>NW_006441386.1:3752088-3785224 GCF_000325575.1 Pteropus alecto
CATGGTCCATCCTCCCATGTCCCAGAGAGTAGTACAGTCTTTATCAAGCACAACTGCACATTAATGCCAACTGGACCAAGTGCAAAGAATGAGGATTGTATAAATGAGTCTCAGAGAAGAGTTAAACAGTCATTTCAGAAGCTGCTACATGAACCCTAGTACGATATTTTTCTCTTTTATTCATCTCTGTATTATTGGGAGTCAGACCTAGAATTAGCTGTTTAGTTCTAACCTCAAGAACCTCTGACAAAATGCCCCTGTACCAAAAATGACTGTAAAACTGGAGAAGCATGGGAAGAGGAAGGGCCTGAAGTTTTTCTGTGTTATAATGTAAGAAGGAGCTTAAAAAAAAAAGTATGGTCTATGGCCATGCTACCCTGAATAAGCCTGATCCTGTCTGATCTCAGAAGCTAAGCAGGGTCGGGCCTGGTTAGTACTTGGATAGGAGACCACTTAGGAAGACTAGGTGCTGTAGGTGTAAAAAATAAAAAATAAGGGATTGTAAGCTGACAAGGTCCTTGCAATCTGTGAGGTCAACCGAGAGTTGCCTTGCCTAAAAAATAAACAAACAAATAAATAAATAAAAAAAAAATAAAAAAAATAAAAAAAAAAACAAGAAAGGCAATTGCTGTTTTCAGTTTTTTACAAATATGACAGCCCCTAAATTAATATAGAGCCTAGAGCTTTTTGTATGTATAAAACAGCTGCCAAAATCCTGAAGTGTTTGCTTTGTTGTATAAGCAGCCGGTTGTGATTTTGAACTCAGCCACAAAGCAGGATTGTAGATTTTTTTCATTAACTGGAGGATCTGCTTCATGTCTGTGTTATTGTTTTATAGTTTCTAATTACTGGGCTGTGAAGTGCTAAACGGTCAACAAGCTTCCCTATTGTAATTCAGGGTGCACCAACTGGTGCCGGCTCTGAAGAGTGCCTTGTTTTATGAAACTACTGGAGGACACACTCAATGCCAGTGGATATGGATGCTCACGTATTACTAAGACAGGAACACAAATTAAGCACAGAAACACAACCACTACCAATTAACTAATCTTTCCAAAGCAAATGCAGTTATGACCTTATTTCCTTGTCAGGAGTCCAGTTATCTGACTGCACAGTCAAGGGGGAATATACCTAAAAAGGTCCACCCTTAATATTTCTCTTTTTATTTCTTTCTATAAAAGACACAGCTGGCATCATCAAAGACCAATCCAGAACATCCTACTTAGTAAGGTGAAAATGTAAAGACCATAAGTGTTTAAGTCAGTGTAAAAGGGGAGATAGCTCAGATAAGAAAAGTTGCCACAAGTACAGCTATCCTGACAATGAACTCCCAACCTTTCCCTGAGGAGCTGGACATGAGCCCTGGAATTGACTGCCTGGTTTGAATCTTGATTCCATCACTTAATTCCAGTGGGGTACATATTAACAAGTTATTGAACTTCTCTGGGCATCAATTTCCCATCTGTAAAATGAAGACGTGATAGCACATATACTTTACCGGGCTGGCTGAAGTATTAAAAGAGATAATCCATGTAAAGTGCTTGTCACAGTGCTGGCCACATTCTAAGTAATCAATAGGCTTTAGGCATTATTACTGCTTCATGAACGTGGAAGGGGCTGTGCCCTCCCAACTGGAGATGCCAACGAACTAAGGAGAGGAAGGCAGCTTTTCCTTCATCCCAAAAGGACTCAGAAAGATTGGGAGCAGCTGGTGGGGGAAGCGAATCAAGGAGACTTTGAGAGGAGGAGTGAGCTTATAAAGAATTGGGCCCTTCCAGGCAAACTGGGCAGGAAGAACAGAGATGGGGCAGGGAGAGAAGCAGGCAGAGCAGTCTGACGGCTGTTAAGAGCAGCTCTCTAAGTCTACCAGACCAGCATCTCACTGTAATCCCTAAGCATCTGAGAACCATTAGCACAGAATACAGAAGTTTTATAAATTTCTCCTAACCAGATCCAATTTTCTCCTTCTTAAAATTCCCTCCCCAACCTCTTCCAATCTGGAAATGCCTCAATAGAAACAGAAACCAAGCTGAAGCAAGAAGGTCGCCTACAATGAGTGGAACAAGAGACCCAAAAAAACAAAGCTGGGCTGATATAGAGGACAGGGAAGGCCGGGTGAGGACTAGTCAGAGAGCCACGGGACTTAAGTTCACAAGGACAAAATGAACACACATTCTTCCAGCAGCTGTTTCCTAACAAAGGTAACCCAGAGAAATGAGCAATCAAGAACCAATAAAAGTAAAAAGGGAGCTATTACTCCTCAAGGAGCATGGGGAAAAACCCACAATTGTGTGAGCATGTCTATGCACACATGGAGATTGAAAGTAATTCTTAGTACACTTACAGAAAATTACATTTCTTTTTTCAGATACATGTGCTCTGCTGTGCTCTGAAACTCAAGAGTGAGAAGTGTTCTGTCAATGACCCTAGCTCTTGAAAATACAAGTACTATACAGGAAGAGAACACTGCGCACTTGATACAGAGGAGGACTGGAGAGAGATATTATCTGCATCCAAAGGGCTAGCTGTACTTTTCTTCCTAAAAGCAAATCAAAACCATTAATCTATCATAATCGTTCTTCAGACTCCACGTCTGGCCCACACCTGAAATTCTCTTTAGTCTTTAAGGAAAAGACACAGATGTAGAGCCACCCCACCAGAAAGATTAAATAAAGACCTAAGCTTAACTCATTTCTTGGCCTAAGAACAGGGAAAGCCCCCATGGGGGAATAAATTAAGAGCTAACAAGTTCCTTAGGCACCAACAAGAAAGAAGTTCTCACTTCACAACAGCACTGAAAGCCCCCAGGCCAGAGTGTCACCTCAGCCCCTTCCAGTAGCCAGAGGTACCATCAGATGCCTCACTTTTTGCTTGTGAACCAGTTAACTCACAGAATCTAAATGGTGGATGCTGAGGCACTATGCACCTGAATTTTTCAAGAGGCCTTAAAAAAAATTCCCCACATCACTGGAGGCCAATTCAGTATGTATTAATCACTTGTGGGTCTTAAAAAGTTGGTCATGTCTAACTAAACTGCCCTTAGCAAAGGTCTACGTCAAATTTACCATTTTTTCCCATAGTTTCCTCCAGTCCTCACTGTGAATGCAGCAAGCATACATTCAGAATTGCATGGTGCCAATTTCTTTGTTTTTTTCCTTTTCCCAAAAATCTATAATAAAATTTGACATGATTTATATACTTTAGCAAACTTCACCAGTCCATAAATTAACAAAGTGGAAAAAAATCAGGTAACAAAAAGGGTGTTTTGGTTCAGAAAAATATGGTCACTGTATCTCTAGGGAAGAGCCAACTCACACTTATCATAAAACTACAAACACGCCCAGGAAATCACAGATAAAGATGCCTCCAGCTCCCAAATTTCAAGGTTCTTTATTTTACTCCCAACATCTAGCACAGTGTCTCAACCATACTATATACTCAGCACATGATTCTTAATGACAACCTCTAAAATGGATACGGTCTGTAAAGGATTTCATAATGCTTAAAAATAAAGCTCTCACCCTTCCCTGCACCCCTGCACCTGCCACAATGACATAGCTGCCAATTTTACAACTATGTACACACATCTATCCTGACTCTCTTCCCCCAAACCAGGGCTAAAAAAAAAAATCCCTGACACAGACACTTAACTGCCACCAAACCAGAGGGCAGCCAGGAGACAGACAACTTTCCTACATGGAATGTTCCCTCTACAAACTGTTAGGTATCTACTTTCAAGTTATTTAGAATAACTTGCCCCAAACCAACATAATCAACCTACCTATTCCAAGAAAGTTCATATCTGTCAGCTGACTTTAAGGGCCAGAGACCACCACAGAGAGTATAGGGCATGCTGCTTTATGCAGACCTGAATTCTTCAATAAGATTAACTTACCTAATAGGATTTAGGGATGCAATGAAGGCCATTATGGTGTCTCCTACAAGCCAGAGGCTCCAAAGGCTTTAACCATTTGATTTAATCCAATCTGGCCTAATCTAATCAAAGTTGTCTCCCTGAATTCTGTTCGTGGACTTTGAGCAGTGATCTTAAAAATGAAGGAAAAACTTCCATTCAAATCATACCCTGCAGACCAAATACATATTAGCCTTTATCTAGAAATCAGTGTAGACCTGACTACAAAAAATGTGTGTGGGTCTCTTGCTGCCTAATTTGCTAGTTTCTATGATTTACCTAGGCTAAGAAATGATTATATTATCCACTTTGTGCTCAGATTTTAATTAAATAGCACAAAGAAGATTTCACATGTTGATTAGTAATCTTACTCAAAAATCCACACCTTCTTTCTTAATTCCCTGTAAGAGGAGCAATGGTCTAATTCAGCAGCAAGCTGTGCAGACAGGGGGTCAAAGCCAAGACTGATTCAACAGTAGAGAGATTCTCCTTAACTGACAGCCTATGTCTTTGTGCAAGGTAGTTTCTATCCCCTGAGAGGCTGCAAACACTACCTCTAGATGCCCAGCACGAAGACAGAGGTCTACAGTAGACCAATGCTGGAGCATTATGGACTTTCCTGACCCCTTCGATTGGCACATTAAAACTAGTAAGTCAGCTTACACCCCAAATCCTCCAGTTTCCTGTGCTATATCATCACACCAATCACCAAGCTCATATGCTAACTAGTACAGGTTAAAGCAACCTAGAAAAGAAGAGAAAATGAAAAATTAAACATATAAGCTAGTACACTTTAGCCCTGTACTATCTAGTACAGTAGCTACATTGGGGGGGAAAGTAAATATTTTTCTATTGATATGGTGAAATGATTAAAATGTTTTGATATATTGGGTTAAATAAATCATTAAACTTAATTTTACCTGTTTCTTTTTACTATTTTTAATGCAGCTATTTTAATGCAGCATGTGTGGCTCAACATATTTCAACAGGACAGCACTGTTTTAAACAATCTGTTCACTTTAACTCCTCAAAATAATACCAAAGGGGAATTACATATTTCATTCTATTAACTCCATCAGGCCAAGGCCAGATGATAATCCTCGAAGTAAGACTAGAACAATCTTTGAACAAATATTTACTGAGGCCTCAGAAAGAATAGAGATCATGGATCCCAGTGCCAGCTCAGATACTAAATATCTGAATCAAATCTGAATATGCTGTTTAATGTCTCTGAACTTAATACTTGCTCATCCATCTTTGAGATTGAAAAGGTTTCACAGACCTCTTACCTAAATTCATAGCTATCTCTGATCACCTCTTTTAAGTGTAGGGCCCGATCCTCAGCCTACAGAGCTATGACTTCATTTACCAAGTGCATCCAACTTCAGGGAATTCTTCAAAACATACTATCTCAGACAATCAAGAATGCCTGGTTTCAAATATTAACCACTGAGCAAAATGGTCACCTCCTACCACAAGAAGTATTTCCTCAGGTTCTGCTAATAGCTCTTTTGAACTTAAGTGGCATAGAAAAAGCTGTTGTTCTCAGGAACTCAAAGGTCAGTGAAAGATGCAGAGAGAAAACACTGGTTATCCGAGGAAGGGTAGCTACCTAAGATGTTAGCCACAGAGGATGCACCTCACGCTGTCTCACACCAGTCATGCCCAGGCAGCCCTGGCCCCTTGCATAACACTGCCAGGGGCAACATTGCCAGGGGCAACACTGCCTCAACACCTCACTCTGATCTAAATCTATATTCCCAGTAATCCGTAATTTAATTAAATGTTAAGAAAAGCATTCAGGTTAAAGTATTTTACTAAGCAAACTTAGACAATGGCAGAGACTCAGCTAAGGGTAGGGGATACAAGAATGAGGAAGAGTAGGCCCTAAAAGGACACAGTCTTGCAGCGGCAACTTGCACAGGATTCTAACATACTACATACAAAAACTGAGGTAAGCCCAGGTGACACAGAAGAGATGAAAAACAACATTTCACACAGTGAGACTCAAGAAACAAAGGCAAAAAAAAAAAAAAAAACAAACAAAAAAAACCAATATGCAGTTCACTTGAAAAAGGCAAACACAAGTGGTAAGTAGGGCCAGCTTCACGGACTTGCTTTCTACGTAGTTTCCCAGGGGCCTGCACTTAGAAGGGGTCATACTTGGTTTAATGCTCTGCAGTCACCCTCTTGCAGTTCTTAATTTGTTTAATAAGGAGCTGTGCGTATTCATTTTGCACTGAGCACCTGCAAATTATGTAGCAGGTAATGGTGGTGAAAGCTGGTGGGAAATCAACCAAGAGCTTGGTGGAGCTAAAATGATGAAAGCCTTCATCTTTAAGCACTGAATGACCCACTAGCAATCCATGCTGTCATGACAGTGGCTCTCAATAGAGTGCATGACAATGGCCAAGAGTTCTACTGCTAAGATTCTAAGTCAGCAGGTCTGAGACAAAAAGGCTACGAAAAGTACATTTTTAACAGGCTCCTGGTGATCTGAATGTCAGAATTTTGAGAAAGTACATCTAAAAAGGTATTTAAGTTTGTTATCTCTTAGAGATAGAGTGCAGAGAAGGACTTCCTTCAGCAAGTATATCTTTCCCAAGCCCCTAACAACCCACTCCAGACACACATCGTAGGTTCTGTGGATAGCCCTAGGCTTCCAAAAAGGACACCAGAGCACAATTTAGAAAAACAGTATTTCAAGAACCCAATGTAATGAGTTTATCATCCCAATAGAACATACTACTCTTGTTGTCTAATTTATATTCAGCTTAAACTCTTACCCCTTTTCCCATGGCCCCCTGCCTCTAACCACCCGAATGTAACAAATTGGCCCATTTTGGATGGCTGAAATTGTGCCTCTACATAAGACAACTTGGGGAAGGAAAAAGGCAGAGAAAGGAATAGAAAAAATAACTTCATGGTATACTTCTTAGAAGACAAGCTTCCCTGTTCTTCCTCCTTCCTTGCTAATGCCCAGCAATGCTCCCAAATTTTGCTAAAGTATAACTCTTCAAAACAAGGTTCCCCTTACTATATATTCTCAGCCTGTGATTATCCTGTTCACCCCTGGCTCTGACTTTTATTTTCTTTAATGAGTGTGCCTTTCACTAGACAGTTCCATAGCATCAAGAACTCTGTAATTCACAAGTGCACACTGCTTCAAGTAATGCTTAATAGATATAGTGAATGAATGAGAAAGGTTACAAGTTTAGTGTCAGCCATGGTAAGGGGATGAAGTAACTCTGTTCACAGAGCAACAAGGCAAAATAACAAGAATACTGATGAGACTCTGACAACACAGCAAGCTAAGGAGGCACAACTGGACCAAGGAATATTGCAAACTGTTTCCTGTCTCACTCTTCATCTTAAGACTATGTGACCCACTGGAACCACAAAGCTCTGTGTAACAGGTAAAAGGAAGTAGTTTGGAATCCAGCTCCTTGGGCTACAGGAGTACAACATACCAGGAGTCAATGTAGTTTGTCAAGAGCCTAGCTCTCCAAGTACCTAGAGAATAAGACAAACTCCTTTCTTAAAAAATGTTTCCAGATCACACAAATCTTTCTCTTTAAAAAAAAGGTTTCCAGTATACTCAGGAAAACCAGAGAGGTCCAAAGTATCTGAAAGTCTGAGACAAACTGTAAATAGGTTTAAAAATATTAAAAGGCCCATTTTCCAACAGCACCATGTAAACATAGAGACATTAATCCAGAGCTTAGCTCAGTGAGTGCCATGTAAAACGACCAATTTCCAGAAGAAGTCTTGTTCATTTATTCTCCATGAGTTTCAGCCTAAATGCTGCTCCTACCTACTTAGTTAACCGTCTGTGAATGATTACAGCCTTTCTCCAGCCATCCAACTTAAATAGGACTAAGTTCTTAATTAAAACACCCTATAAAAAATGATGAACTACCAAATTCGGGTGCTGCATAATTTATTTACATTTATGCAACACTTTCCCCAAGGATCTCAAGGCATTTTGCAAACTTAAAATCACCTAGCAGATATTAATCTTCACAAAATTCCCAGGAGAAAGACAAGAATGTAAGGAGCATAATCAATAATAGGTCCCTTACCATCACACATACACAACTTCCTTACATAAATCTAAGAGTACACCACTAAAAATCTAAACCACAGATCTGAACTAATTTAGAAAATTACAGGTGAGATTTTTCAGAAAACCATCCCAAACAAGAATAAAGACTGTTGTACAACACTGTGAAAAATGTCATTAAACCTTACCCTGTATCTTTTCATTCTGTAATAGAAAAAAAAAATTTATCTCACTCTAAAATTAAATTTTGTACTCCATCTTAAAAAACACTCGGGTGTAAAAAAGGGGAGAGAGGAGTTACCAAATTTTAATACTCACTGCTCCAAATCTCCTTGACCTAACTCCTCAGAGGAGAAATCATATTTTATACAAACACCTCAGGCTTTTTCAAAGTAATGTTTTATTTCTTAAGCTGGGTGGTGAGTACATGAGTTGTGGGTTTATTTGTCTTCTTTAAACTGTTTTTATAGTGTATATAATTTCTTTAGTGCTCCTGATAAATTCTGTGCAGGTAGGCCAGAAACTACACTTTGGGAACCTGTACAGGCTACATCAGAATTTCCCTGGGTGCTTTTTAAAGTAGAATCCTGTTATGGGTTGAATTATGTCCCCTCAAAAAAGATATGCTGAAAATTAATGAATGAGACTACATCAAACTAAAAAAGCTTCTGCACAGCAAAAGAAACCATCACCAAAACAAAAGGCAACCAAACAAATGGCAGAAGATTTGCAAATGATACCTCCAATAAGGAGCTAATACCCAAAGTATGTAAAGAACTCACGCATACTCAAAAAAAAAAAAAATCCAATTACAAAATAGGCAAAGAACCTGAACAGACACTTCTCCCAAGAAGATCTGCAGTCAACAGATATATGAAAAGATGCTCAATTTCATTAACTATAAGGAAAATACAAATCAAAACTACAGTGAGATACCACCTCACACCTGTTAGAATAGCTATTATCAGTACGAAAAGAAATAACAAGTGTTGGAGAAGATGTGGAGAAAAAGGAACCCTCATACATTGCTGATGGGAATGTAAAGTGGTGAGGCCACTGTGGAAAACAGTATGGAGGTGCCTCAAAAAATTAAGAACAGAGGTACCACATGACTCAGCAATCCCTCCTCTGGGTTATCTACCTGAAAAATTTGAAAACACTCATTCATAAAGATATATATACCCCTGTGTTCACTGCAGTATTATTCACAAGAGCCAAGACATGGAAACAATCTTAGTGTCCTTCGACCGATGATTGCATAAAGAAGATGTAGTACATATATACAGTGGAATACTAGCTACCATAAAAACATGAAATATTGCCATTCGCAACAACATGAATGGACCTTGAGAATATCACACTAAGTGAAATAAGTTAGATGAAAAAGAACAAGAACCGTATGAGTTCACTCACATGTATGATATAAAACAGAAAGCAACAAACGAACAAACTCATAGACACAGACAATAGGGTGATTATGAGAGAAGAAGGGGGGTGAGAGGAGGCTGACGAGGGTAAAGGGGGTCAAATATATAGTGACGGAAGGAGACTACACTTTGGGAGGTAAGCACACAATGTAATGTACAGGCAATGTATTATAAAATTGTATACCTGAAACTTATGTGTTATTAACCAATGTCAACCCAATAAATGTGTTAATTCTAAAAAAAAAAAAGGATGCTGAAATTCTAATTCTCAGTACCTTAGAATGTGACCTTATTTGAAAACAGGGTTGTTATAGATGTAATTCATTGAGATGAGGTCATACTGGAGTAGAGTAAGCCCCTAATCCAATATGCCTGGTGTCTTGAAAGGATGTGAACACTGAAATACACTAGGAGAATACCATGTGATGACGAAGAAGGCAGAGACTAAGCAGCTGCAAACCAAGGAACAGCAAAGACTGCCAACAAAGCTAGGAAGCTAGGAAGAGGCAAAGAAAGATTCCTCCTATATGTTTCAGAAGGAGCACTGTCCTGTCCCGTTGATTTCAGACTCCTAGCCTCCAGCACTGTGAGAGAATGTACTTCTGTTGCTTTAAGCCACTCAGCGTGTGGTACTTTGTTACAGCAATCCCAGTCCTAGGAAACTAGTACAAACCCCTACTAAGAGCGGTGTTGGAAGTATCCAACTATCTTATATAATTTTGAGAAATCTGCCACAGGTTCTAGAATCCCAAGAATATTTGTGCAGGAAAAGACTTTTGAATAACCCCAATGTTTTGAAGATAGAAACTGAGTTTCATCTAGTCTAAAATTCTCATAATCAAAAAAGCAAACTGTTATCTGGTAGTGACAATATTTTAGGAACACTTATTAACGTGTCGGATAAAAATGAGACAAAAGACAGGTATGTTTTTTAAACATACAGAGAGGGACTTCAGGGACTAACTGGGAATATAAACAAAGAAAGATTGCCTGGCCTCCTGGCTCTGTAAAAGGAGACAAGAAACACCCTTGGACAAACATTGCTGCCAAATAAGTTTTAAAGAACTTGTCTCCAAAGCTATCCCCACAAGTCTCAGTTATTAACCTCTGTTCCAACCGTTTAATTAAAAAGTTCAAGAGAATCCTGACCTGTGCCTGGTTTGGTATAACCATATTTGCAAAGAGCTAATATTTGGAGGGAAGTGGTGAGGAAAAAGCTATCTGGTTCCACTATCCATCCATCCATCCATCCTTTTAAGTATCTGACTATAATCCGCAGCAGACATACTTAGCAAACTTTAAAATACAGCCTCTCAACATTGTTACAATTAAGTCACTCTAAAATGTCATGAAAAGCAATCTAGTCCCATTAAAATCTTCACACTCTCATTAAAAAAGCACTTACAGACTTGAAAATGTTCCTAATACATTATTTAAAGACACAAGATGTACAGTGACTAAAATCCTTGTACAAGGAAGAGTAGTAGCAGCCTATTTTTTTTAAATGTGCAAATTTATGTCATAATTGGGTAATTGGCAAACTGCAGGTAGCAGTCAGGTTGTAATATACTAGTTTAAAGAAAGACTTGGGGGCAGGAGTGGGAGGGGCTCCCACTCCTCTGAAATTCCAGTCCACCCAGAGTCCACATTACATCTTAGTTTGGTTAATGGTCCCTCCTCCTTCCTTCCAGGATTTCCAAGCCCAGGAAAGGGGGAAGAGGAAGAGTAGCGGGGGTGGGGGGGAAATCCAGACCATTTGAGCTGACACCTCTAGACCCCTAGTCATCACTATAAAGTCCTGACCTCTGGTCCATGTGGTCTCCTCCCTTTCAATTAAGGGTCATTGCTATTTATGTGTTTGCCATTCAGAGAACTAAATATGTTTTTACAGGCCCTAAATCCCATAAGGGAACAGCAGGAGCCCCAGGCTGGAAGTCTGTTTCTACTCCTCTCTTCCCCTAGTCCCCCCACCAAAAAAATTTCACACAATCCACCTTTAACTAGGGAGCTGCATTTTGAACACTTATGGAGTCTGACACTTGACTCTTAATGCAGCTATACAATCTCTACAATACAGAGATGCCATCTCCCTCAGGGGGTCAGGCTGACCCCAAAGGGTTTCACAGGTCGAAATTTGTTTAGTGTTTCTTTCAATGAAATTACTGAAAATGTTGAGTTTGTATAAAAAATAAGATGTATGACTCCTGCTTCCTCTCTTCCACATGATTATATGTCAGAGTACAAAGTCCTCAGCCTCCTAATCTATAAAATGAAAGGGACAGACTTCTCAAATTCTAAGATCTTCCCTCTAAATCACTTGCTAGTCTTAACCTTACAATTAAGTGCCAAGTAAAGAAATTTTAAAAAAAAATTTTTTTTTAAATCTCACTGCTTGATACTTTTGACTGCAATTATTGAAAACAAATAAATTTCATGTGGCTTAAAAATATTTTTAAAACCTCTGTTCAAGAATTCAAAATTCATTTTCAAGAAGAAAGAAGATAATGAGATTTTATTGGTTCCTTCCTCACCCCAATCATCTTACTCACTTCTAAAATATTATGATGCCATTGCTGTTATGATGAATGAAACTGAATAAATGTAAAACGTTAATCATTCTTCTACAATTAGTCAAACTGTCATTCAGTGAGCACCTATCATGTGCTTGGAGCTTTATGTAATTATTTCATTATTTTTAGATAAATGTGAATATCCCAATTTTACCAATAGGGAACCCAGAGAGATAGAGCAAGTTTACCAAAATCAGAAAAGTAGAAAACTGGTGAAAGGGTACTGAGCCCTTTACATCTCAACCTATGAATGAAAGAATGGATGAACGAGTAGACAAACAACTGAATTTCAAAAGTTAAAAAATAAGGTAAGACTCAGGAAGAAGAAATTAAGAATTTACTATATAAGTTCCCACTATTGAGGCTTTTCAAGAGCAACATTTTGTTTCCATGAAGTGTTCCTTTTTGGCAGTCCAACACTCAAAAATCAAGGGCATTACGTTTTAGATCATTATTTTGCCCAGAAAAAAAAAAGTCTAGGAGCCCTATACAAACAGTTATAACTAAAGCTCAATGAAGAATGAGTATGGTTATAATTAAACACTACTTTCTCTAGCTCACTGGCGGCCATGGGTCACTGTCATTCTGCAACCTTTGCACTTTGCTGTTATCTCTTGCTACACAGACCACAAAGGGGGTGAAGGGCAGTTGCCTTACTCAGCTTGGGCTACCATAATGAAATACCATAGACTGGGTAGCTTAAATAAACAGATATTTATTTTCTCACAGTTCTGGAGACTAGAAATCTAAGATCAAAGTGCCAGCATGGCCAGTTTCTCTTCCTGGCTTGTAGATAGCCACCTTCTCTCTGTATGCTCACATGACAAGGGAAGAGACACAGGGAGAAAGGGCGAAAAGTAATAGGAGAAAGGAGAAAGAGTAAGAGAGCTCACTCTGGTATCTTCATATAAGGGCACTAATTCTATCGTGAAGGCCCCAACCTCATGTCTCATCTAAAGCTAATAATCCTCCAAAGGCCCTATCTCCAAATATCATTGCACTGGAGGTTAGGGCTTTAACTGTAAATTAACTCAGTGCTGCTACTGAGACAACAGCTGCAATCCTTCAACAAGCACCCAGTGAACACCTAACACCAGAAGGTGCTGTGCTATGGAGAGAGAAAAAAGAACAAATAGGCTCAAATCTTCCTTCACCAATATCTGATGAGAACATGGTACAAAATCACCATGGGGCTGGAAGCTTTAACTAAGCAGGATTTTCAGTCAGTCAATGGTCACTGAAACTCTACTATAAAGTAAGATATTTAAGCATAGATCAAAAAAAGACAAAGAAAAAATTTTAAGTATGGTTTCCGTATTTCATATGTATGGCTGACAGATGCTTAAGGTGGCCCCCATAACCCTCACCTCCTGATGTCCATGACCTTGTATGATTCTCTCTCCTTGAGTTGGAAATGGATCTATGACTTGCTTCTAACCTATAGGATACAGCGAAGATGACAGATGGTCATGATGACAAGATTATTGTCATCATGACATAAAAAGCAATGGTATCAGCTTTGTTGGCTCTCTTGTTGGCTATGACAAAGTGAGCAGCCATGTGGAAGAACCTCACATGACAAGGAACTGTGGGTAGCCTCTAGAAGTAAAGAGAGTAGAGCCCCTAGCCAGAAAGAAAATGAAGCCCTCGGTCCTACAGCTGCAAGGAAATTAATTCCACCAACAACATAAGCAAGTTGGGTAGCAGACCCTTCCCCAGGCAAGCATTCAGATGATACTCCAGCCCTGGATAACACCTTGACTGCAGCCTTGCCATGAACGCAGTTAAGCTGTGCCCAGACTCCTGACCCACAGAAGCTGTGAGATAATAAATGTTATTTTAAGCCATGAAAACTTTGAGAGATAAGTAATATAAGATAGTTTTTTTGAATGTATCATTTAAAGTGTTTTAAAATTCTCCTTTCCCCTACAAATCAACAATTGTCTGGGATTGTGTGGGGGAGGAGGTAGAAATATTGTTAATCTTTCAAGGAAAAGAACAGGAAGGAGCCTGAAATAAATGCCTAGAATTGTCTAATCACAGAGCTATTCATAATCAGAATGATTTCAAACCTACCATTGAGAACACTGAAATTCAGAAAGATTCAATGACATATCCAAGGATACACAGTACATTCATCATAAAGCTGGGAGCCAACTTTCTATACACAAGGACTTTCTACCCAAGGCAACTTTTTGTCTCAACTCTAGATAAAAACACTCAAAATGTATCTATCAAAGGACAATTCTTCCTAGATTTAGGATGGCAAACACAACCAAATATTTCTTTTGCACTTAAGACTTTGCAGCACCTTGTTGAATATTATGTCTATGTAGGAAAATGGGATGAATTTGTCCTGATTCATGGAAATAGACAACCTTATTTTTCTGTAATTTTTTTCCTTCCCTTCAAAGTGAGAGGAAAAAAAAAAAAAAAAAAACCAGGATAAGAACTGCAGCCTTAGGAGAATTCTGGGTAATTTAGTTTTATTCCATGACAAGCAGTCTTACTGTTCCAAAATAGGTGAAGGAAGGAAAAAACTAAATGAACAAAACCATTTAACCTAAAAATGTATCCACTTTTAAACCTTCTCCAAGATCAACTTTAGAAGTGATTGCTAATTCTGGTCCAACCTCTTCAGTGATTGGAAGTAACTGTTAAGTAACTTCCACAAGGTCACGAAGAAAATGAACTCCAAAACCAAGTCAGGCTGCCTTCTAGTTTAATTATTTCCATTGCATCTTACTGAGAATCACTTCCCCCACCATATCCCCTCCAAACTGCATTTGGTTACAAACATTTTTAAAGGAAATGTCTTCAATCAACACCTTGACCTTGGGAAGCAAACCCAACCACAGGTAGGGAACATTATACCAAACTGAACTTATTCTTAGGATAGTCCAGATGACATACAGGACATAAGGGAAAGGTCTGGCAAAAATTAATGACTACAAAACCTTTATGTAAAATAAAAACACTTCATGAAATTGTTGAGCTCCTACGAAAATGTAATTGAATTCTTGAAACTTAAGTCATATTTAGACATCCTGGGGGGAAAAGTTATCAAAAGGAACCATACCCTTAATAATAGTACCAACTTCTCAATCTATGTTTTGTATAAAACCTATTTTTATTTACTGAATTTACTTAAAGTGAGTTAACTTTCACAACCCCAAGCCTTGCTCCAAGTCTAAACAAAACAGCCAATGTGCACTGTGGGTATTGGTACATGCCTTGCCTGCAGGCCCTGGAAATATAGGGACAAAGATGACCCTGCTATGCCCTCAAGTCATGTATCTGACACGTGATAAGGCTGATGACAGAGGTGTAAGCAATGCTCTGACTACATATGATGCAATTAATTCCAGAATAGGGGAAGTATAAAGAAGCCTAGTCATCTGAGTCTTGATGTATGAGTAGAATTGTCTGAAGGATCTAGAGGGGATCCAGTTAATATGATTTCAGTTTATTGTGTGAACAGAAACCCTGTTCTAAATTAGGGGGAAAATATCATTCCTTTCTCTGTCCTATTTCTGTTTGGTACACATTGAGTACGTACATTATTGCTATAATCTGTTTACATGTCTGTCTCCTCTACTGGACAGCCAGCTCCTGAAAGAGCAGACACAGACTCCTTTCATCACTATTCTTATACAGTACCTGGAAAGGCAGCCCTTGACACAAATTGAAACTCTACCATTCTACTTCCATAACTGTAAAATAGCTATTAGATCACTTGAAACTTCCTTTAATCTCTACCACCTAACCTTGAATCTGCAATGAAGCACAGACAGTAATTTCTTCAAAGAGAAAAAAAAACCCTATAGTCTACTACAACTTCACACAGGGCTGCCAGAAGCAGTGCTTAACATATAAGTTCTGTCAGTGTGGCATTAATTATTGTTAACTAATGCTGTTGCTTTGATTTATTCCATATTATTACACTCTATACCAACCTTTCTCTTTCACAGGTCAAAGTTCTGCAGCATATTAACAACAATTCGATGGGGGAGTAGAATGGAAAGGATTCAGAGTTCAAATTAGTTCTGGAAATGTTGGGTTAAGCCAAATCATTTTAAGGCAGACATCTCAGTGCTTTCAATATGTTAATATTAAAGCAAATTTCCAAGAAAAGAATGTAGTATTTATGGGTTTTTCATTTAGCCTCATCTAGGTCTCATTCTTCTACAGAAGGTGAGGGATACTTTCTAGAAAATTTATTCAAGTTAACAGCATTTACAGGTTGAAGAAAACAATAAATCTCAGAGGGAAATCTTTAGTAAGTAGAAACAAGATTGACATGCAGATTTATTGTTTCATTCATGCAACCAATATTTTCTGAGCCCTGCCTTATAAAAGAGAAACAAAGGCCCTGCCTGCACTCAGGGAGCTTAAATCCAGTGGAAGAGAAGAATGCCCTCCATCCCTAGCTTGGTAGATAAAGAAGTCTTTCTTGTCTCTTTGAGGCTGGACACTATTTCTTTTATAGCCCCCAAGCACCTGGTGGGTGTTCTGTAAATAAGTGCTAGCAGCTTGATCACAGAAAAGTCTGTAGACATTTTCTAAATTCCCATGAAAACCAATCAAAACAATAATAAAATGGAGTGCTAGAAATTCATGTTTGGTTATTGGATTACATGGATAAACTTCTATAAAAATACTCATTTCAAAGAATAATTATTCAAGGTACTTCAGAAATCACCTACTTTAACCCCCTTGAATTTCCTAAGAGAAAACAGAAGCCGAAGAGGTCAGATGCTTAACCAAGATAATACAGTGACTCTAAAATTATATGTTAAGATTAAGAACCAAAGACTCCCAGATAGCTCAGACTGCAAGAGATGGCAAAGACAGCAATGCAGCTGCAAAGCACTGTGACCATCTGCCACCTGGGGCTTCTCACCAACCAAAGTCAGTGGTTTTAGGCACTAACAATCCCCTTACTGTCTTTCACTGCTTTCTGAAAAAGGTAAGAAGTCATTTCATCAGAGACTGTTCCCCAAGTACTGTTATAACACAGCTTTCGTTTAGGTCATATCCAAACCCACCCTCAGAGAAGCATGGAGTGACCTAGGCAACCAGGAAAAATGAGCAAAGGGGGTAGCCTCTGGGTGCCCTTGGGCACAACACCAGGTTTCAAGCCAACAAAACATCAAATAGCATGCTTTTTTAGCTTCAACTATCATCAGAAAATTTAAAGCCCAGCAGAGTGGACATTCAACTATCATCAGAAAATTTAAAGCCCAGCAGAGTGGACATTCAATCCTAGGTTCAGGCCACAGCTCGCTCTCTCTCTCTCTCTCTACCTTGCTGAAAGACCCTGGACCAGTGGCTGATTCTTTCCCCATCTGTAAATGAAGGGTTGGATTAAAGGTTATGAAGGCCCTTTAGGGTCTCAAGTTCCACAACTTTGTGAATTTATGTAAACAAAAAGGAACCTGACATTCTTCTCTTGGGCTATAACCAGTTTTGTTCCTTTTTGAGTCAAGATCTATTACATTTGCATCAAGTATTCAATGTTACAGGACATAAAATAGATAAGTACTCTCTAGGTACATTTTATTACACTTCCTTATCATTTAACATACAATAAAGAGATGTACTATGAAATATTATGGAACCTAGGAGTACAGTATCCCAGGCTGGTCTAAATACCATGGTATCTTAATTCTCAGGACTTAAAATTTTAATAAAACTCTAATAATTTGCTAAAAAAAAGGAAAAAGGAAAAAGTCACAGAAAAAAATTGAAACTCAGAAATGTTAAAACTTGTCTTTAATTCTCCCTTTTCTCTTGGTTTACCCTAAAGCCAACTTTTGCTGAAGACATTATTTGGTACTGCAAACTGAAAAGTTCCAAACAAAAACTGTATTCAGAAGCTGCTTTCTACAGAAAAACAAGGCACATCTAGACCCCACCATGAATCAAATCACAGGCTGGCAGACAGGCTGGCAGACAGGCTGGCAGGCAGGCAGCACCTGGGCCTTGGGAGAAGCCTTTGCTTTACCTGCCACAATTCTTGGTTAAATCCCTCGTTTTCAGGGCAGGTGAGACCTTCACTTGGATCTCCAGATAAGAGATCAATTCGATGCATTTTGACATCCAGATAGCAATACTGCTGAGTAAATTAATACGTCTACTGAGAATGAAATTGGAGAGGTGAAAATATTAGAAAAAGGAAAAAAGAAATGTGAGTTAAAAGTGTGTTGAATTTTAACAAAAACTGAGGCTAATATCACCAGAGAAGAAAAAGAGAAATTAGGGAAGCTGGGCTATATATGAAATGAGAATTTTACTATTAATTTTAAATATAATCATACAAAGTTCCATCCTTTGTATGATTATATTTAAAATTAATAGTAAAACACACAATCCTAGTACTATAACAATCTGGGAAATATATTAATAAGAAAAATCCAACTTGCTCTTGCGTAAGATGTCAATCTTTCTGAGCCTCAGTTTCCTCAGCTATAAAATGGGATGGGGGGAGTCCCAAATGATATGAAAGATCTTTTTCTTTAATCTTCACTCTCCTGCAGAGTTAAGTGAACAATAAACACCTATTATGTGTCCGAATGCATGTCCAACATTCAGACATTGCAAATAGAGAAAATAAGATTTAACACCAGCTCTTAGAAATTCTAGCCTAGGGGCTATACACGTAAGGAGCATACAGAATAATGCAGTAGACACCCTAACAGAAATTTAGACAAGGTGTTGTGATGGCTTCTCCGAGGCTACTCTTGATGGAGATGTCAGAGTTTATCTTGCTCCTCTAGTCATAGGTTATACAGTCAACACATCCATGGGCTTTGCCACGTCAAGAAGGTACAAACATTTTTTCATATACTGGGCAAAGCTGTCCACTTCTTGTTTTGATTTTACATCTCTATTACTTAGGTTGGTCTTTATTCATATGAAAAATATTGTTTCAGAATCTTCCCGGGGTGGGGAACAGACCACTTCTGTCTTAATGAAGCAGCTACTGGCCTTTTTATTCCATATCTTTTCAAAACAAAATAATATACATTAAAATAAGCAAAACTCTATTATACTATATGAGGTAAGCTGGCTTCTCTTATCCGATACTGGGACTAAAAGATTAATTTATAAGGTTGACATAATTTTAAGAGCAACAACAAAAATCACTGATCAGGATTTAACCCATCTCTGAGTCAATACTTTCTATATTGTACTCTTGAATACCAAGAATAAACATAAAGCTCTCATATACTCCTAGTGAATGTGATAACTGGTACAACCTTTGAGAAATGCAATTTGGCAATATGTACCAAAAAATTTAAAAACATGCATGCCCCTGTCAAAGTAAGCTATGACTTTATCTGTTGAAATAATTAAAGAACTTAACAAAAATTTAGAAACAAAAATATATATCACAATGCTGGTTATAACATGAAAAACCTGGAATGAGCTTAAATGTCCAATAATAACAGATTGTTTAAATGTTTGGTATATCCACACAATGAATTACTATATAGCCATTTTAAATGTTGTAAAACAACATTTTATGAAATGACAAAGTGTTTCCAACTTATTAAGTGGGGAAAAAAGTATATGACAAGTCAGTTTGTATGGTGTGATCCCTTTCTGTAAAAACAGAACATGTAAAAAAGCATTCGTATATACAGATTCATGCATTCCCTTATATGGGGAAAAAGTATAGAAAGACAAATGCCAGGTTGTGAATGGTTTTCTCCTGGTAGTATTAAGATTATGTGTGTTCTTTATTTTGTTAATTGCTTATTTATCTAAATCTTCCAATTTATCTACAATAATTTATGTGGCTCTTGTCATTTTCAAAGTTTTCTAAATTAGTAAATTAAAATAAGCACACAGCATTTTAGTACCAGACTTGGTAGAAGGAAAAGAAAATGCAGCTGTCCATACCAAGGGAGAGCCCTTGTGTCCTGCCAAAGATAAATGTAAATTGTTTGGCTGTCTCTGCTACAACCAGTTCAATTAGCGTCAAAACAAAGGCTCTTTAAAAGGCCATGCACACACTGTATGGGCTGGAGTCTAATTGAGCTAGTTGTAAATTAATTACCTAATGATGTCAAAATGGGTAAAAAAAGAACTCACTCCCTCCACAGAGAGACCTGAAGCTGATCCTAAAGGTAAGCAAGAGACAAGTGTTGGTAGTGGCAAATGTTTAGTTTTGTAAAACAGACAGCAACAGAGGCTTTCCAAGTCACTGCTGATTCATGACAGATTTCCTTGCCAAGGCTTGATTTGTTAATGTCCCCTCCTCCCTTCCCAGTTTAAGTACCTCCTTTGGCAGAGAAAATGATGCATTTCCATTCTCTCTCTCCTCTTAATCCTCAAGACTTCAGCTCAGAGATGAACGAATCAGTGCCAAGTGTCTGAAGAAACCGGACACTGAATTAGGGCCAGAACATTAATCCATAGTGCCCTCTGGTACTTCAGGGCTAAAGAATTCATTTCAGCTTTCCTGGTACAATTGACCCCACGTGCACACCTCCACCCCCTGCCTTTTTTTCCCCAAAAGACCTCTTTTTACAAAATATCCATTTACTGTAATGATGCTTCTCCAGTCTGTTTAAATGGAGACCATATAATTACTCTCAGGCATATTTTCAACCACCATAAAATACCTTTTCAGTGTCAAAACTGACAGTTTTTTTAAAGAAAGAGGTAAGGGAGCCCTATGGCAAGTAAAGCATAAACATCTTCCTTAAAGATGTCACTTAAGTGAATTGAAATGTAAACCTGTATATCCCAAATGACTGAACTCAATACCCATTTTGATTTTCAAATACACAGGCAAACTCCAATATGGAAAATATCAAGACACTACTTTCAAAGGACCTTACCTTTAAAAGTTCAGACTATGAAATGAGTCTTAGACACCTGGAGGACTGGATTAGCTTAGTTTCATTTCAAATCAATACACGTAATGACCATGGGATTAAATATTAAGTAACCAGCACCCAAGACTCAGGTCTTTTAAAAGAAAAGGAATTTACAAGGAGTAGATCTGGACTTTGAACCATGACTAGATTTATTCAGAACACTTTGCCTTGAAAATCACATAATCATAGTCTCTTCGGGACAGAGAGAACTCAAAGGTCACTAATTTCCTACTGTTAACCCCCATAACAATAACCCAGATGAATGATAAATGAACCTGTTTGAACACCTTCAGCAACTAGAATTCAAGACCCTGAGAGAGCACTCCTAGAAATCTATTCTTTTTATATAGAATGCTAAATTGTGCCTCCGATTAGAGTAGGAATGACCACTTGGATCTAAATCCCTCTTCATGGAATCGACCCTGTAAATACTTTAAGACAGCCATCATGTATCATCCTGAATCACCTCCTCTGCAGGAGAAATAGTCCCAGATGCACTTCTCTCACAGCATGGTTTGTGATGAATACTTCATAGTTCTGATCCCTTTCCCTCAAGCCTACAAATCCTGATTTTCAAGATAACTAATGGCAGTCATCCACTCACTAAAAGCCTCCAATACTCTCTCCACCCAAATGTAGCTCATAAGATTCTATTTGATTAAGACAAGTTAAGAGTGGTATCTATTTGATTAGCAGATATCTTTTAGTGATCATATCTGTGGCAAGATCGCCTTCTTTTTTAAAAGCAATAATAAACATCTCTCAAGTTTCACTCTAACATTTTCCAAATGAAAAAAGTGTTATGGCTCTACCATAAAATTCTTTGTAACTGTGTAATTCTAAATATTATTTTAAAGAATTACAGAATATGAGCTGGCTCAGCTGTATGTGAACATAAATTTTAGAAGAGAGACAAAGAGAATATGAATATGAAAAAGACTAAGGAACAGACCTGACAATCCATTTTTTACATTCCTACCTTTCTGGACATGTACTGAGTTCTGAATCTGGACTTATTCCATCTTCTGGTCTCTTGGGGATCCAAGACTCAAAAGTAATCAACCCACCAATTAATCAAATATTTACTGGGTGTTTATTATTTGCTCAATATGCTAAATAATGATAAGACTATAAAGACCTAGAACACACAATCAATGTCTGGTAAATAAAAATCTGCTTCGAGGGATAAAATAGTTACTTAAAAAAACAAACAAAAACAAACAAACAAAAAAAAACAATGAATAATGCAAGTATATATAGTATATATAAAAGTTCAAAATAAGTGATACAGAGATTTGAACAACCTAAAAAGACGTTAGAAGACTTTAGTGACAATGATGGTCTCTAAGTTCCTCCTAGTCCCAAAAGAACAATATTCAAATAACAGACAAAGAACTTTACTCATTAATAACATTTAACACCACTGATTGCCTCTCTTCCAAATCTAACCAATCCTAAAATGTAGCATTACCAAAGCTACAATATTGAAGAATTTTTGTTCCCCAAAGAAACATACGAATTTGAGGAGAAGAATCTTAATTAAAATTAAATTATAAAGCTATCCTTAGGGATACAGATATTATACATAAGGGGTTCTAGTATTTTACTAAGTAAACCTGTTGCAGTTCAAATGGACCTCTCTCATATCTAATTCTGTTCTGTGATAAACCATGTAACAGGGATTTTAAGAGCTAAGGAAGGATGAGCCAGAAGTACAGCTGGTAAAGTTATTTTGGAATTAAGCAATTCAATGGACATACTGGGGACAGAATGCAACAAAAATAAGACAATGTCTTTATGTATATCCATGGGGTGAAAACTGTTATCTATAACTGGACTAATTATATACTGTAAGAAAGCTGGGGTGGAACTATCCTGGTTAAGTTCTTCCATTAGACTGATCACTATCCTGGTTAAGTTCTTCCATTAGACTGATCACTGGGCTGTTTTACTATGAGCAGTTCTTCAACATTAAATTTGATACAGTTCACCAACAGCTATTTCCTATATCCCTTGGTCTTGTTATGACCACAACTCAGGTGTTACACTATTTTTTTCTTCTTCTTAAATATTTAAATGGTACAGAAAACAGGTGCAATCCTCAAACTGCTATTGCCTCTCAAAAGGTCAAAAACATTGTAGGTGGCAACAGAAACACTGCCCTCTTCCACTGTTTTCAGAACAGCTGTACAAGCGCCAGACCTTGGTTCTTAACCTTTTATGGGTCACTGATCCCTTTGAGAATCTGATGTAAGCTAGAAAAACTTGTGTATACAAAATCTTCTGCCTATGAATTCTTTAAAGCTCGACCAAAAGTTAAAAACTTTTAAGCCAGACTGAACCTGATGGTGCAGGGGACTATGTTCCAATTCCGGTTCTTAAGATAACCACTGCCCTGTGAGTAAATAGTTCTCATCTACTCAAGACGTGGATAAATGGATAAAGATAAAATGAATGGATGAAAATTACAATATTATAGCTCTCTATCTTAGGCTTCCAAATATGATGAATCAAAGAATCACTCGGGATGGTCTTCAAAAGAGATTCCTGGGCCCCACCCTCTGAGAGATTCAGATTGTCGGTCTTGAGTGGTACTCAGGAATCTGTGTATGAAGTTCCAAGATAATTAGGAAACCACCAATGTACCTTAACTCAGTGAAAAAAAAGATTTATTTTTCCCTAATGTGTTGTTAAAGAAGGATATATACATCTATGAGTTCCACAAACAGAAATAAAGTTGTTTCAAATGCTCCAACTGGGCCTGACTAACTGTTAAGCACCAGAGTTTACAATCCTGATACTAAAAAAAATCTAACTTGTATGTGGTGGTTTGTTTGTTTTGTTTTCCCTGAAAGGTCACGCTGTGATTTACAACCAGAAGTTTACTTCTGGCTAGGTTACAGCAAGAGGTTTAGCATAGCTGCCAGTGAGATCTCCACATCATTAGAAGCACAGCTTTGCTAAATCTTCCTGACAAGTTTTGACTCCACAGACTCAAACCACAAAATCGGAATGAATATGCTCTAATTTAGAAGAAATTCTTGACAACCTGGATAAAATTTTGTTTCACAATAAAAATATATTCTTAACAGAAGGTATTGCCATGCCAACACCTTCAAGGGGAAAAATTATGCCCAATTTTTAAGACCTGATGATGAAGAGACTGGGCTTAACCTACCTGATCAGGGGCCTCAATTTTCTCTTTCCCACAAAACTGAAATTTTAAAAATCCTGTTTCCCTTCTCATTCTTATTTTCTACAGCTCAATGAAAGCATCCGTTCCTTCCTTCTTTCACACAATAAAAGATGCTAGACTCCAAACTGTGTGCCAGGTATGCTAGGCCCCTGCATAGTACAAGGTGAAAACTGCAAACAGCAGGTACCCTGCCCTCATGTTGCTCACAGTCTACTGTCTCCAGTTATTTTAGGAATTACTTCATGAAAACAACGAATTCCTTACTGAAACTATTATATTTCATATAGATGACAACCTGAGGAGTCTAGACAAAGAATCAGGACTGTAGTTTCTATTGAGAAGTCAACGCCCATCTCTCTATGATAACATCTTCCTCATCCCATATATGGCATATATGGGCCCAGGGGAGTCTAGAGGTTAGAGTTCCAACCCAAGCCTAACTTCCTGTGTGATTTCTGGTTTGAACCAATTAATAAGAATCCCACCTACCTTCAGTTGAAAGCTAGGTACTTTTCAAGCATTACCAGTAGATACTTTACATGCATTATCTTCAAAACAGTCATGAGGAGAGGCAGAACTAAAATGCCATGTTACGAATCATAAAACATGCTCAGACAAGTTAGGCAAGGTGACATATCTTCTAAGTAGTGGGACCAAGATTCACATATAAGTCTATCTGGATCCAAACTACACAAGAGTTAGGTAGACTGAAAGAACTGTGAAGAGTCAACATTTCCTCTAAACTCTTAATACTGTGTGAGAGTAAGAATGTCATCTTTTCATTTGATAGATTCCAAGGCCCAAAAGTAAAGGGCCATGACTGGAATAGTAAAAAAGCATAAAATAGCCACCTCAAATGTTCAGCCCAAGCTAAGCTCACCATGATGCCCCATTAGCTTCTCAAACATTACTTCCCTCTCTCTATATAAAATGGAAATAATCGACCATTCTCAAAGGGTTGCTGTAAAACACATAAATCAAAATGAAATGGTTTATATAAATTTAAAGCAAATGTGATTAAAAGCTTAGGCCCTAGATATAAATGGCTACAAGACTTCAGGCAAGTTACTGGACATTTCAGTGCCTTCCTTGGCTTGCTCATCTTTAAAACAGGGATCTGAGTGACAACTTCAGAGTTATGACAATTAACAATACATGGAAGAGAGTAGGTGCTCAACAAATATTCATTATTATCATCATTAGTATAAGCTTCCTCTAAATTCAACTATCTGTGATCTCGCACCTCAGGAATAAACAAGTTTCACTATAGCTAAAGACTACAGAAAACATCTTTATAATTTATTGACCACAACATAATTATTTGCGAATATAATTTTTTAAACTAAGAATTAAAAATAAAATAAGAAAAGATTAAAAAGTTCCCTCTCCACTGATCTAATTTACCCACAATAAACCCAGGCTCCAAGCACACCTCAATTAAAGAACAAGCACTGGGAGCTCTTTGCAGCCTTTCACACCTACTGAGAATGTGCATCAACAGTCTTTTGCTTCAGAGGGCTGTTCTGAGAATAAAGGGTTGTAAATGCCCTTTGTAATCTTTTGACAATTGTGCTACATAAGCAGACATTACAGTAGGCATTCTAAATTAAGTATGTGGTTACACATGACAATACAAGAAATGCCTGAAACATCTTTCTGTTCCTCAGCATCCAATTAAATTACCATTTCCCCTAAGAAAAAAAATCTGTTGCATTATCCCATAAAAATGACACCACTACCGACACCACCACCTAAGATGTTCATTATGTGCTATACACTGTCATAAGCACTTAATAACTCACTTAATCCTCACAACAACCCTGCATTACTATTTTTTCATTTTATAGTTGGGGAAAAGGACATGAAGCTAATAAGCAGCAAAGCTGAGATGTGAACCCAAGTAATGGGGCTCCAGAGAACCTGCCGTTAATCCACAGGACACCACAAACTCCAAAAGCAAGGTTTCTCTTCATAACCACCCTCCCTACTGCTCTTAGTCCACAGGGTAGCGAATCTTCCAAAAAAAAAAATCTCTCTTCATAACCATAGCTCCTGACCCACAGAAAGGTAACTATACCTATTAACAAAGCTGCTTTTGGACATTTCAGTAATGATTACAAAGTGCATCTGGTTTTAACATCTCTGCTAACCCAGAGTCTCCACGAGGACAAGGCTCCTTGCCTCCTCTGTATTTACATAACCCTATTCCTTCTAAACATAAGAAAGTGATGAATCAATTAATTAAATGTTACCATGAAGAACCTTATCATTCAAGGGATTCTTTTTACACTTTTTATATTGCAATTTAATATTAACCTGCATTTAGGGGTTAATGTTTTGTTTTTGTTTTCTTTCCAAGCAAAACTAATCTTATTTTCTCTGCTCAGGCGATACATTTCATTAATTACTAATTCAACAGACCAAAGAAAAACAGACTATTCAGCTGTCAGATCACCCAAGACCTTTTTAATACTTTATTCTCGTGAAAATTTTAAGCAGAATTTTTTTTAACTCCCATTTGTTTTAATGACTTAAAAAAGAAACTGCCCTTATGGGGGAAAGGAGCATATAAAAGGTAATAAACATTTAATGATCCAATAATTGGTTATATCAGAGCAATCACTGTTCAGTAATTAACTTCTCTTTTGACTTATTCACTTGATATTTTGAGCACCTTTGATAGGCCTGGAATTATCCACATTATTTATATTATAAGCTAAAACCTTTCGGAGGAGCCCGAAGCACAAGTTTCCCAATCACCCAAGTGCATCTTGGCAACTTTCCAATGTGGCCTTTTAAAAAGCCACTGATTAGCAAAACCAAGAGTATCCCAAGTCCTCAGCACGGGGTGGGCACCAAAGCTGCAGAAATGGCATTACTGCTAAACCGTTGGGGCTGCAGACACGGCAACAAGGAGAGGTTAAAGGAAAACACAACAGAAAATTAGAGCTTAAAAGACAGCAAAAAATAATTAAATCACACCACCAGGAAAGAATACAGAGAACAGCTGGTATGTTGTTACTATGCAAAATTACAATTAAGCTCAGGTTAATGTCATTTCCAACTAATTACCCACAGTCAGTTGGAAGAGACACACACTAAGAGATTTCACTTTACCTACTCCAACAGTTTTCCCTGCTTCTCTGTCTGCCATCCACAGCTACAGGGTTCCTCGCAATTTTTTAAAATGGCACGGCTACACAAGGGGATCCATCTTATTTCTGTGAAAGGGGTCCCCCTCTTAGTAGTAGAAGTTAAGAGTTGCTAACATTTCAGCACCTCCTTTGCTCACACTTCTCTCTGCATGACACTTCCTTAACACCAAAATAATGTTCATAGTGTCTTCTCCACAGCCTAATTTCCTTTGTTCCATTCTCATTCTCATTCTTTCTACTCTTTCCTTCTAATCTCCCCGACCCTTTTTTTAATGCTTTGGATGACAAGGAAAGTACTGGTCACTTCACACTTGATTTACAAATCAAATCATTCCTATTACTGAGGTGCTTGACAGCTTACACGTGAAGGATTACAAATAACACTTTCTAAATTAGTCATGTTTTTTATCTACATGCATTCATCTTAACCAGCCCCACCCCCACCTCCAAAAAGAAAGGAAACCCAGCAGCACCACCATGGGTAAAATTCCTGTCATTCCACTGTCCTCTATGGCTACTGCCCAAATGGTGAGGGTCTCTCCTGTCACACTGCCTTTTGAAGGGAACTTGTACATAAGTAAACATTATAGGACAGAGACTCTGTGGCTTTCACATCTCACACTGGGCACACTGAACAACTTCAATGCCAGAAGCACTCTTTCTTATAAAAGAATCAAGCTAATTTGAAAGACCTTCCTGAATCCACTTCTGTTAATGGTTAAAGAGGAGAGACAAGGGTCCCATAACCCCAAAGAAAGAAATTTCTCATCTAAATCACTCACGCTCTCCTATTATCCATCCATACACCTTGAGCACTACCCGAACAACATGCTACACCACTGTATGACACTACCCCTCTGCTTCACAGGCACTTGAAAGCAGGGATCAGATAATTTGTTACTTGTACCTCTGAGAAATCTGTGTGGTGGAAAGGATAAAAAGGGAGGGGGAGGGGAGGAAACAACAGTACCTCCTTTGCTACTAATGGACAGATAACTGCAGAGTGCCATAACAGATTTCAGTTCCTTTGTGCACACAGGAATATTTATTTAATCAAAGTACTGTAACAAAACAAGCCTCTGGTGTACTTTTGAAAAGATGGAAAGCCATTCGGAGCAGGGTGATTGGAGTCTTGTCACCTGTTTAGTTGATATTGGAGATAACCAAGATGGTGAGTGTGAGGTGGGACAGGGGAGGGGTGGCTCTTACAGCCACAGAGCCCACGTGCCTTCCAGGGAAGTACAGATGTGCAGCTGCTGGCACATAATTACTAGTCACTATGGCCTGCAGCACAGACAGCTCTCTCCCTTCACCCTTTACTGTAAGTATTCCCTTTCCACGAAAACAACCAAGTTTACTGTTGAATACTGCCAGAACTTTTCCCACTGAGAATCTAATGATTCCCCTATGTCAAAAGCAAAAGAGAAACAGGAAAAAACCCTCAGGTAGACTTCATTATCTTTGGCTTTAAATGCTCTGACTGCAATGGAAGGGAGGAGAGATTATTCTGAGGTGTGTAGAGAGGAAAGCAGAAAATCTTTTATTTTTGTTACCCAAGAAGTCCCCTTTCCTCAGGTACCAAGATAAGGACATTTGGCTACTGAGACACAGTTATCTGGGCTACCCAGGCTATAATGACAAGACTCATTTGTTTACCAGAGTCCTGCCAGGGCTGCTAATCTGTACTTTTCAAAACTATCAGTATACTTTCAGTGAGTTAGCCGTTCAGAAAAGATAAACCTTAGAGCTTAATCTTGATATATGCTGTGAGTGTTAACTGACGGTCACTGTCAGGAACTGATTTAAGGCTGGATCAAAAAATAGATAAACAATACAAATTTAACATCACCAAAAACTTGCAGAAAGGAGAATGATTAAGAAACACCTAGCACATGAAAGGCAGAATGCTTTCTACACTTGTACCTTATTATACTACTTTATCAACTTTTCCTTATTGTCCTAATTTCTTGGGATTTGAGGAGGAGGAGTGGAAGAGGAATTTTGAGAAAGTAATAAAAATCAAATTTTTTGCATTCTATTTCTTTACCTTGGTCCCAGTTTACCTGGGTGTTCACTTTGTGATAATTCATTGAGCTGTCTGTGCACTACTTATATCAAGGTGTGTTCTATGTCACAATATGTAAGGTTTTAAAACCATATCTGCATGATCGGTTTCAGAAAGGGTTTGGTAGGAGAGAAATTATTTTAAAGCAGTACCATTACCACCACCAAAAAAAAAAAAAAACCACCTCAAAAATATTCTCTAAAATAGTGATGTTAAAACTTCTGTATAGGGTCTTGCTGTAAAACAAAACAAAAACAAAGAAGAAACTAAACTCCTGGTGAGCCTATTTAAAAAGCAAATGTACCAAGCCAGAGAGCAGGGGTTAATTTTTAGTAGATCAGGAAAAGGGCTCAGGACTCTATATTTAACAAGCTACCCTGGAGGTACAAATGTACAACTGGATCTGGAAACCACTGCACAAGACAAGAACTCAGGATTCGCAACAATCTGAAACCATCCAATCCAGATTCTCCATACCCAACATGGGTGGCAAAGTGTAATTATTCAGAAAAGGTTGGCAGTAGCTAAAGGGACAAACTCGCAAAATACAAAAGATATTTGGTTGACTCATAAATATTTTTCTCATAATTACAATATATAATAAAATCACTAATCACTAAATCCTACAGGGACCCTCAGCCCTGCAAATTTAATAGAAACTTGTGAAATCAAATTACTCATCTGTGGCCACATGATATTCAGTGTCACTGGCAAAATCTGAATGTGTGCTTTTCCCCGGCATAGTTTGGAAACCTGTCTCTATTCTCATTATCATTACTGTGTCGTTGAGAGTTTAGATTTTCAGAGGTTAATGACACAACCAAAGTCATTTAGCTAAAAACACAAAGACAAACTGGAGCCCAAAGTTTCCAATCCCAGACAGAACTCTACTACTCATTTATAGATCAGTTTCCCATTAGAGGCCTTTGAGGGGTTAAATCCAATCCACATTTCCTCTTTCAAATTTATATTCTATTGTTTTAGATAACCACATTAAGAGGGGCTCGAAACTCTGCAGTAAACTGTATTCTGCTCTTGGGCGTGCACAAGTAACAGCAATTCAAAGACAGAAAGAGCAATACCCTGGGGTCTTTTATCTGAGAGCACAATCAGGGAGCCTGCTGGATAATTTGTTTGAGAATACCAGAGCACTTGTTTTTAAACAAAGCATTAGCCAAGGAAAGAGGCTACAACAAAAGGAATCACAGAATCAAAAGAAAAAAACAAATAAAACAAAAAGCCAAACACCAACAATCAAGGTGGTTCCTTCCATGTTCTTTTAAAATCTTATTTGCTCAACAAGGAAATGTCACTAAAGAAGGCTTGCGTTTAGCCATTATTATTTTTTTTTTAATTTTTTTTACGTCTTTTTAACTTTAACCTCAAGTGGGACACAATCTAAAAAAAAGAGATAAAAGAAAGGAAAGGAAAGGATGGTGGGAAAGTAAGGGGAAAGAAAGAAAAACAAGGCATGCTTGCCATTCCATGAATCTTCAGACCATGCAAAACTCAAGTCTGAGGATAGCTCTTGTATTTCCTCCAAATACTTTCTCTCCGCTTTTAAGTAAGCCTACCAAAGACTAGAAAGAGGTCCTCATGAGTAGGTCAATAAACCCCACAGGCAAATGTTAGTTTCTAAAAATGCCTACCACCCTCCTCCCTAGGGTAAAATCACTCAGAACCTAGCTATTTTAATTTAGTTCATCCACAGGAGTGACACAAATTAAATTTATAAATTTTTAGTTCAGCTAAAATTTTTTTGATGGAAGCAATACAGTGCAGCGGGAAAAGCAGTGACCTATATATTAGGAAACCGGAGTTGTATATTCCTGTCCTACCATTAACTCACTAGGTCATACAGAACAGTTATATAACATAATTTTCTAGATCTCTGTTTTCTCACCTATAATAAGGTGACAGCCTAAAGAGCGTGTAAATCACCTCCAAAAACATGCACTGAAGGGCGGAGGGATTAAGAAAGGTTTGAAATCTCAATTAAAACAATATCAGAATAAAACTCTTAAGCATTTATGTAGTTCTATGATGTAGTGGTTCAAGTCAGGTTTTGAAGCCAGAATGCGTGGGCTGACCTTGGGTGTAAACTCTGCAGCTGTTTACTCTGCTACAAAATAGGGATCAGTATCTATCTCATAGGACCACTGTCTGAGGATTACATGAGTTGATTTAGCAATTAGAACAGTGCCTGGCACATAGCAAGCACCTCATAAATGCTAGTTCTCACTATTACTATCAACTTTGTCAATACTGAGCTGATAGTGGAGACAAAGTTGGACAAACAATTAAGCATTTTCATGTCTATTCTAATCAAAGGAGAAACAAAAAAGTCTTGTATCTCTTCATGAGTTTTGGTGCATCTTCACTTCTATAAACTCTCCTATGAACCCTCAAAAAACCCCTGCCCTATTCCTAAACCTGTAGATTTGGGCAGGTACACAAGTGCTGGACTCTCTACTTACACACACAGACCCCAAGGACCAACAGATTTCAAAACCCATCAGGAAAACCTAAGATGGCAAAAGAAAGTGTTCTCATCCACTGAACAACAATAACAAAAAATCCACCCACCCTTTGACACCCTGATATCAGAAACCACGTTAGCAATCCAAAAGCTGATAAAACAACATATACTTGCTTTATTATTTTTTTAATGATTCTTTTTAAAGAGCTCACAGATATAAAGAATTTTTTACATGACGGAATTTATTTTTCCCTCTTTGGTCAACAACCGTGTCTGATGAGATGACCATTCAGCAAAGAAATCTTACCAACCACTGTTTTCTCCCTCCACTTAACCCAAAGGTTTTAAGATTTCTTTTGCAGAATTTTTTTTCCCCTTAAACTTTCCATTTTCTCCTCACAATCCATTTTATTAACTGACTGCAAACATCGTCTCTAATGCATTCCCTCTATTCAGGGATTCAATGGTATTCATCAGTGCCCAATTCCCTGACTGCTGTGGAAGACGGTGACAGATTTAAGCTTCACTGCTGATTAAGTCTTCCCAGGAAAAGTAACCTGATAGCCTGGCCCAGTGCAGAGCCCTAGATATAAACTTCCCCTTCTGCCTTCCTTTCCCTCAAATTTATGAGCACATGGGTGGATTAGGGGATTCTACTTGAAGCAGAAAAAGAATAGAGTATTATTATTTCTTCGGCATCTTCCCTAAGCTTGAACCTTAACTTGTACATCTATTTCATTCTCATCATGTTAAGCTGGTAATTAACAAAATAAAATTCAACTCATTCCAAAAGTCCCTGCAAACTTTAATGTCCCAGCATTTAACCTCTCTTGAAGAAATATATTCATGAAAGCATTTGTAATCAAAATCCTCAGAATCAAAAACTTAATTTAAGACAAATTAGGCAAAAACACTTCACACTTCCTACCTGCCAAATGGTTCCCCTAGAGGTTTTCTAGGATAGGATTACAGTTCCACCACACCTTTTTCTGTTAAAGACACCAAAGAATAATGTGATACCAGAATGCAACAACCCCACCACTACCACCAATGCCATTCCTTGAAGCCAAGGCTCTGTTTACCCTGTGCCTGCAACAGTGCCTGGCATACAGAAGAAATTTAGGAACCACTTACTGAATGGATGAGTGGGTAGAAGGAGTATGGGTCCCCTGGGGGCTAAGGCCCATAGGATATTATTATTCTCTGCATAATCAAGAGTTGACAGTACTTCTGAAAGATGTCACAACTTCAGATGTATCCACAGAGAACTGGCCACTCAGGTGGCAGGGCACATCTTACTGTATATCTTACCCACATCCTTTCTCATAAGCTGTGACTCTGGCCAAAAGGCCCTCAACTGCCTTCTAACAGCTCAGA
>NW_006441386.1:3785271-3800300 GCF_000325575.1 Pteropus alecto
AGGTTTTTTAAATGAAACCCTGTGTCCCCCACTGACTTCTAAAGTAATTTTATAATAACTTTCATCCCAAACACTTTCAACAGTAGCTCCCAACACTTCTGAATTTCTCAGTCCCCTCCCTGATGCCTCATTCTTAATCTCTAAAACACTTTGTAACAAATAGGCAAAAGTATCACCAGCTTGTCTCAGTCATGGGGGGTTGGGAGGTGGGAAGAAATAGCATCAGGAGAGGAGCACCCCAGGACATTATCCTTTAAAATCTTGGCGAGCAGACCACAAAAAAAAAAAACCTTTGATAGAGAAAATAAAAAATAAAGCTAGGAGTACAGCTCACTAATCACATGGCTTGGTACTGGGCATCTGAAGAAAAACTGACACACCCTCCTCCAGGCAGAGGGTCTCCCTGTGTAACAGAATCCCCCAGGGAGTTTTTAAAAGCTCTGATGATGGGGTGGGGGCTTCCTCGACCCTCCTACGGGTAGGGGGACTTTTGCAAAGCCCCCTACGGGATTCTGTTGTGCAGACATCTTTGAGAATCCCCCTGCTCTAAAGTTTACAGCTGACTCTCTTCCTCTTCAGAGAATACACACTAAAAATAACCCAGTTTAAAAAAAAAAAAAAAAAGTATGGTAAAGTGCTCAGGTTTGTTTAAGCTGATGGTAGGTCCATTAGGGTTGGTTATGTTAATATTTTAGACTATTCAATATTTGCAAAATACTTCATAGTCCTATATACACATATGCACACATTTTTTTTACACAAATATATTTTAAAGCAAGCTCTCCATATTTTGGTCCTCCAAAGCACAAATATTAATAAGATGAGTTAACATTCATTCCTAAAGAGTATAGGTACTAGGCATTGGTAGTGTTTGTCGCTTTTACGTCACTGGGGGAAAAAATATGAAGACCAATTCAATTAGGTCTGCTGAATTAAAAACACTGGCCTGAATTCCGTAATACACTTCAAGCATGGGTCTTGAAAAATGCTCCAGTCAAACTTAGTTCAGAAAGACCAAAAGGTATCTATCAGAAATCCACCTAAAACCAGCAGAGTTTCCAGGGCTGAGCCAGGCTAGCAGTGAAACCCTTGGATTGTAAGAAGACAGTATTACTCCCAAGACTCAGCTCTAGAACCATCTTAAAAAGGGGTGAGTAGAGCATATTCCAATGAAAGTTTATCCAGAGATAAGTCCACTCCCCTCTTCATCAGGGAGGCAGTGCAGACCCTGAAATCAGACAGTCTGGGTTCAAATCCCGGCCCAAAACTTTCTAGCTACATGACCATGGGGAAATACATTTAACTTCTCTGAACCTTAGTTTTCTGATCTCAAAAATGAGAATAATAATGTTACCTACTTCACAGGGTTGTTGTGAAGGTTAAATGTGATAATGCTTTGGGTACAATGACTATCAATTGTTATGGGTCCTTAATAAATGTTAGCCACTATTACCACTGTTATTGTTTTGTCATTAAAATTATTACCCAAATGGCAGTGATTCTGGAATGAAGAACAGAACTAGTTTCCAATTTGTGGTGACTAAGCTTTGGAATCCTGTATATTCTTGAAGCATATCTTTTGGGAGAACCATACTCATTAACAGGAGAGGAGACACAAAGCTATCTCCTAACACCTGGAATGGTGGTAACGAGGTACAATGGGAAGCTCTCCTAAAAGAATATAACATGTGAGTTCTAGATCTAGTCTTGTTTTAACACCAGTTGGGTGATCTCAGGGAAGTTCAAAGAATTTTTCAGTTGGGAAATAAGGGCTTTGGACTGTTGTTTTCAGTTGTTTTTAAATTTCTCAAATCACTGAAATTTAAAAAAGTCAAAGTTCATACAGGCCTCTCCCCCATCTCTGCCCCACTCCTCCTCATAGGAATGCTCCATTCTAGGCACCATGGCCTCCCACAATTATTCACAAACCAAGCCACTCCTTCCACAAAGCCTTCATACTTGCCCTTCCCTTCCTTGAATACTAGGCCCCTGGCTATCCACATTTCTTGATCCCTCACTTCCTTCAAGTTTCTGCTCAAATATCACCTCTTCAGAGAGGCCTTACCTAAACCACCCTCTATAAAACTGCACATGTGCATACACATACTAGAGTCTCACTATCATCTTATGTACCCTGCTTTAAAAAACGCGTCGCCACCCAACATATTATGTATTTGTTTATGATTTATAGTATAGAATGTAAATCTATCTCTTTTATTGCTACCACATCCCCTGTGCCTTGAACAGTGCCTGCCTGGAACTTAGAAATGATTGGTAAGTGTTTCTTGAATGAAAAAATAAACAAAAGAATCCAGATGCCTTTTTCTTCCCCAAAAGAATCTTATCATAATATATAATACAGGTTAAGGTGGTGATCTGTTTGAATGAGGCCAGGGCCTCCCCTTAGCTGACTCAGTGTCCCTGAGGTGCCCAAAAATCACTGCCCAAATGATCTCCAAAGTCATTTATTGCTCAGAAAGTCTCCAAGTCCATATTATCTGTTAGACTCCAAAGAGAAACATTAAATTTGATGAATGACATTTCCATTCTGTGATTTCATTTACTACTCACTGGCACCTGCATAAAGTACCCTCAAAATTCAAAGCATATCATGTCCCAGAACAGTTGCATCCCTAAAATCTCTACAACCAAATAGTAGGCATGTCTGGATGGAGAAAAAAAAAAAAAATCCAATTCCATGGGGCAGAGGGAAGAGTGTCTCTTCCAATGCCTTGTCACATGGTCCCGGGGCTTCGGGACCTGCGACTGAGCCTCCAGGCTGCAAAAATCCCACTGCTTCTAAGGGGTAAGGAAGAAGGATGGTGAAGACAGAGGTTATTCAATTCAGATATAAATGTGAGCAACATGGCAGCCAGCTGGTAGCTTCCTGACTCTGATATTTAGTCTCTTTTTATATTTAAATGACCTCCTGGCTAAGTATGCTTTGGGCTCACATTCTGGAAAACAGAGGTTGAGGGAGTATCCTAAAGAAGACCTTTGCACAAGGCATGAACAGTTAGAAGAAACACCCTAGAGAAACCAGCTAGCTACAATATTGTGATGAGGTCTTATGCACAGCTAAAAGACCTCCAAACTGCAGAGAAGATATGAAATATACTCAGCAAACAAGTAAATAGGACTTTTGCAAATCTTTATCATCCAGTCTAGCAGTGCTGAACTAAGCAAGAGTTATCCATTAAAGGCATGGTGACCTATCCTCTACCACTGTAACCTAATCTTTAAGCTAAAGACAATTTAGTGCCTTTGCATGTCCATATGCTTTCTAAGGACGCCATTGTTGTCAGCATGCTACAGGAGTGCTTCTTGGAGAATGGAAGTAATGACAAAGCACATCACTGGAAGAACACTTCATAGGGAAGGCAATTATATGCAGTACTAACCATTTCATGATGACCATATGGGCTGTATTTCAACAATGTAATTTCCAAATCTGCCTGAGCATACATATTTCTTTGTCCTTAATCTCAGGTACACCACATTAAATGAAATAAGAGTACCAATGAAATATGGGCAGATGAAGAAATCTACAACAAGAATGTGAAAATAATCTTCATCTGTTAACAGTAAACAATGGGCACCCACTGCCCTGAAGTAAAAGTGACACCCATCTCTACAAGTCAGTCCTCTTCACACTGTTTCCCTAATCAAAACCATCACAGCAGGGGTATTAAAAACTGAGAAGGAACGATAAAAGGAAAAGTTAAAAATACACAGCTCCTACCTAAGTATTTACAATCTGAGAAAGGCCCTAGAAGTAATACAGAACTCATATTTTACAAATATATAAAATTCAGGTATAAATTCAGAGATCACTTTTAAAATGCTGGACTTAAAGGTGTGACTCATCACACTAGATTTTTTATAGTGATAGTTAAACTTCAAAGGACATACTTTGACTTGGATCTCCCCTATAATCACAAACTTGGGTAAAAACAGAAACCTACTATATTTCTATTTTAGATGAGAAAAAGGGTAACTGAGCTCATTGGAGTAGTTAGAGAGAGGGGAGCAAGACTGCAGGTCCCAGAGCCTGAGAGTTCTAAGAAGACACTGCCAACTCTCTTCAGAAAGAGACTTTTCAGAGACGTGTTTAACTTGATTGATCTTCTTATTCACCCAGAAATCTTGTGAAATTTCAGGCCCAATAGGGGTGTGTGTGTATGTGTGTGTGTGAGAGAGAGAGACAGAGAGAGACAGAGACAAAGAGACAGAGAGACAGAGAGACAGAGAGACAGACAGAGAGAGAGAGACAGAGACACTACTCCTAAAAAAATGGTCATCAGCCAGATCTGAATCCTGAAGTCCTAGAGGATGAAGTGTGTGGAGGCCCATTTTGGCCCAGAAGAGATGAGGAGGGGGCTTCCAAGAATGTATAGTGCTCTAATCACAGTTGGGATTTCCATAAGCAACTCTAACACTCACATTCATTAGCATACTCTTTGTTGCATAAACAAACCTCTATAGGGTGGAGTGAAGAACGAGGAAAACAATTTGTAAATGTGCTTAGAATAATGAAAGGAAACAATGACAGAAAATATTGTACCATTTGTCACCAGCTATCTTCAAGATATAGACATCAAGAAAAGCAAATAACTATTTCGTATGATGTTTCACTAGGAAGAATGGAGAATCTATTAAAGAACAAAAACAAAAACAAAAACCTAGCAATAAGGTCTGTTACATGTGGAATACATTGCTAAGAGAAATGCCAATTCCTAGAATAGTTTAAAACCAGACAAGGCAAAATACTTAGGAATCTATAGTAGAATATAAGCTATACCCACAGTGACCTGTTAAGAGGGTGCCAGTCCCTTCTCCAATTTTACACTTCTGTTCCGGGGCGCTACTGCACGAATAAGTATGTGAAAGGATTTAGTATAGGAACTGGCACACAGTAACCCTCAGTATTAAAGAGCCCAAATCCCTGTCTTCTACAAAGGCTTAAAATCTACCCAATCGATGTGACCTGGGAAAAGGTAAGATTTTAATACAGGGAAAAACAGTAAAAGAAACAGAGAAAAAGAAAAACCAACAATAAATATGCTATAGATGTGCTGTAGGAGTGGCAGCCACCTACTGTAAGCTCCAGCTTTTAAAAAGAAAATAAGGAACTTCCAAAAAGATGATGTGGTACTTTCCCCTCCCTAAAGCCTATTATTATGCCTAGAAAATCCTCGGTAACCAAGACAATTTTCAGCGGCAACTAGGAACAAATGTGGTCTACCAGAGACCCATCTGGGACTCTCTCACAAAATGAATTTATATTAAAAAGGAGTGTGGAAAGGGGTGAGGAGCACAAGCTTTCAGGTCAGGCAGAAACCAACCGCTGCATTTTCTGCCTCTCTGGTACTGACCTTGAGCATTCAAGTTGACTTAATTTCTCTGAGCATCAGTGTCTTCAACTGTAAAACAGAGATACCATTCATTTTTTCACGGGGTAGCTCTAATGATACGATGAGTGCAAAATTATGAGCACAATGCCTGGCACAGAGTAAGTACTTAGTAAATATTAACTCCCTTTTCAAAAACGTGTTTTCCTGGAGTTTTTGTGGGTAACTCTAAATAAGCACTGACTCTAAATAAGTCAACTCTAAATAAGCATTGACTGAGTATCTACTATGCATGGATTATTGAGTAAAGGAAGCAACAATTCTGAGAGCCTCAAATATCCCAAGAAGGATATGTGCAGGAAGAATACAGAGGCTAAAGGTAGAGAACAGCAAGAAATAAAATAATACATTAGAGGTATAGGGAGAAAATTCTGGCTCTCTTTTCCAAGGTTCCAGTCATACTCCCAAGTGATACATAATAAGCCATTACAGAGCATATAACAGACCAAGAGCATATAACAGACACACAATAAGCCATTACGGAGCATGTACTAGCACTTGAACTTCCCACCAAAACAAAACAAAACAAAAACACAGAGTACATTGTGTCATGGTCAACGCTTCAAAAACTCCTTTAAGCTGGCCCCAAGATCTCAATCCATGGGAAAATCATTTCAGAAAGATAAAATACTCTGAAAGCTAAGAAATAAAGCATTTCTCTAACTTAATCCACAACCCACCATTAAAAAGTATCGATAAATTTTATTATTATTATATTTATATTTGTTATTATTTGTGATTCTGGGAACAGAACCGCTGCAGATAAAATTAATTCTGGGTTGAAATATAGATAAAAGGATGGCTTTACTGGATAAGTTTTGAAGTCTGAATAACTCAAAGCAGAAAAGCCACACTGCCAAAACATTTGACAAATTTTAAAAAGTGATCAAGGGAGTTAGAAGCCATGTAAATATGCTGTCAAACACAGTTTTTGATACTTTCGAGTATCATATAAACCTTTTAACACAGGAAATACATCTAGAATCACATTATACTTCAATATTTTAAAACAATTATATTCTTTCAACTGAAGATGACCTGGAAAAATCTGGTCCATTTCTATATTAGACTAACAAAACTAATTTTAAAACAACACAACTGTCTAACACAGCAGGTTTCAACATTCAGGTGTGAAATCGCACCTCCCAGCACACAGGCTGAATTATCCCCCTGCCTCTCACCTGTAATTATCATTTGCTCTCTCCCCAGGTGGCTCTCATCCACCACATATCCTCCTAGCCTCACATCTGGAAACACAAACTCCCTCTGGGACCTCATCTGCTGTGGGGGTGAGGAAGAGAACAAAACAAAAACTTCATGCTGGCTTAGACAACTTCTGAAAGTCTCTATTTTCAAAACACAATGTAAAAGTAATTTGATAAAATTAAAACACCCTTATGTTACCATGGTTAACAATAAGTATTTTTCAAATAAAAAGAGCAAATTTACTTCACAGTTCCTGTAGAGGCCAGCTTCTTCCATTAAAGCCAATTCCAAAAATTTAGCAAAGGATCTTTCATCAGTTGAGAGGACATAATTAGATGTTTTGATTAAAGCATTTTCCTCCCCTGGTTAACAAGATATAACAGATGTCACCGACTTCCCTAATAACAATACAGCACTGAATTTGGCATCTTTACAATTTTAAAACTGAACTGTCGTATAGAAAAATTATAGCTAGGGTGTCTCTGTACAATCATGACTCTGAAGTGGTTATGACATGCCTAGACTCCCCAGTGGAACAGATATGGAAATCATATTCCATATTCATAGCCGCAAGCCCTCCTTAGCATGCACTTGAAAACCAACCTCTGAAATCTGAATGATGCCGGCTTATTCATATCACCATCAATTATTCCTGGAAGCACCAACCAAGCGAGGTATAAAACCTGAACAGAAAATGCAAATCTCCGTCACTTTCTTACAGGAGCACAGGAAACACATGTAGAAAAGTGTTTCAGGGAAAGAAATGCCTATCTAAAGAGACCCACTCTACTAAAATTCCAACTTCCCTGCAGAGAGGAGGAGTCTTAGACTTGATTTAAAAAACAAACAACAACAAAAAAAGGACTCAAATTTTTCACAGTAAGAGTCCTTTGGTGCATTTGATCCAATTTACAGAATTTCGATTTATACCAATTTTGTCAATGTCAGTCCAGGGTGTAAGGAGAGATAGGCCTGCATTTTAAATGGGAGGCAGCCTCTCTGATTGAAGTTCAACTCAAACATCCTGGTTTAACAACTCCATTAATGACATCAAGCACAGATCTAAAGATTACTCAGCCCGTCTGTCAGTCCCATGTGTTATTTATAGGACAGTATATCAATCATGTCTTCCCTTTATTATTCCCTACTTTCTGGTCCTAAGCTATTTGGTCTGCCAAATTAATACATTCCATTGCTGCTGCAAATCTAAACAATGCTTAATAAAAGATTAATAAAATAGTTGGGTTCTCTGCAACCACAAACACATCCAGGGAAATTCATCAATGTCTTTTTATTTGCATATTTGGCTGACTGCCCCCTGAAGCAACTATGTAAGGCACATGCTCAGGTATCATGGTTTATGGTTTGCATTTAATTCAGGGTGTCAATCTGCTTCTGTTTTAATTACATCCATCTTGATATGTTATTACAGTCTCATGAAAATTTCTTTTCAGTAAATGAATGTGTATAGACATATACACATGACAAACAGTTGTAATAAATGTTCTGTTCAGCAATAAAGAAGCAAGATGGCTTAGCCAACACATCATGTATATTTAATATTTTGAGTCTTTCTTCTTCAGAAGAAAAGTTTGGTTGAGTCTTCAACTCCACCATACTCTAAAGTTCACTTGTTTCAAATGTTCTATTACCAACCTTGTTAAGTTGCTCTGAGTTTCTCTGAAGAGAATGTTGGCTAAAGAAAATATTTTATCAAAAAAAATTTTTAATTTTTTTAAAAAGTCAAAATTTTAAATGGGCCACATTAAAATCATTTTATATTCAAATAGTTATTTCATTTTTCCACTGGGCATTCAAGGATAAGAAACCCTCATATCATCACCTTAATACTTATTTTTTCTTCTACATCCTCATTATGGGAAGTCGGGGTGGGGAGCATGTTAAAAAAAAAAGACTAATGTACCTGCAGAGAAAGACCAATGATACACAGGAAAAACAGAATGCTTTTGAAAGGTTCTCAATACTGAGTAAATTTCAGAAATTTTCTTAGAAAAATTGGAAACTTTACAATCACGGGTGCTCACCCTCATCAGTAGTATTATTTCTGTTTTTTAAAAACCTCTTTCAACATACCCCATCCTTGAGAATCCTAGGACCAAGGAGAAGCAGACATTCTCCTACTTTCATTAGATAACAGTGAAAGTCTAATTCTCAGTTGTTATCTTGAGCAGGTCAATTAACCCCTCTGGGCTGTGTTTTCATTTGCAAAATGACAGGTAAAACTACATTACTAAAGACAACATCTGTGCCCCTGATGCCACTTATGGCTTAGAAAGCACATCAGCTAACAATGGCTGAAGTGAAATGGATCAAAAAAACTGAAGCTCTAACTTTAAGAAATACCTAAAGATGCTCTGCACATTAAGCTCAAAACTAATTTTCACAAATAATCAAACTGATTACCTGATAAGAAATGAGTTAGGAGCAAACTTTGCAATACACAGCAAAACAAAATGCTTGTTTCTCCTTTTGCCCCAGTGAAAGAATACTTTTACTTGAACTACATAAAATCATTTCTCAGAACAGCACAATCCAGGACCTTCATCATTTTTTGTCAACTGAACATGTACAGAGAAAATGGATGGAACACTGGAATTTCTAGTATGTGGCTGGAAAACAAGTGATAACCTAATGTCCAACCATTGTTTCATCTACATCTTCATTCTATTAGGTTTTTTTCCTTACTTAGGTTTTAACTATGGAAAAAGTATTCACTGAACAATTTTTAGCCAACCTTTGCAAGGATCTCTAGCAAACAACCAAAAAAAAAAAAAAAATCTACTTCAGTAGAACTATTAAGGGATAATTACAATACTGGACTCTCTTAAAGCCTCTTTCAAGCTCTAAAATATCACTGCCATCAGAAATCTATCACTTTGTAGAAATCTAAAATAAGGTTGGTAGGTTGGTGTTGTGCTGCAGTGAAGGGTAGGTATGAGGACAACAAGGAAAAATAACATCCCTCAGGTACCATCAGAACTTGACCCTGGCATTGACGTAAACCCTATCCCAGATTCAGAATGTCCCTGCAGTCTGAAAGTGTCAGATTTCAGCCATATTAACCGCAAGTCACAATTTGTCTTCACTGACAGTGTTTCTGAATTGAGCCCAGGTCATTTCAAAATGCCTCAGTTAATAGCAATCACACAGTACCTGCAATTTGAAGGTTTTCTGCCCAAAATGAATCCCAACCTACATTAGCCATTTTCCATTACTTACACACTGTGGGCTTTCCCCTCTCTTGTTGTGACTCCATTTTACTACACTTAGGGTTTCCAGGTTTCTGGAAGTATCATGAGGTATAGCGGCAAGCCAAAATGACAGTAAAGTAAGAAATATTTGTATGTAGTTGGTAACTTGTGGCATTTGTCAAGCAAATTCTAACTAGAGTTTAGATATAAATGAGAAATCAGAATTACAAGCTGTAACAGCCCAGAAAACTGTGGCAAGTAATTTATACCCTCACAGTGCTAATTTCAAAGTCCCTCAAGCAGATTGTCAAAGTTCAAATAATGGAAGTTTGGAATTTTTAAGTTTCCACATTTCATTCCTAAATCTATTAAGTTTCCACAACTTCCTAAATCCACTAACTTTTATTAATTGCATTAATAATTTTGATAGCTCTATCTCAGTATTGGAAGGAGAGGAAAGAAGGGAGAGCAGGTGGGAGGGAGAGAAGGGAGGGGAGGGGAGGGGAAAGGAAAGGAAAAAGGAAAAAGGAAAAAGGAAAAGGAAAAGGAAAGGAGGGAAGGAGGGAGGATTTCAGGCTACATGTCCCCTTGCAAAAGATGGAATCTGAGTCCTGAAGAAGACTGAGAAACAGAAGCCTGTACTTACCTAGTCTCTTCCTGAGCAAGTAAGGGAAACTAGACTATGTGAAATCCACTACTCTCTTCCTCAGTTACCACCAGTACAAAAAGGACCTATTCTTTGAGACCTTAAAACGATACCTAAGAACTGCATACTCCTTACCCTTCAGCCTTGTGAAAAGAAATGAAGAGCACAGCTAATATTTGCAAGAACAAAGACAAACGTAGGGTCTCGCCAGCCTTAAATTCTATGCCTCTATTCTAGTGAAAAATAAAATCTGCATTCTTCTATGAAACAGGTACAGGCTGTGTAAAAAAAAAAAAAAAAAAAAAAACAGCTCTGACCCAGTTAACAATGTCCCTAAATTATTTTTTATACTCTCTTATTTTGGGTTTCACCAAATTAATTCCCATCTTGCTCTCCCAACCTTCAATTATTTGAGTTTTCAAATATCCTTGATTTTTTCTGAACTTTCTCAAATGAATAGCAGCTATCCCATTACCAACTTGTTTTTCCTGTATCTAAAGAATAATAAATTTAATCCTAACATTAAAAAAAAGTTATTTCTTAAAGAAAATAAAATAGCATGAGGCACTTCTACAAAGTTAGGCTACATTTAGTGTATCAGACTCTCATACGGCATAGGGGTAAAATAACATAAAATGTAAAGCCACTAACTCACCATTCTCTACCCTCTGCATGTAAGCATATACACACACACATCCCCTCCATCAAGAAGTGCTACAGACCTTCTATCCAAAAGGCTTCCAAGTCTTGTAGCCACTGGGACCTAAATTATTCCCTAATTGCTGACCTCAACTATTATTTTCTCAACTTAGCCTTAATTCTAACCCTAACATTCTCTCAAACTAAATAATTACCATTTATTTTTGACAGTATATAATACTGTTATATAGAAGAGCCTCAGAATCGCTTTAGCACCCTCATGCTCCTTGAATCATGGTGAAGGCTAGTTGGTTGTTTTTTTTTTTTTAACCTTTTTTCAACTTTGAAAGCTAGAGAACAACACTCTCAGAATGAAAGGCTAATCACTAACTTTGTAACTCATTTTTAAAATTTACTGATTCATTTATTGCCTACTTCCAGAAAGGAGCTAAAGTTGTTAATCTCAACAACTAACAAACTGCATGGAATCATCATGTCACAATCTTCAACCTTATCTCACATGACTACTTTTGAAGTGATCTCTGCCTTGTACAGCAAAATACTGAAATTCAGAATAACATTTGAATTCATAACCAAGCACATTATTCACTTAATGCCACTGAACTATACATTTGAAAAGTTCGGGGGGGAAAAGTTAAAAAATAAATTATTGAATAAATAATGTCTATTCACTAAGGCCAGCAAACTCCCAAAAAAAAAGAAAAAAAAAAAAAAAAAAAAAAAAAAAAACATTTCCACAGCTCTCCCTGGCTTCGTAACAGGAGAAGGGTTCTGACCTTTCTTGAACCAGCACTTCATATATAAATGAGCAAAAGACAGAAAATTTGAAACCTTTATTTTAACATCAGTGTCAACTTCCTTTCTCATCCAACCTTCATTCCCAGCATGCTAAAAAGGAGCAATACAGGAAACCAGAAGGGACCAAGAGAATATATAACATATTGGCTGGAGGCAGCTCAGGGCATGAGAATTGGGCTATCACACTGAAAGAGCTATTGAGAATCACTCACCAATTCTTACCACATGGTGGGGTTACTAAGAATCAATGAAAGGGCTGACACTAGGCAGAAAAAGCAGGAGAAGTGAAATTATCATCATTATTTACACTTTGTACTTCACTTGCCACTCCCACTTGAGCAGCAGCCCCCACTCCAACTTCAAACTTCTGTGCCTGGTTTTCCAAGTTGTCTATCATCAGCCCACTCACCCTAAACTCTGAGATCACAAATTTTCTGGAAGGGACCTTTGAGATCTTTTCCACCATTTCCCACACCAGATTATGGATTATGGATTCCAATGTCAAGAATTAAAGTGCCCTGTGGTCACACAAATTTAGGAAATAAGGCACATCATATGGCCTTCTCTGATATTCAAAACTCATGTTTTCATAATAAAAGACTTAATTCTGGCAGAACAAACAAGACATCCCTTTAATTTTGTCTAGCCCATCAAGTTCCAAAACTATTTGAGGGTAGGTCACATTTTTGGGGTCTGGAACACAACCTATGAACATCTGGCAGAGCTATGTTCCCATCCAGCTTGGGTACACCTTTGCTCTAAAACTAGTCTAAACCTCTCAATTAATGGATTAAGAAAATGATGCTTTTAGAATTAACTTCCCAAGGTCACTCAACTACTTAGGACAGCTAAGCCTAGAACATATTTCTTCACTAGTCTCCTGACTCCCTAACAAGTACTCACTTCTATATTTTGTACTCATTTCTACTTTCCTTGCCCCCAAGCTCGAATCAAATAGCACCTTCTCGCTCATCTGTTTTCTGTTCCTCCTTCACTATTCCCTCTTCTTAGAACACGCTTCCCATCCCACATTTCTTCTCAGTCTATCCAGATCACTTCACCCTTCCAGGCCCCATCTTCTCCATGAAGCCTTCTCAAACACTTCAGCCCATCACACTACTCTTTCTCTGAAAGCCTACTGCACTTAGTTGGTATTTGGCACATGAGTGCCTGATTCAAAATTATTTTGTAGGTGCGGGACTTAATTTATCAACTAAACTGCACACTCCTTCAAGATGCTACATATATTTTAGGTTTCTCTGTACTCTTTCTAGTGCCTTGCACATAGCAAGCACTCCACAAATATTTGCTGACTAATACAGGAACATGATTAATATTTTTAAAACAAGTGAATAAGTGATATTTGGCCATAATAAATTACTAGAGCCTATTAACATGGCATATTATAAGTAAAACAAATTCTATACAGTCTATTTATGCCACAGCTGTGTAATGTTTAGGGGTAAGCCCTGAAATAGAGCTAAGAAATGAAGATCACATGAAAGTCTTGGTTTGATCCTCTACCCATTAGAAATGAGTCTTCCTTAATTTTCACAAAGCTCTAATTGGCCTCCTGTCTGCTAATCCCACCAATTTCATCCTTGCTTCTCTTGGTCAGTTGTACAAAAGGAGGCTGCACTAAGAATCCGGTTCACAGCAGAGGACTGAAGTAGGGAAATAATGGACTTGCAAAGATAAATTTTCAGCTATAGTGCTCATGTGACTCACTAATTGAGACTACACAGAAAGAAACCCAAATAAGAACAGAAAGACAATATTATCTGACTAGGGGACACTGATAGTACTAAAACCCTAATATTTCCACTTATATTTTTTTTGCTAGAAGCCACTTTAGAAAAAAAAAAAGAGGTATGACATCTGGGAATACTCACTCTCAACCTATTATTCAAAGAATATCCAAATAAACAATATAATATCCAAATGGTAATCCTGCTTCTCCAATGCCTAATGAAAAGAACACCACATTCAACTTTAGCCTCCTCACCTACCCTCTTATCTTCTATCATGAGACTCTTCACAATCATATACTTGAACTTCAGGGCACAATTACTTAAGACAAGTGTCCTGCAGAATATGAAATTACCTCAGCGAGTTTCACCACCTATAAAGTGTGGGGCTTCTCAAACTACCCCAAAGCTTTCATCATTTTAAATAAAATCCAACAACAGTAAAAAAATAATCAACATAAAAATGCTGGTTCTCATTAGGCAAGTTTCTTACTTTTGCTCCAACATTAGTAAAACTATAGTTGGACTGGAACAATTTATAACAGCACATTTCATTATGATTAGGAGCCTCCTTTTTAAAAGGGAAGTCTAAATCAGCTTCTCAAGACAGTATCATGGAGTCATTATATGTGTCCATGAACACCCAAAGTATGCCACTCCACAGTTTGCCAGCTATTGTTCCTAACTGGCATACAAGACTGGCTGTGCAAGCCTGGCTGTGCAAGCCAACATTTCTGGTTTCTTATCACAACATCATACTAGCAGCAGCCTTGACGATACGTGGTAACAATTGTTTTCATTTCTAAACACAAGGCACAAAAACTAGTACATATTTCATGGAAATCTTAGCATCTATAATAATTCTTAACATTTATAAGCACTTCTATAACACACATTCCTGTCCAAGTTCATAGTTTAGTTGCCTGTTTCTTAATAAGCCCTCACATTTCATGGTAATAGTTGAATAATTCTTTCAAAATGAGTACAGTAGGACAGCACAGGTTTTATTTTAAATGATCTTCAAACACATGTTTTGACCATCCAGCATAGACACAAATGTGCAAACAGATCTACCTTTGCCCACAGAACAAGACATACATGACGATTTTTATTCCATACTGTATTTTTAATCTGAAAAGTTTATTTACAGCTTTCCTACAAACGCTAGGTCTCTTAAATGTGAACACTGACAGGATGTTTAATATTAGAGAACTGTTGTTTACTTAGGTGATAAAGGTACTGTGGGGGTTTTGGTGGCTTTTTTAGTCACCACCATTTAGAAATATATACAAAAATATGTATATATCTCTCATATCACATCTGGGAGGGGGGAGTGAATAGAAGGGAT
>NW_006441386.1:3800365-3802893 GCF_000325575.1 Pteropus alecto
CAAACTATTCTCTACTTTTGTATGTTTAAATTTTTCTATAAAGTTTTAAGGAAACTTTTTAAAAGTTAGACCTTTTAGACCCACACACAGATTCGTAAATGATATTCAGACATGAACGTAGCATAGTATCCAGCTAACCAAAATAATCCAGGTTTTGAATCTAGAAAAGGAGCAGAAAAAATCACAGCAAGAAATGGCATTAGCAGTACACTTTAAACTTGGTCTTCTTTAAAAATTAAGTTACTTAAGCCCAAAAGAAACTAGATTGGGCACATTTTCTCTCAAAAGCCAAACAGACAGATATACACATCACAAGTCCAGTCAAATATCTATTTATTAAAAATAAAAATGATCGAAAACAACTGCCTATTTACCTCCACTTAGCCTTCAAAAACGTTCATGGGAATCTGCAAGCCCCTCTTGCTTACTGAGAGGGACCACAGGGCAGCCCAGGAAACCATACAGAAAGCTGAACCACTTGTAACCAGCTCTTACAAATACTGTTCTAAACTAACTGCAGATAGCAATGGTGAACCAAATTTTAGGCAGCATTTTCTATTAACATACATGCTGCCATTTCAATTCCTATTTTAAAGCAAGAGAGAGAGAAAGAGGTCACACTGTACAGTACCCTCCCACCATGGCATTGGCAAAGTTGAAGCCACAGTTAGAATTATCCTAATAAGTGGTGAGCCTCAACACCCAAAACAATTGTGTAAGATCCATTTTAGCCAGTAAAGCACCAGTTCTAGAACCAATGGGTATCTGATTCAATCACTAACATCAAAATCTATGGCCATGATTACCACCAACCACCCTCCCTCTCAACCACTGGCTACCATCCACCACCACCAGCAGCCCAACCAAAAAGCAGTTCAAAGAGAAAAGAACCCTGACAGGAAGGCTTCTTTTTAAAAAATATTTAAACCCGACAACCAAATACATACATACAGAACCAGCGATCTAAACCTGTACAGTTACTGCATATGAGATTTAAGCTGTCATTAACAAAGCTTGCATTTGATCATCTCAAACAATACCATAATAACCGCAAAAAACCAAAGGGAAAGGGAAAAGTTTCCTTCAGGAACCCCAAACCACCATGTCAGGTGCATGAAGGCTAGAAACCAACTCCTATCTTGGTTTTGTGCTTAAGAAAGCCGGACCAACTGCAGAATCTCAAAGCCGTGTGTGTGTGTGTGTGTGTGTGTGTGTGTGTGTGTGTGTGTGTGTGTGTGTGTGTTGGGGGTGGGGATAGGGAGATAGGGAGGAAAAAAGGGGGTTACATTTATAGAGGCCATTGACTTATGCCAGCACCAAATTTGATCCTTTCAGGTAAAGACAATTTCTCCCTGACCCCTGGACAGTCTCCCTCTAACTCCCCCACCTCCCCCTTCCAGGAACGGGTTACCTGGCAGGAAAATATACATTTGGAAATCAACACTGCAGGTGCTCAAAGAATAAAGAAAGACATACATTTATACACACACACAAAGCCAATCAGAAAGAAAAAAAAAAAAAAAGAGAAAAGAAAATACAAAAAAAAAGAAAAGGGAGAGGGACAATTGGGTGACAAGCCCTTCAGATACCAGCTAGGATTTTATTCTTTCCTCCCACCACTCCTCCCTGGTATACCTTTTTCTGTCTTTTAACCAAATTTCTCTTGTACACACACATGTGTATATATATGTGCACAGATAATATTATAATTAACCCTTTCTGTAATAGAGCCCCATACGGAATACAGAAAGATATTCCGTCCTTTCCTCTTCGCTCTCCCCTCCTCCCTCCTTTCTCCCTACCAGGAGAAAACGCCCCCTTTCCCAGCTTCACCCAAAAAAGGGGGGTGGCAAAGGAGGGGGGCAGAGAAACCACAAAACCCCATCAGTCTCCAGTCCCGAGGACACCCAGGAAAGGTATATACTATACAGACACACACACACGGACATATGGTTCCGTAGAAAGCACACAGAGACCGTCCACAGGAGCCCCAAACCCAGCAGAGACTTCCACCAGCCAAGAAGCCATGATTGGGGAGGGAGAGGAGGAAGGAATGGGGGCACAGCTATCGGTAGAGGGGGGCGCATTGTTGTGATGCCTGAACCCCTTTCTCTCTGCCCATCTGCTGTGGAGGGGGCGCAGGGAGGGGGCGCAGGGGACAGGCGAGCAGGCACGGCTTTGCGATTCCCTCCTGCTGCCTGTCTGCCCGCGCCCCCAGCTCCCCCCAACAATAAGACCTCAGCCTAGACAGACAGACAGACCCGCCAGAACGCGGCGGGGAAAGCAGCAGAGCCGGTCGCAGCCGAGTGGGGTCGTGCATAAAGGGAAACCGGGGGGAGGGGGGTCCCCCTTACCTCCAGCGCTTCAAAAGTGACAAAGCTGGTCATGGCAAATCCATCAATGATGTCCTCTTCGGCTGAGGTGGACTCTCTCCGCTTCCTCCGCGGGGGTCTGGGCCGGGACGGGGCGGAGGACGGGGGCTTCCCATTGTCTTCCTTGTCGGAGCCCGACGACGAGGCGAGCGAGGG
>NW_006441386.1:3802980-3804066 GCF_000325575.1 Pteropus alecto
GGCCCCGCGTCGGGCCATCCATGGCTCTGCCGCGCCGGGGTCTCCCCGCTTGCTGCCTGCCCGCCACAGGCTCCGGCCGCGGCCACACAAAAAAATTGACACCAACCCCTCCCTCCCTCTTCTCGGCTTCCCTCCGCCCCGAGGAGGGCGCGGGGGAGACGGCGGCCGAAAGAAGGGAGAGAGGGGAAGAAAGAGAGGAGAAAGAAAAGGGGGAAGGGGCGGAGAGAGGGAGGAGGGACGGGAGCGAGGGACGGGAGCGAGGGCGAGAGGCGAGGAGCCCAAGTGCGGGGCTGCCCACGGCACCGAGGGTCGGAGATTCCTGTGAGCGGCGCCGAGCAAAGTAATGGCTGAACACACAGGTCTCCTTTAGAGGAAAAAAAATAACTCACCAAGCAGGCAATAAATCAGAATAGCGGAATGCTTTGATCAAGAGACTGGGAGGCTCTGGGGAGCCCTCCCCGCGGCCATTCTCTGCCGCGTCCCCCGGCCCCCGAAAACGCCTGCCCCCCGAGTCAAAATCGGGTCCGAAAGGTCGCGGGAAAGTGGGGGCAATGAACTTCACCCGCCCCTCGCGCAGGAAAACACCCCCGCCGCCTCTCACACACACCTCAGAGAAAACTCACTCCCAGGCTCCCAAATTTTTAAGAAATGCATCCAAGGGAGGCCAGGGCTTCCGAGCGATCTGAGAGGGACGAGACCCCCCAGAGAGGGAAGCATAATAATGAAATAATTAGGAGGGGAGACGGCAAAACTGGGAGAGGTGGAGAAGGGAGGTGGAGGAAGGGAAGGAGGATGCTGGAGCAGTTGTGGGGTTTGCTTTTCGGTCTTGGAGGGGGAGGAGAAGGAGCTGAAAGAAGAGAAGAAGCAGACCCTGAAGCTGCCACCCACCCCCCCTCCTCAAAAAAATATCTTTTTCAGTCCCAGAGAAGAGGTCACCCTTCCTCAAAAATAGGGAGGGGGTGAGTCACTCGATGAGGAAAGCAGAAATCTCCAGCGGGAGAGACACCGGTGTGCCGCCGCCGCCTCTTCGCTTCGCCCAGCCCAAGGGAGAAGCGCGGCCAGGAAGCGCAGAGATCGCCGCTCTCG
>NW_006441386.1:3804434-3817456 GCF_000325575.1 Pteropus alecto
CCTCCCCAGTTGTAGAGTGTGTAGAAAGCAAAAGGCTGGGGGCTGGCCGCGCTCACAAGCCCAGGGCATGCGCGCTGGGGCGGCCGGGCCTGCGCACTGGGGGCGGAGGGGAGCCGGGAGTGGGCCGTGAGGGTGCGGTAGGGGTGTGGAGTGGGTCGTCCGCGTGGGGTCGGGTGTGGCCCGGCAGAGTTGGCGCGCGAGGGTGTGGAAGCCGCGAAATGCCCGGCCAGTCACACTGGGGATGCGTGCGTGCCACTGTCCCCTGTCAACTCTGTGCTCCCAGCTCCGCACCCCACCCCCGCACCCTCCTCGGGACACTTGTCCTTCGACCCCCTACCCCAGGCCCGGGCCTCCTCGCAAGGTCCCCAGGGTGTTCTCGCCGAGCGACCTGCGCTGCGAAGGAAGGAGGGATTTCAAAAAAAGGGACAAGGGGGCTTCCCTGAGAGAGGGGCGCGACTGGAGGCGACAGGAAAGGGAGCGCGTGCCAAAGCGCGAGCCTCTACTCCATTGGGGGACACTGGGAAGCCCCACAGGCAGAGTTGCAAACTTCTCTCTCACGTGATAGCACAATGTGTGGCCGAGTGACCCCACACCCTGATGACCTCTGGGCCCTCCTCGCCTTCAAATGGGAGCCTTTGGGACGCGCAGGCAGCTTCGGAGGCGGCAGCGCGGGGCCCGGGGCCGAACTTGAACCTCAGCTGCAGCTGCTGGCGAAGGGGCGGGGCTGAAGGGGCCTGGACCGCCCCACCCGGAGGACCAGTTAGTCCCGCAAAACTCTGTCCCTACCTCAGCAGGCTTCCTTTATTTGGGGAGAAGAGGGGTCTTTGGGGCTTTCCTTATCATTGCCCCTCCTCTCGCCGCAATGTATTCGGTGCTAATAAAAAGTTGTACTAAAAAGCTGACTGCAGCCCAGAATCGATCAACAAAAGCGACCAGCCTTTCTGGGTCAAATAGCCATGCGTTTTTCGGGGCACTGGAATTGATCTACTGGGATCAGAAAGACACTGACAGTTCTTTCTTACCAGCCTCTTAGATACCTGCTTCACTTTCTGTCCAGGCACATAAACATCATGGCACATAACCCCTTACCCCGAGTAACCTACACTTGGGGAAGAAGAAAAGGAAAATGAACTGACATTTATTAATTGCGCACAATGGGTCAGGCACCGTACCAGACGCTTGTACAGGACTCATCTTTTGAATCTAAATGTGCACTTTTATGTTTTTGTATTACTGGAAGGAGATGGTAAAGAAACAATAAGAGCATGACAATCTGACACACCTAAGATTTATTGATTTATTCATTTCTTTGTTTAACAACTAATTAGGGTCTACAATAAACCAAGCACAGTTCTATGTGCTGGGAATACAATGGTACACAAAACGGAGAAGGTCCTCCCTCTTAGATCTTATGTTCTAGCATGCAAGCTTCGCTCATCTTGCACTTCCTGACGCCAATTTGATGGTTGTTTATTCCCTTAGGTCACACTCCTTCATCCCCTCTTCTGGATCCCAGGTCTAGATCTATATGAACTCGAGATCAGGGATGGGAAGGGACAATGGTGGGAGCAAAGGCGCAAGTGCAAAGAGGAGCAACCACTGAACTGCGGATAGAATTTGAGTGTTATGTCTGTCCAGGGAACATACCATTTGACCTTAGGCAAAACTCTTAAGTGACTAGTTTTCTCATCCGAATAAATTCAATTAAACGTTCAAAAAGTTCTCTCTCAGCTCTACTGCTGGCCTTAAAAGATGACGTCTTTTCCAGTAGATTGTGTGCTTTATTTCTTGAGAATAGTGACTGATATATGGAATCTAATTCAACTTATTTAGAACACGGAGCCACCTTCCAAAATTACCAACCTAAGATAACTGAGTCTGCTGCCCCCAGAGCAATTAGCTAAAATGGTACCTCTGTACTGAGTGTAACTTCTGTGTTAACTTCTAGGCTACTATTCCAGCAGCTGCTGAAATTCAGGCTGAAGTTATCAAGCTCACACCTACCAAAAAAGGCAAGTTCTTTGAAATTTGAAGCAAGGATTTGGGCTCATTTTTAGGGTTTTTGGGAATGTGGAAGATGTCGTAAATACTGGTAAGTTTCAAGGAAAACTAGGGACTAACATTGTAATTATAGTAACTTCTCAACAACTTTGAGGGTTGGGTAGAGAAAGGTGTGAAATTGGCAAATATAATAAAAAGTATATTATTAGTGACTTTCCAGAGTAGCCCTTGGCAGTCTTGTCTTTAAAGAGTAATGTCTGGTAGGGGGAAAAAATGGACAGTAATGCACTGCATCCAAGAACCTTGCCTCTGGCAAGAGTAATTTGCAAATGCATTTTGGGATAATGTTTAATTGTATTTTTTCAGGGTTCAAGTGCAATGCTCACTAGAATTGGTAATGCCTTTTGGGTCAGAGTTTCAATTTCCTTCTATCAGAGAATGAAACTTGTTTGTAGATTATATTGCCCATATTTGTTTCTAATTCTCCATATTGTCTATGTTGTAAGACCAAATGATTAATAATCACCATAAGCTAAACGCTGACTATGTGCCAAGCACTGTTCTATGTTGTATTGAAATAATATCTCATTTTATTATACCTATTTCACAGTTGAGTAAACTGAGGCTTGAGAAGGGTATACATAGATGGCATAGCTTTTTAGTGGTAAGCTGAATTTGGCCTGAGTGATTCCAAAACTTGTTCTCTTACTGGTTATGCTGAAATTCTTTACTCAGAATGATCCCTCAAGAAATCAAATGCTATGTATGTAGTACAACTAACTACTTTGGAAAGCTGGCAATATCTACTAAATTTAAGCATATAAAAAAAAAAACAAACTATGACCTAGCAATTCATTTCCTAGGAATATACCAATGTCAAATGTATACCAAAAGATATCAAACAGTTCAAAGCAACTCTGTTTGTAATAACCGCCAAACTGGAAACAACTTGAATATTCATTAACAGTAACAAGGATAAATAATTGCTGATATATTTATATAACGAAGACTATACAACACTTAGAATGAACAAGCTGCTTCCAAATGCATTAACATATACAAATCTCATAAATATAACACTAAATGAAAGAAACCAAACACAAACAGGCATAGCTCGTTTATGCTATCAGAAGACAGGATAATGGTTACCCATGATGGGAGCTAATGTCAGGAGGGGACATAAATAGGACTTCTGGGGAGTTGGTCATGTTCTTTTTCTTGGGATTTGGTGCTTGTTGCTCATGTGTGGTCAGTTTGTGAAAATTCATCAAGCTATTCTATTGTAATACACGTACTTGTCTATATGTATATCATACTTCAACAAAAAATATTAAATGCTGTATATAAGTATACAGAAGTATTATTTGTGAACATATGAGTATCTACATAATTATTTTTTATGTATTAATTATACTACCCAAATGGTCACCAACAGTAAAGTGGATAAATAAGCTATGGTTTATTCCCACAATACTATATAGCATGAATATACAATGGAATACTGTATAGTAAATCAAAATAAAGCATAGCATATCACTAAATTTCTTATTGTGCAGAATGAAAAATAAAGCTTAAATTTGAAATGGTCATTTTGAATGAGCTCATAATTCACATCAGCAAAAGCTTAGGTGAAAACTTTGCCAAAAGATTATAGTTGATAAAGAATAAAGCTAAAGAAATAACTTCAAAAGAGGTTGCTTATTTAGTAGGAAAAACACTCAAGAGGTTCTGGAATACACAAAAGAAAAAACTTACATCTGTGTTCAGGAATAAGCTACTTAACCCAGGAGAGCCTCTCCAGTTATGCAATCTTTTATTTGAATCGATGATTAATACTCAAACTACATCTTGAACGTTCAACCTTGACTGGTATGAGAATACTATTATAGCTCAACAACTGAATTGAACTCTGAAGCTTCCACTAGCAATAGCTATTTTTAATATCAGATTTTCTAAATTACTAAATTTTTATATCCCTATAAGTCTTGCACTTTGCACTCTGCCAACATGGCAATTATTACTATATCCTTCTTGATATTACACACTAGTATATAATATTTGAATTTAATTTATTAGGAAAATTGATTTTTAACTCAAAGCAACTAAGGTTTATGTTTTGGTCGTTTATAACTTTCAGTTATTTTGTGTGTGTGTCTGCCCTGAGATCAAGGTAGACTGAGGTGGCTAATAGATCTGTCTCTATGCCATTTCCAAATGAGCAAATAAGGAGACTAGCACATTTAACGTCCCTTCTTTAATCCTCATAAGGTCTTTTTAATAACTATTCCTGGGAGAAGTGATAGCTTCCACTAACAGACAGTTAGCCTGTTAGCAATAACATTGTTGTAACTTTGCCCTAATTATCACCTGCTGTTTTAATTTTTTTTCTTCAATGGAAGTTGTTTTTCAAACTGCAGTTTTAATCTTAAAGTTGAGCAGGGGAGGACAGGAAATGTGTGGTTCGATTTGCTAAATGTTGTGCCACTTTCCATAATATTGTAACATAAACTTTCATCTTCTCTGCAGTGGCTCTGATGACTGACATATTGATCAACCGGTATTCTTTAGACTCTGCCATATGAAGCTAACGAAAGATACCTGCTGGTGACCAAATGATGATCATGTAAAAAGACAGTTCTGGGAAATTTGATAAGCTTTAGATTTTCACAGAACCAGCTAGTCTTGCTATCCCTTCTCAGAGCAATGCTTTCTACTTGAAGATTCACTTTGACATGATCAGGTGGGAAAATTGATGGATAATCATAAGAAAAAATTATAAATAACACTTGAAAGCTACCAATGGGAGCTCTCCATGTTTATGACTGATTATAATCCTGATGACCAATTTCTCTATTGGATTTGATAGATGATTTGTGATGAATCATGATTTTATTTTCATTTGAAGAACAGTAGAGATCTAAAAGGATCAGATTCAACTAAGATAACATCCTGGGTGAAGAAATCATCAATCCTTTGGAATTACATGAAGAATATAATAAGTTACAGACCTAATTGCAATCTTCTATTTATAAAACCTAGTAAGTATTTTACACTTCTGCTGTGTTCAAGACCATTTGCAGTATGGTCTAAATTATATTATCAACTGCCTTTATTTCAGCATAAATATTTTTATGCATTCTAAAATAGCTGTTGCCCAGAACACTTCCATGCCTTTGCCCATGCTGATCCATCACTCCAGAATCTCCTTTTCTACCATCTGGACTTACTGAATGTCTGCTCATCTATCAAGACCAATTTATCCATCAAGGCCAACTCATCCAAAAAGCTTACTCAGATTGCTACTTCCATTCAGAATTAACAGCCTCTTTTCTGCTTATAGGGCACTTTTATTTATGCATATTTTAATGTGTTGTTAAATATTTCAAAATAATATAATGAACAATCATGTATTTCCCCAGTAGCTTAAGAAATAAAGCATTTCCATAATATGTGAACGTACCTCTGGGATTGTGTCCTCCCTCCACCCCTTCCTCCCAGAGGATCATGTTACTGAATTCCGTAATTATCATTGCATGCATTTCTCTATATTTTTACTTCATTGGAAGTGTTCCTAAATAATATATAATATTTTGCTTGTTTTAAATTTATGTAAATGATATTAATCTATATGTATTCTGCTAAAACTCATCTTTCGTATTCGATGTTTCATTTATGGGAGTTGTTGGTGTTGTTACACATAGTAGTTCCTGTGCACTCATTTTCATTCTTGCCTAGTATTCCAATGTCTGACTATTCTATAACATTTATTTATATATTGTTGATAGCTATTTAAGTTCTTTACAATATTTTTTCATAAATAATGCAGGTGCTCAAGGATACATGCCCCCCAATTTTTACACTGCTGTAATGAAATGTACCGCACTCTTCTATTATTTTATTATTATATACACAACCCATGGCTTTTTCATATCACTTGGTAAATTCTAGAGGATAGGGATTGGGTAGGCAATGGCAGGTGCTCAATAACTGTTAACTGATTCTATGACTTATCCTGCCAAGTTAAGATTTTGTAGATGCAGGGTATTGCATTTTAATTATAGTACATATAAAGACTTGAATTTTTGAATTTTCATGCTTCTACGTCAGAAATTGTAAAAGGAAACCTGAAGAGATAATTGATTTGGTCAGACTTAATATTAAAATGAGCTCCTACATAGCATCTGTCCCTAAAAATGAGTTGGTAGTATATCTGAGTTTCTCAATGCCTCTGTCAATTTTGGAACATAGTATATCTTTGTCTATGAAATTATGATTATCCAGTGATCTCATTTTTCTTCACATGCCTGAAAGAAAGATCCTAATAAAAGTAAACAATCTCTTCGTTTGTGATAAAATTTCTCTATGTTTAGAACAAACAAACACATTGTTGTTTCAACTACCCAAATAAAAAATATTGCCTAGTTTCTAGAATGGACTCATATTACCAGGAATTTTCATGAAATAGTTATTTCAATAGGGTAGTTGAAAAGAAATTAGCTATCAGAAGAAAACATTCACAATTTGAACTGTTTATATGTTGTTAATACAATTATACTCTATGTATATTTTCTGCAAAGTTTTATTTCTTACATTTAAAAGAGCAATAGTGTATATACAAAGATATTTACAGAATTATCATTTATGAGAAAAAAACAGAAACAACATAAATGTCCTATAATGAAGGATAATTAAATAACTTAAAACGGAAATATGTTAGAATTTTGAGTCATTAAAATTACACAAATGAGTGTGTGAGAAATGTATTTGTTAACTAATGAACAAAAAATTGTATATATCTTGTGACTACAATTGCCTTTATAATCGTTAAATTATATAGTGTTTGCATAAAGTTTAGAAGGAAAAAATCTACACATTATATAGTTGCTTTTTTGTGATAACATGAATGGAAATTTGTTTTTAAATTGCTTTTCTATCTGTTAAATCTATTTAATGATAAGTTAAGCTTTATAAGTATAACATTCCTCTTCAAATGAGAGAGTGTTTTAGGGTGACTAACTATCCTGGTTTGCTTGGAACAGAAGGGGTCTCAAGATAGAGGACATTCAGAGCTAAAACTAGGACCATCCTGGGCAAAGTAAGATGCTTGGTCACCCTAATGTATTTTAGATTTGGAAGAGAAAGTGGGAAAAGATTATAATTTTAATTGTCAGGGAATAAAATAGATGACAATTTGGCCACTAACCAGAAATTAATTATATTTAGAACTCCACTATTCCATACTGTGGCTAATCTTGGAAAACTGCACTCAAAATCTTAAAGAGACAACCTTCTACTAATTATATATTCACCTGGTATCTATTTCAACAAATGAAATTACTCTCAGCACACATTAATTGACATAATCACTGAAACACCAAAATCAGATTAGCCACTGTAGCTCTAAGAAAAAAAGGAATCATTGTCCAGCAAATTGCAAAAGTGTTAAAAGGCGCTTGAAAAGATTGTTCAACTTGCAGTTAATTTTAAATAAATCTAATAAAACATGGGTATTTCATTATTCTTTCTTGAGACAATCCTGGGTTCTTAACAGTATATTTTGGCTATATTGTAGCTTAAAAGTAAGTCTTTATAATATCCTGTACTTTGTTGATTGCTCTTGTAATCTCCATTGTGCTTGTTTCAGTGGCATAACATTCCTGTTCAAAGACAAATTGTATCCACTATTATCTCTTTTCATAATTAATAATCATAGTTATTCTAGAAGCATAACACCAGCAACAATAAAATCTTTGTATTTGCAAAAAGTTTACTTTTCAAATTCCTGGTTCTTTTTCCTAAAACACTGACATCATAGTAAACATTGTTCTCCCTGCTATGGGTTCAAATCATCTGATAAATTAGAGAAAAATTGAAGAAAACAAAGGAAGACATAAGTTAGCATAATTCCACAAGGCAAAAAAGTCTTTACTAGGACTTCTCTATTTCTAGTGCTTGAGTTCATGGACTCTATTGTTTCATGGTCTTACTTCTTCATTTCCTATGCCAGATTGTTCTTGTCACTTAAAATGTAATCTCTTGCACAATTCACCTTCCGTGCTCTCTGTTCCAGCTACTGTACTATTATTAGCATACCTTTACTTTTCAGGACCTTTTATCAAAGCTCATTAGCATTCTTTATCCTCATCATGATTATTGCTATTATTATTGACTTTTGCTCTTCTGTGCAGAATGTTTCTCTTTATTGCAACATTTGGTTTGTTCTCCCTATCATTACTAACTAGTCCCATATGTCAGTATAGAATTCTGCTTTTGTTGAAAATTAACTTCAATAAATCAGAGAAACATGAAGAAAAAAATATAGACATTGTGATTCAATTCTTCAAGATAAAAAGAGCTGTGTTCAGATTCTTTGTTACTCTTACTTGATCACAAATCTATTACAAACTTTTGCTTCTCTCATGTTAATTTCTAATTGTGTTTTCTATTAATAATGCCTTAATTTCATCTAACAGAAACATAGTAATATTACAACCAAAAATACAATAGAGGAAAAAGAAGAAATAAAGGAAGGTATAACTCACCATAAAAAAGAAAAGATTTTTATGTATTGCTTGTATTATATGTGCCCATTATTCGTAAGCTCTAGGTCTTGTCTCATATTACAGAGAAACTGGAAACAAAGAAACAGTATAGTGTGTGTCTGTTCCCTTCAACACCTAATAAAAGTTTCCTTTTCTTAGATACCCCAGATTAGGCACCCCAATCTTAGCCTTCACTTAAAACACTGCTTAAAATGCTAACAGCATGTCAAAGCTTCTCACTCTGCCTCAGCACCTCCATCACACACACACACACACACACACACACGCGCACACACACACACACACTCAAGCAAGTCACTACCACCACCACCGCCAACAACAACAGGATTTGTCTGTGGTCAAGTCCACACTGACCAATTCTTTCCACCATCTTCCAGAGATATGTTTATTATTTCAATTCACCTTTGTAAAAGACAACCAAAACATAGTAACCTTACAGCCACCATGGTTAATGGATGCCAAAACCTTTGGGAAACAAGATATTTACAAAGTCTCAGTGTTAGTCCAAGATTGCTTATTAATTATACAGGGAAATGAAATTTTAACATTGCAGAGATGTGGTGATGATCTCTTTAACCAAATGATCAAACCGTGCATCACCAGTTATGACATCACATACTTCTGATGTGATACACTGAGAACACAATACCTATATAATATTCCTTCAGAATCTTTAACCTGAATCTAATCATTAGGACAGAGCTAGGCAAATTTAAAGTGAGGGACATTCTGCAGAACGACTGACCTGAACTCTTCAAAAATGTCAATATTATGAAAAGCAAACGAACAAAAAAGCCTGGGAAATTACAGAATAAGAGAGAGGTGAACAGAGAGGGCAACTGAATGCAACAGATAATCCTTGATTGGATCTCGAGATACAAAAATAAATAAATAAATAATAAATTAATTAATTAATAAATAAATCTATATAGAACATTACTGGGATAATTGGGGGAAATGTGAATATAGAGTATATTTTTAGATAACAGTGTTGAATCAATATTAAATTTCTCAAGAAACAGTCTGTGGTCATGTAGTAGAATATCCTTTTTCTTAGACGTTATACGCTGAATGTCTGAAATAAATTCTCAATAGATTCAACAATGCCTATATATCCAGAAAGGGAGTAGAGAGAGAAATAGGAAGCCAAGGTGGCAGAGTGGTAACAACTGGTAAATCTAAGGGAAGGGTATATGGTCTTTAATGTATGTTCCTGCAGCTTTTCTGAAAGTTTGAAATATTACAGAATAAAACGCTGGGGAAAATATATTAAGCCAAAACCTTGCATTTCTCAGGAAAAGCAGTCCAGAAGTTAATACATTAAACCAAAATGCTTTTCTTCAGGCCTACAGGAAAATATAATAGCCTCCAAATGTGTGGGCCCAAGCACTTCCATAAATAGGGCAGGAGCAGCACCACCAGGACAGCAGGACATTGTCCCGCAGGCTACATTGCTATGTACACTTGTTTCAGGAAATGTGTATATAGACATCTATATATCGTATTCAATTACATATAATTACATATATTATATATTTTATATATCATTAGAGAGGCTATAGTCAAAGATATTCATTTTAGAAATAAGTAAACAGAGGCTCACAGAGGTATTGTGCCTTACCCCATGTCACACAGCTACATAGTGATAGAACTGGACTTAACACCTAGGAGTTCTGTGTTTTACTAACTACTTTAGGTTTCCTCATTTAGTTACTTAAACAAAACAACAGCAACAGCAATAATCAATTTAGAATTTCCCAAATGATTTCATGTTAATAAAAAGTTTGCGGTTTTTTTTCCCTTGAATGAGTACAGCCCAGTCCCTCCAGCTTTTCCTACCAATCCTCTCTGAAAATGAGACTATAAAGCAGAAGAAAGGACAGTAACAGTATTATAGCCCAAGTGACCTTAAATGCAAGTAAACCCTATTATTTGAATGGAGTAATTGATAGGCCTGAGCATTATCAGTCACTCTGGATGTGACAGAAGTACATTTCTTGTTAGAGCATCAGTATTGCATTTGTCTTCAGCAAGCAAAAGAGAGATGACAATAGAATTTCTGTCTTCTGTACAACGTTTTTTCAGAAATATTTTATATTGGAAAATGAAAGCTGACATAAAATTAAGTTGCTTTGTTAAACAGTCTTATTCCTCCTATCCCTTTTAGGTTGCTTCTGTTTTGCATACAAATGTGTGAAGTGCCTTAGAAACTTTTTCTTACCCTTGGTAATGAAGACCCTTGTTTTTCCCCCTTAAGGACTTATAACCGTCTTCTTCTCTGTAAAATGTGGACACATTAGATATGTGAACACCGTGTGTATTTGTTCCCTCTATTAAGCACTGTCCTAGCATAACTTAATTATGCCTAGCTAAAGTGCCATATACAGAAATGTCTTCCACCTGGTGCTCATCTACAAATTCTTACTTTTTTTTTTTAAGAAAAAACAAGTCATTTAGGCACGTGTATGGTACCAGCATCCCAAGACAATGAAAAAAGACCTTCTTGGCTATATTAAAAATAATTTTATTCACTCTCAGCTAGGCAAACCTAGAAGAAGATTAGGAGATAAGTTGCCCACATTTATCATCATATATGCAATCAATACATTCACTAGACATTTCCCCTGACATGCTATTAAACCAACCCCCTCTACTAGGAAGATAAAACTCTTTAAATAGAAAATAAGTAGACAGTGATGAACAGCAATATTATCCCTGACTACAATTTAAGTTCCCAGGACTTCGGTAAACTTCTGAATCCTCTCTGCTTTGGACACAAAATTGCATTTCCCTGCTCTCTAGGGAAGATAATTTGAATGACTTGCTCCTGATGGGATTTTATGTTATAGGGCAGAAGAATGACTCCTATATTTACAGAATGAGTAGCAAATGGCCTTAGGATTGCAATAAATTTGGGCAGTATAACCTTAATACATAAGCAAACAGCTTGCTGCTGAGGTCCAGCTTCTTGATTCTAGGGCACTGACTTGGACGGGACATGCTTGGGTAACTTCATGAGATCCTTACTTCTAGAGTAGTGTATTAGTCAGGGTTCTTCAGTGAAACAGTATTAATTGGAGAACTAATATATACAGATAGTCTCCAACTTAACGATGTTTCCACTGACAATTTTTCTTTACGACTTTACAGTGAGACATTTAGCAGAAATAGTATTTCAAATTTTGATCTTTTCCTGGGCTAGAGATATGCCATGTGATACTCTCCCATGATATTGGGTGATACTGGGCAGTGGCAGCATGCCATAGCTCCCAGTCAGCCACACGATCGGCAGAGTAAACATCTGATACCCTACAGCATACTGTGTTACCAGCGTTTTGTTGGATGTTGTATTCTAAGCACGTTTAAGTTAGGCTCAGCCCTGATGTTTGGTAAGTTAGGTGTATTAAATGCATTTTTGACGTAGGATATTTTCAACAAACAATGGATTTATTGGCTCATAACCCCAACACACGTCAAGGAGCATCTTTTCCATTTACCAAATTTTTTCCAATACTCCAACATTTCTGCAATTTACTTCTCTCTCTCTCTCTCTCTCTCTCTCTCTCTCTCTCTCTCTCTCTCTCCATATACACATATGTATATATGTACTATACATATACATATGTATGGATGTGTGTGTATGTGTGTGTGTATATATGTATACACACACACATACGCCAGGCACATGCCAGTTCCATGTTTTCCTGGGACTTTCCTCCCAGAGCCCTCTAGTCTGTCCTGGGAGCTCCCTAAGCTTGTTGCATCATTGTCATTCTTGGGTTTTCATTAGCCATCATCCCAAAACTTCCCTATGCCACTCTTCTGAGTTAGACTCCATGTTTTCTGCATCCCTAATTCGGATCCCTCTTTCTTAGTTTTTAACTCTTGTCTTGTGCAATATACCTTCCAGTAGGGAACATGGTGGAAATAACTTAAGTTCTTGAATGGTTTAAAATGTCTTTATCTTATTCTCACATTTTATTGATAGTTTATCTGGGAACAAAATTCTGGGTTGAAAATAATTTACCTTCAGGATATTGAGGCACTGCTTCATTTGCTCTAAGCTTCCAATTTCACTATGGGGAAGTCCAATGCCATTGGAATTTCCAAGCCATTATATAGGACCTGTTTTTCCTCTTTGTAAGACTTTTTTTTTAAAGATTTTTTTAAAGAACATTTCAGGTTTAGAGAAAAATTGAAGGGTAGGTACAGAGATTTCCCATATTATCTCTTGTCCCCGCACATGCTTAGCCTCCTCCATCATCCACATCCCCCACCAGAGTGGTATATTTGTTACAACTGATGAACCTACAATGACACATTATTGTCACCCAAAGTCCACAGTTTACATTAGAGTTCACTTTTGGTGTTGTACATTCTATGGGTTTGGACAAATGTATAATGACATGTATCCATCATTATGGTATCATACAGAGAATTTTCATACCCCAAATCCTC
>NW_006441386.1:3817475-3824485 GCF_000325575.1 Pteropus alecto
AACACTAATTCTTACTGTCTCCATAGTTTTGCGTTTTCTAGAAAGTTATATGATTGAAATCATATAGTATATAACCTTTTCTGATTGGCTTCTTTCATTTAGAGATATACATTTAAATTTCCTTCATGTCTTTTCATGACTTGATAGCTCATTTCTTTTTAGCACTAAATTATTTTCCATTGTCTGAATATATCCCAGTTTATTTATCCATTCACCTACTGAAAGACTTCTTGGTTGATTCCAAGTTTGAACAATTATGAATAAAATTGCTATAAACATCCATGTGCAGCTTTTCTTGTGGACATAAGTTTTCAACTCCTTTGGGTAAATACCAAGGAGCATGATTGATGGATTGTATGGTAAGAGTATGTTTAGTTTTGTTAGAAACCATCAAACTGTCTTCCAAAGTAGCTGTACCAATTTGCATTCCCACCAGCAATGAACGAGTGTTTCTATTGCTCCATACCCTTGTCGGCATTTGGTGTCGTCAGTGTTCTGGATTTTGGCTGTTATAATAGGTATGTAATGGTATCTCATTGCCATTTAAATTTCTGTCAGCTTCTAGGATATTTTCCTTATACTTTGTCTTCTGAAATTTCATGATGATATAATTTGGAATAGAACGTTTGTCTCATTTGTTGTCATAGGCGCTTAGTGGGACATTTTAAGTTGGAGTATTTTTGTTCTTGCTTTTCTAATTTCCTCCTCTTCATTTTCTGAAACTGTTATTCATACGTTAACCCTCCCGAACTGATCCTCTTATTAGCTTTCCTCTCATATCTTCCAACTCTTTCACTTTTTAGTATTACTTTCAGGGAGATTTCTTTAACTCTGTCTTTAAACCCTTCCTTTGAATTTGCTTCCCAACTTTTAATTTCAAAGCACTAATTTTTTCTGCTTGTTCTATTTTTAAAACACCCCATTCTCGTTTTGTGCATGCATTGTGTTATTTTCTCTCTAAGACTATTCTTACTTGTTGTGAAATTTTCTCTCTACTCTTTAATTTTTTAATTTCCCTTTTTTTATGCCCCCATCCCCACACTCCCACCTACTTTGTTCACTTTGGTCTCTGTCTTTCATGTTGGAGGCTTTCCTCCAATGTCTGGTACCTTGCCTGTCTGTCCCTATTAAAGAATATTACAATAACAAGCTAACTGGAAATACCAGGTTCCAGAGAAGATTGGTGCCTGGAGAGGATCATCGCAGGGCGACGAAGCTGCAAGCTGGCTTTGTCACTGGTAGGACCTATAACTGCTAGTGTCCTTAGGTCTCTTCTTCTGGGACTTTTTAGTTCTTGCAGTGAAGAATCCTTTCCTGCCAGGCTGGTCGTGAGGAGGAGAGAGGTGTAAACTTGACTGCTCGTATCCTAGGTACTTATTTAGGTGAAAGTTGCAAGGTTCCAGACCAGTGTCTTAGGCTTCAGAGTACCATATAACTACTAAGCTTAGGAGAGTTGATAGGACTCTTTTTTTTTTTTGCTTTCTTCTCAACATAGATTTGTACTCAGAATGGAAAATTTCAGAAGCTAAAATTACTCCACTGCATATTTTAAACAGGAGAACAGGTTGGCTTTTTGTCACGATGAAGCAAAATATTCCTGAAAAAAAAAAATGTCTGCTCTTTCTGAAGTTTGCCAGTTTGGATGTTTTTCATGCCCCAGAAACTGCTGGTAACAGCCCAGGATGGTAGGGAGAATGAGAGTCTGGATCTGTTTGTATGTGCTGAAACTCTGAAGCTCAGCCAAGACATGAAGTCATTTTAGGGTCTAAGAGGTAGAAGCAAAAACTTAGAACATCACTAAATTGTAACAGATGAACTGGATTCCAACCAAAAATATAGATATATTACAATCTTGTGTTCACAAACAAATGTCTCCACTATCTCCCTGAGAGTTTAGAGAAATGCAAATGGAGGCTGAGGTTTGACTTGCTGCTGCCAACTAAAATGTATGTTCTAAAAAACAAAAGGAATTGGGTGTTTGAAAGGCAGAAAGAAAGCAGTTCTGTCTAATGTAAACACACCTGCAACCAACTAATTATTCAGCCATATAAAAATACTGCATGTACAATATAGTCCAAATCAAAAAGAGCTCAGATCTTGATTTATGTCATGATATCTCTGATAATAAGAGATGCTTTTTTATTAGAAGTTAGATCTACATTGTTTTTAAATATCTAAGATTTGGGAAAAGTTCCCACAATCTCATGTTTTGTCCTTTAAATTTAAAGACTAAGATCGAATTTCTAGAGAGGGAAATTTGACATGAGTATGCTTAGGAAAAGCAGAATATCTGGATGCTCACTATTCACTTTTGGATTACTCCAAACTCCAATATATTTTAAAGATGAAATAATGCTACATTCTGAGCATTTTATTCTAAGGTGGTCCAAGTGGTCTAAACAGTGTTTGACCAACGTCTTATTTGTTTTAGACACATTGTACTTTATTTAACTTCGAATAATTGTTGGCTTGGGGTTTGTATGTCATCTTCTCTTCAGATCACTGAGAGGCAGCTTCCTGGAAATTTATCTCCAGTTAATAATTAAAGATACACGATATGTATAAGGAATAATAATAGCCCCACATTAGAGTCTACCTAAATGTGCAACTGTTAGGGATTGGAAATGGAAGAATTACCCAAACTTAGAAAAAGAAAAAAACATAGTCTGCCAGCTTACCAGAGTTTGACTTACTGTGTTTGTTTACTGCCTAAATATGTAATAAGTTTAAATGATAATAAAAGCATATATAAAAAGATCTGGGAGTAAAATGAAAATCCAGTTGACCTTAGATGTCCAGTTTACATGATGCCAACAATCTGAGATTTTTTGTTCGTTTGGAGGTATGACATACATACTGTAAAGTACATAGGTCTTAATGTACAGCTAGATGAATTATCGAGATCTAGATATATAATACTTCCAGTACCTGAAGAGGGTTCTTCCTGCCATTCATATCCTCAGTCAAATCCTAACCCAACTCCTACAGGTAAACTCTGTTCTGACTATCCAGAGTTTTTGAAAATATTGGTCAAACAGCTGGATTACTCCAGTTATAAAAAAGTTTGGTACCAAAATACTTGGGCTTAATGTTTCATTTTTCTTCTGTGTTTTCAGTCCCAGTACTATACTCACATAGAGAATCAATTTCTTTCCTGGCACTTTCTTTGTCAGTTTTCCTAATTTTCCACAAAGGATGAAGAAAACAAAAATTTGTCCTCCTTTCCTTTTATCTGTTGGGAACTACTGAAATATCTCTTCACCTACCTGAATTTCTATTTTAAGTGGCAGAGTAAGAACCACAAAATAAACTACTAACAATAAATAGCAAGAGTTTAACAACCTCTTCGGAGACTTCAAAGGATGAAGACTATGGCTAAAATAAAATACATAGTTGGTAATATAAAATGTCTTTAAAATACTTATGGCTTTTAACCCAGCAATTCTATATCTAAAAACTTATTCTGAGGAATATTTAAAGATGTGTGCAAAGATTCACATACAAGAAGTAAAAAAGTGAAAATGAACTAAATGTCCCTAAATGGGAGAATGTTTAAATAAATTATAGTACATTCATATAACGGAATATCATGGAGTCCTTAGAAATGAAACTATGGAAGTAAATTTATAAACAAAGAATCATGGTCAGGACATGCTAAATTTTAAAAAGCAAGTCACTGAGTAGTTAATATGATAATATCCCATTTGGGGTAGTAAAAGCCTCTCGGCTCTATCATTACAATCTGTGAGATCTTGACTAAGCCACACAGTAAGTTATTTTACATTTATCTGTAAAATAAGGATTATAACAAAAATTACATAGTGTCATTGTGAAGATGATAAACACTTGGCACATGCATGTAGTTTATAAACTATGATTAATACTAATTTATTAATATTAATTAGCTATTATTAACATATAAATATACTAACATGTACTTAATATTAATTATTAATACAATAATTGCATATTATTTATGCAATTTCCATGTTTAAAAATTTTAAATGATTTTCAAATATTTTCTCCATGTAATGATGAAAATACTGTCTTTGAAGCCATAATCCATTTATCCTCTTTCTTTTTACCTAGTGTATCTATTAATTTTTAAGCTGTCAATAAATCTTAGTGGAAAATCATGAATTATAATACCATCCTGATGACAAGACTGCAATAATAACTTTTACACTTTAAGCTAAACATTAATTTAGCTTTTAGAGAATAATAAACATAATAATAAACACAGAAGGGGCTTAAGAGTTCATAAAATTTATTTTAGTTCAAAACCTTTATTTTATGAAGAGATGAAGGAATTGAGGTTCAGTTACTTTGCTTAACATTATTTGTAGGTGACAAAACTAGGGCTTGAATCGGTTTTCTTAACTCTACATTCTCAGCTCTGTCTTCTGAGAGCAGGCATCTAGTGATTACATGTGATAAAATATTTGTTTATTAAATGAATTAAATTAATGGTAATTAAATGTCGATGATAAATTAGAAAATTACTGAGCTTCCTAGGAAATAAGATGAATAAAGATAACTTCTGGACAGCTAAAAATAAGCAACATTAACAGACAAAATTTTTCAATCGTAGCTACTTTACTTGTGCAATTTAGAGGCATAATGATACTGATCGAGGCAGTATATTAAAAAAATAAATTAACTAAAACACACCATATGATATTTCATTGTCCTTTTAGAGATTTTTTCCCCTCTGAAATGTCACCAATAAGAAGATCCTTTACTGAGAAATTACATTTAAAAGAATCTCTTCTAATCCTCTCACAAATTTATTTACCTATCTCACATACATAATACATACCTTTAAAACTTGAATATTTGTGTTCTTTTGAAGGTTTTCTTCTATCTCAGTCCCTTTTTGTTCTTTTTACTTTAGATTTTTATAATTGTCTTTCAAATTTTCTAATCAGTATGAGCTTTGTAAACTCTTCATTTTCTTTTTCTTTTCTTTCTAATACTAATCATTCTTCTTGCTTGACTAATCTTGTTTTCTTGCTGATGCAAATGTCATATTTAATTTGACCATTTTTGTTTTTTATGTAATTTCAATTACTTGAGTCTTTCTATACCTTAATTTCCAAGTTAACTCTCCATGATTTTCCTAAATATCTGTTATATATCTACATTCCTAAAGTATTACGTCCCTTTGTAGATCTGTGAGTAATCACACAATTTTTCACAATTGAGAATACAATTTCTCAATTGTATTCAGTGGTTTGTAATGCATTATTTTGAGTACTTCTCATATTAAATGATATAGTCCCTATTTATACTTCATCTATACTTTATAAAAGCAGTTCTCTATATACGATTGAAGAAACCATTTTTCTGTATAGATAATTCCCATTTCATAAATTTAAAATTTACAAACTACCCATCCCTTGTACACCAAGACCCACCAGAAGCACTAAGTCAAAACACTTGATCCTTTAAAGAAGCGAAAGAGGGATGAGGCTGCGAAATAAATAGGAATGGTGAGATCTGTCTTAGAAGAAACTCGCTACCAAATGTCCTTGTCCACACTTTTTAAAATTCCAATAATCTCTCCCAGGGGAGGTTAAGGGACATTGCTTGTAGATGCCTTAGAACTGACCATGAGTTCGACAGCTTTCTAACACCTAGAGGAGCCATCATTACTGGAGTCAGCATTTGCAACTGTGTGTCTGAGAGAAAAAGAGAAAACCTTTCATCTTTTTTTCCTCTTCTTTTTTTCCCGCTCATCCTTTCCTTTCCTTGTTTCTCTTCCTCTTCTCTCTTACATTTGTCACTTCTTTCTCCCAGCTCTCAGTACTCAGGATGATTTTATCAGAATTATTACCAAGATAGAGTTCTAATAGTTAAAAAGACTTTTGTGGGCTGCATTTGGAATTTAGCCACCAGTTATCACATTGTTGTTGTGGGAAAGTATTTCCTAGTTACAAAGTCAAATGAAGAAATAATTAGTGAATAAAAACAAGGAACGTGAATTTATTTGTAAATTGCAAACTGACTTTTTTGTTTTCAGACTTAGAACTTTCGTTCTATTTTCAAGTTCTTGCTCTTCCCAACTAAATACTGATGCTTTACATTTCTTTAAAATCATGTAAGCTTTTCAGGAAACACTTTGCAGTTTCACTTAAATCTGCTTCTGTTTGGGACACATTGTAGTTGCTCTTCTCTTTCTTACACTTGCCATTGAATCTGATTTTACTTTGTCTTTCTGGACTGTTCTCCTTTAGCCAAGTTCATTGAGTAGTCAATTTTGGCCTTGGTTTTTTATTGAATGGTTCACTTTTGTTCTCCTTCTGTTCCTACCACTGCACATCAATCCTTGTCATGGCCTTCTTCTGATCACGCAAGTCCAATCCCCTTATCATATTAATATGAATAATTTTATGTCCACTTATTATCTCTTCAGGACTTTGAAGTGCCATCTCCGTCCTCTGCTAACTACCTTACTTTTTTTCTTAACATATATTAATTTTTAAGATCTCTTACTTTCTCTTGCCACCAATTCATTTTGTGAAAAGGGTGTACTTGAAAGAGATCTTTTTCTCTTTGCTGGTTAAAGTTAACAGTCCTCTTTCTGGCCATTTTTAAATGCACTAACAGACTCAATTGTATTCTTTCTTCATCCTTGCTTCCCTCCCTCCCTCTCTTATTTATAACCTTTTTTTTTTGTTGTTGTTGTTGTTGTTGGGTCCCCTCCACTCAGTGGTCACTCTATTCTGCTGTTATTTTTAAGGAAGTGTTTCCTGTGCCTAAATATGCTTTCTATCCAGTTTTGATCCTTACTAGTGTTGGGACAACATCAGCTCTTTCCCCTAGAGATACACATATTAAATGTATGACTGCCACTTGAAACATTCCACAAAACTGCCTTTGCTTGTATTAATTTGCTACCCCCAGATGCCTTGCTCTATCTGTAACTTCGAGCCTCGACAAGAACACTAAGACCTTGGGTCACCGAAAGCTCCAGTAGGTGTTAGCGTCTTTCCCCAGGCTGTTCACGT
>NW_006441386.1:3824545-3825520 GCF_000325575.1 Pteropus alecto
ATTCTGAGGGTTGCATTAGCTTTTAGGTTGTAAAATAATAGCCTCCTGGGGCTAAAAAGAGAATAGGAAAGGTCAAGACTAGGGAAGTATGCAATTTTTTTTTTTAATGCCAGAATGGGGAAAGGCAAGGCTTCTGTTTTATTGTAGTAAGAGAATCATGCACATTCAGAATGCAACAGCCAAGACAATAAAGAGATAGAGGCATAATTTCCTCTTCAGATCTATTCGCTTGCAATAAACTGTTATTTTATCTCTTTGTCTTTGATTCTCAGGTGGAGTTTATAATGGCCTTCACTTTCTGTTTAAATAACACTATGACTCAATAGCGTATTACCAAAGATTATTGCCACTAATGGCTTTGCCTTACTGTACACTCAAGTACAGTTTAATGATATCCCACTACAATACTATATGCTGATCTGCCTTAGTTATGGTTATTTTATTCCTAATTAGCACATTAATTTAGGCTTTTATATTTCACATGCACTGTATTCCTTTTAAAAGTTTTTCCCCTTTATTCAAAGTAAATGAGGCATTTTGTGTTTGCATTGTATTTATTAAGCACATACCATACGCATTTCACATTTATTATGTATTGAGTACCTAGCAAATTGCCTGGCACATTTTTTTTAAATAGGTTTATTGAGATATAATTCGTATAACATACGGTTCAGCCATTTAAAGGATATGATTCAATGGTTTTTCATATTCATAGAGTTGTACAACCATCACCACAATCAATTTCAGAACATGTTTATTACTCTGAAAAATCCAAACCTCTTATCTGTCACCTTTCAAACTCCCTCCTGATCTCCCCTTTACTCCAGACAACCACTAATCCTGTTTCTGTTTCTATTGACTTGCCTACTTTGGACACTTCATGTAAATGAAATCACACAATATGTGGCCTTCCTTCCTTCCTTCCTTCCTTCCTTCCTTCCTTCCTTCCTTCCTTCCTTCCTTCCTTCCTTCCTT
>NW_006441386.1:3825613-3887101 GCF_000325575.1 Pteropus alecto
ATGGTAGTAGTATAATTTATTAAACTGTGCCTTGGTACAGGTGCTGGGGCTTGCCCATGGTGCTCTTGATATATAAAACCTAGATGTTCTGCCAGCTCTTTTTGAGCAATGACACCAGGAAATCGACAGCTAAGCGGATGTTGTACACAAGCTCATCATCTGCAATCTTCATGGGGCCAACAGCTACTGCCAGCGCAACATCTTCATCTGGAACTTGATTATGGATTTCACTTCATCGACTTTGGCCACCATGTTCTCATTGTGGGGCAGGAAGAAAGGAAACTTGCCACCCTTTTTCAGGCCTGGGCCCAGGATTCATGAGATCTGCTTAATCAGAGACTCTGAGGCCAAAAAGGCATCATACTTCTTGGCCAGCTTCTTGACCAATTTCTTAGTTTTGCTGAGTTTCTTCAGTGCCTTGATGTCCATGTGGGGAATATCCACAGCTTGGCCTCGCCACTGCCGGTCCCCTAGAACACATATGGAGAACTTGAGGTGTGGAGTGAATTTAAGCCTGACTATGCAATCTTCATGCAACCAAGAAGCATTCGTTCTCCTTTGGGTCACAGTTCTTCAAGCTGATCTACAGCATCATCGTCTCTCAAAACTTCTAGTACTTGCGCTGGTTCCCATGAAGGACATCCTGCACTGCCTCGTGCCACAAAAACCTGTGACTGATTTTTTTCATTCAGTATGTTTTCAAGGTTCATTCATATTGTAGCATGTATCAATATTTTATTTCTTTCTATGGCTGAAATATTTTATTATAGAATATTCCATATTTTATTTATCCATTCATCCGGTGATGGATTTTGTGTTGTTTTTACTTTTTTGACTATTATGAATAATGCTGATATATACATTCACGTACAAGTTTTTGTGTGAGCATATTTTTTCATTTTTCTTGGATGTGTACCTAGGAGTAGAATTGTTGGGTCATACGATAACTCTCTGTTTAACCTCCTGAGGAACTACCAGACTGTTTTCTAAAGTGACTGCATCATTTTACATTCTCACTAGCGATATATGAGGGTTCCAGTTTCTCCACACCCTCACTAATACTTTTTATTATCTGTCTTTTTAGTTATAGCCAGTCTAGTAGATATTAGTGGTATATGATTGTGGTTTTTATTTGTATCCCTATGGCTAATGATATTGAATATCTTTTCAAGAGCTTATTAAACATTTGTATATCTTTGGAGAAATGTCTTCTTATATCCTTCATGCCTGGTACAATTTAAACACACATTAAAAATTTCAAATATTAGATTAACTATAAAATTTAATCACCATAATAAAAAGTTAAAGAAGTTTTGTTAGCTTGACTTGTAGACAAGGATTAGAAAGTAAAATTATTTACTCAAGGTCACATTGAAGGTCAATTGTTTATTTAGGTCTTTGGATCCCATCTCTCTACTATTGGGGCCAAAATGCTTTGAGTGATAGCCCTACTATATTATCTATAAAGAACACAGTCACAGTGAGAAAGTACCTCTGACAATGGTTACTTTATGTGCTGTCAACTGAGTCCCACGAAAGCCTGCAAATTAGAATAAATACTTGTACTTGACCTTGACTTGATCTATCTGTTCAGTACATTTTATTCTTGCAGAGTTAATTTGTCACCTGTCTTTTATTTAGTTCATTTTTCAAGGCACATTTTAGGTGACTACAAACTGACTTTTTAGCCACTTTCAGAGATAAGATTCAAAGAGAACATTTGAGTTTTGTTTTTCTTTACTTTCAACATTCGTAGGAGGACCATTCCTAGAGATGTCAAAGGTCATTTAAATGATATATTCATTTTATGATCAAAGAGGAAGATAAAATTTCCATTCATATTGGTCTTTATTTTAAAACTACATATATTATGAATTTCTAGTGTCAAGCCCTGTAAAGAAAAAGAGATTACTCTTGAAAGGTAGTCTTTGTAAAGCTAATTTCTTTGGCAAATACCATCTAATGCCCCCAAACACTGTTGAATCTTTTCTAGCTCACCCCTTCACTTTCCTGTGTCACCCACCTTCCACTTCCTGCTCAATTTCACTGCGAAATATAGCTCTGAAATTTAAGAGGTGTGATGGGCTTTTCCTTGAGTTGTGGAGTTTGCTGCAAGCAGTGCCCAGTCAAGCGAGCAGTGACCCTGCTTGTTCGCCCCAGAGGCGTCACCACAACATTGTGGAGAGCATTGCATGTTTTCTGTCCTGCTGCCTGCCGACAGAGGCTTAACAGTACAGATGTGGGGCAGCCTTGGAAATCTGCCAAAGTAAATGAATGGAAATGCTCATCATTTGCCCACATTGCATCACTGACCAGGGTGTTGAACTGAATCCAGGTCCGATTTTACTTCCTCTGGCCTTTTGCTAAATATTAAATGACTGAGATAGAATTTTTATTATGTGTGCCAATGTACTCCTCTTTCACTATGGAGTGACTATGGGGCAATGTGTTCTTTTCATAGACCTGAGGTGTGTTATTAGAGCTTTTTGTTTCTCCCAGATGCATTAAAATTGCTTTAGTCAAAATAAAACTCAGCTTCATTCTGGGCCAAGCAGCAGGAAAGCAATTTAACATCACCACACATGAGACACTTAGAGCAGTGGCATTCTGTGGGTAGATGTTAGTGTGTCAAGTGCACTGCTCCATGGGACAGTGTTAGATTACATTTTAGCTACTGATTCAAAGTCAGGATCCTATGAACCTTAGGGTCACACAACTGGTGAGTCTTAGACATGACTGCTACCACAGAGACCACCTCATCAAGCCTCTTATCCAATCTAAAATTGTCTCCTTTATGACCCTAAGGATGGCCACACAGTGCCCACTGAAATACTTTTGATGATGAGAGCTCTTTCCTTACAGGTACGTCTATTCCACTGTTGGAAACTTCTGGTCCTCAGAATGTTCTTCCTTATGCTGAGATTTTCAGAATGATCCCAGACTGCCCCTGCCCCACCGCCCCCTCCGAAAAAAGGAGGCCTTTTATTTCAACAGTAATATCATCAGAAAAGCAATTTGCACAAAAGGTGAATCATTAAACTTCCTACGTTAAAATGTTCATTGAATGTTGAAGCTGCAAAATCTCAAAAATTGACTCTAAAACTAACCATAAACCAATCACTCCACCGCATTAGATCTCTGGAAATTGAAGTGGCTGAAAGCACACATTTTTCTGAACACCTGCATTATAGTGATGCATGTTTTAGAGTCTCAGTCTAGGCAAAGTCTTAGACTCAAGTTTTAAAAAGCTACATTGGAATTAAGTAATGGGATTTATGTTAAAGTAGAAATTTGGAAAATTGGCTTAAAATGCCTAATTCACTGTAGTTTTGGCTAATTAGTTTTGCTTTGTTCTCTGATAATATTTTGGTTTATTTTACTTATTACAGAAAATTTACTTTAATTTCAGATAATTTATGTATGAATTAGATAGATATAATGCTAGGTGATAGAATATATTTTCCTCTTTGAATGTTTAAAAAAAATCTCTAAGGATTCTGGAAATAATTCGAGACCCCTTCTTAAACAAACTATTTTGAGCGATTCTTAATTTCTGACATAAGATTGCTTCTGTCTCTCACTTCTATAACAACAGTAAAATACCACTTAAAAATATCTTTTCCAAAGTAGCTATTTTTTGTTATGTTACTATGCCTATTTTCCCTTTAAATTTGAGAGTTTCATTGAAAGTTTTGGGGTTACTCTTGGGAGAAAGTTTTGAGAATCACGGGCAGCGTATAAGGGAACTTTGAGATGGTTCTTGGCTTGCTACTCAGACATCCTGTCCAGTTTAACATTTGTCCTGGAAAAAATGTCCCAATTTTTATAATAAATTATGTGGTCTATCTTCTTAAATCTCTTGAATCCAATATTCTAATCCTAGAGAGGTGAGAATTGAAGACTAGAGAAGTTAAATGAAGAAATACAAATTAGTAGTTACAAAGCAGTCACGGAGAATTAGAGTACAGCATAGGGTATTTGGTCAATATTGTTGTAATGGTGGTATGTAGTGCCAGATGGATGCTAGAGTATCAGGGGGATCACTTCGTGGATTGCATAAATGTCTAACTTTTTAAAATTTAAAATAAACATTAAAAAAATTAGTTAAATGACTTTCACAAGATCTCCCACAGCAACTTGGTGACTGAGCAGGCCTGCAATCCACCAGTCCTGCCTGTTACAATGACAGTAGTTCTTTCACCATAGCAAGCTCACACATTCTCAAATGGGCATTTGATTTCTGGACAGTTTGTGGGGCCCTATAACCCAGACTGCATCAGCAAGTTACAAAAGCTGTCCTAGAGGTGCTCCTTACCTTTGAAGAACAGCGTGAGGTCACGTCTGTTTTCCGCCTCCCTTCTCCCAAGCCAGTTTCTTTCATATGAAAGAAACTGTTTGTACTTTACAAACTTTAAACCACTTTATGGCCTCCATTTGAATCACCTCCAAGTTCTTCATATTTCTCTTACTCAGGTAACTTATATTGAAAAATACATTCTTCCAAAGGTGTGCCTAAATATTTTTTCTATGTAAAAGTTAAAAAAAAAAAAAATAGCATTAGGCTGGAGAGATGAACAACAGTGGCCAAAATGCAAGGTATGAATGATGAAACAAGGATAACTGAAATGGTGGGAGGTTTACGATTTGAGACTAAGTATTAATAGCTCACTTGCCATGGCAGTCGTCTCTGGTGTGAAGTGAAAATGTCTTAGCGACAATAATAGGGCAGAAGGTCTCATTTAATTAAACAAATTTTAGCTTTCAGAGCAAAAGCCTAAAAAGAAATCACTTTTCTTTGCTGATAGTTTGTTGTTTGATCTTTGCTATAACATTTACACTTGTGCACACATGCACATGGCCCATCAACTATTGGTAACTCTTGCAACTATTAGGGAAAGCAGGGAACTTCCTTCAACACATCCTTACTTTGTATTTAGCCAGCAATTTTAGGCTGCTTCCCAAGGCTGAAGGGAGGATGTGTTAGTAGAATGGGAATATACCGAGTGAGAACGTGCTTCCCCTGTTTGAAGAGCTATAACTAGGACCAAAAGTGCCCTACAATATCTCAGGCATTGCTTAGAGACATGAAAGGAAAGTGTTGTGTGCATTTCACAGGCCTCTTTATTTTTCCAAATCCATTCAAATACACGATTTGTATATATTTAGGGGGTTTGGTTGTTTAAATGATCACTGAGGATTAAAAGAATTCTGGAGCCTCCAAACCCCTGCTGTGCCACTAAGTTACTGGCTGTTGTGAGAGCAAATTTTTTCAGCTGCCCAATGCTTCTACTGCCAATGGAAATAAGCACAAAATTGGCTTCTTTTCTGAGATCTAATTAGGATTAAACTTCCCTACTGGTGGTAGAATAAATAATAAATTGCATGTGCCTTTGTGCAGGCCATTTCCTCTGACTGCAAAGCCTTTCACTCCCATCACTTCCTATGGGTCAAGACCAAGCTCTTGACACTGCAGCTTGACTTCCCCAGGTGGAAGTTATCAGTCCCTCTCTTGAAATCCTACTGTACTTCATCTCTACCACTTGATATTTATACCCTTATGGCCTGTATGCCTGTTTCTCTAATTATAAAGAAAACTCTTTGAGATGTGTTTTATGTACCTTCATGTTCCTCAGAAAACCTAATGCTTTTTTCTTCCTGCTTTTGCTTTTATTAGCATTTATTTGTTGTTGAATTTACTCCTGGGCCATGTTTTTGTTTCTTCAGTTTCTTCTGGAATATCTTTTCTTCTGTGTAACCTCTTCTTCCGGTTTAGGAACAATCTGCTCTTTTTCAGTGAGGATCATCTCAGTGTGGCAGGGAGAGCTCTTGCAGAGGTTCATCAGCCCATGAGCTCTGTCAGTTCTGCATAGCATCTTGGGAGCTTTGTTCACCTGGATGTGCTTGATGATCAGAGAATCTACATCTAAACCCTTAAGTTCATCATTATTCTGCATTTTTAAGCATGTGCAGCAAAAATTCAGCACTCTTTTTGGGTCACTGGCCCTGCGTCCAACCCCACTGTTTGGCCTGGGCACACATACCAACACAATAACACACATTGCTTCTATAAAGCGACATCCTTCAGAAACTTAGTAGCTTTTTGGTTATGCATACCCTTGACAACCTGGGCAGTTTCACAAGAGTTCTTAAAGTGAATGTAAAGATTTGAACCTCTTGATTTGCATGATTTTGTGGGGTTTTCTAGGTCAAATGAATAGCGAACTGTTTTCAGAGGTCACCTCAGGTCGCTTACTGGAAGAGAAAGAGCGGGGATTTCTGGGAGAATTAAAAAAAAAAAACTAATGCTTTGGTTGGCAGATCGTAGGTGCCTAGTAAATATGTATTGAATAAATGGATAATAAATATAAAATGGTTAATAATAAGAGTGAGAGATGAATACTCCTTACTTCCTCTGAGGTTTTTGTTTTGTTTTGTTTTGCTTTTGCTTTTTTAAAATCTGGTTTCTACATGAGCTAAAGGAGAATTTAAAGGCCCTTTCTCTTAGATGCCTTCACAGGCCTGAGATACTTGTGGCTGTCATAAGAAAAAAAAAAAAACACGCAATTCATGTAGACAGTTACTTGAGGTCATGTAGACAGCTCCCCATTCACCCTGAAAACATAACAAATCCACAGGTACTGGTTGTTTGCTCTTCTCTTGACTGAATGTAGTTGAACCAGTGTGTTTAACTTGGACATGTAAGATCTGGAAGACGCTCTTAGCACCTCTCAAGTAGTAAGCAGAAAGATAATATTATTATATATATTCTAATCTTTTGCATGATGCTTTTTACCTGTTCCTTTTTGTTCTACTATCTTGTCAGTCTTTTAGGTAAGACTAGCATTTTTATCCTAATTAGAAAATTGCACATCATGATACACTAATTTGTTAACCTATGTTCACAAATCATTTAATTACCACCGCCAGCTTTGATGTGCTGTTATTATTCAGTTATGGGAGTAAACAATTCAATAGCTAACAGGAAAAAACTCATTATTTTCTGGGAGATATTGTTGTTATTTTCACTGTTTTCAAAAACACTTTAATCAAAACTTTAAAAAATCACTTTAATCAGAACTTTTAAGAATTCTGATATTGTTCTTATAATTGTAGTAAATAAGTAGAGTATTCATTTCTTTAATGCGCACAATTATTTGGGGGCCAAATAATAGTGCTTGAAATTCACAATGAATAGACTTCTTAAAGAAGAAAAAGATACTTTTTTTTCTTACATGCCGATTCATGATCTCCCATGATGGTGTAATTTATAAAATGCAGCTTCTAATATTGATTTGTGAAGCACTTTGATGGCTAGAGATAAAAGGAGCAATCTCTTTCCTATTTGATGCTGCCATATAATGTTGCTCAAAGTCTCTTTATCCTCTAGTAGCGTTAATTACATTTGGTAAGCACCCCAAGTCACAGACACATCCTGGGAGCTTTTGGGTAGGTTCTTTTGGGTTCTTTCAGTGGCTCCTGGATGAATAGGGAAACCAGGCTGCCAGGTGCAAACTCCCGTCAGGTTTCACAACTGCTTCTGCTGATAGTTTGCATCCAGGATCAATAATATCATTATGCATTTATGTGCAAACATCAAAATTACTCTAAGCAATTAAGTTCCTACGTTCCCTGTACTCCCCCAGTAATAACATATCCTAAGGAAGGGAAATACATATCATACCATTAAGAGATATCTATCTAAACCTTGTAATAATATTATTGACCCATAAGGTCACCATTTATCACATAGCATATGCATGCTCAGATTGTTATTTATCTTTTAGGCTCTCGTCATTTCTCTTCTACTACACCATGACTTTCTCCAGGGCTGAGACTCTGCCTTTCACCTTTTGGAATACCAATATTACCAGAAAAGCACCTGGCACATGATAAGTAGTAAGCTCTCAAAGAAATGTTTGTGGTTGTTGAGCAATAAAAGTGATTCAGCGAATAAAGTAAATTTTCCCCTTGTAATTCAAGGTATGGATAAAATTGTTTCTTATTTTCTCGTTATGCCAAAATACCCTCTTCTTAAGCTTTTCCTGAGACTTTTAGGGAGCATTGCATGCTTCCTCAGAGTGAATACTCACTCTTCGACTACAGGAAAGCACACCCAGTGAATGCTAATTCAAGGTGGAAAGATGCAGACTTCCCTATGTCTCTACTGTTAGGATTAAAGAAAAGCTGATTCGGTGGTATTTTTGCATTCTTCTTTTATCCTCTATCAGCAGCTTTACTTGTAGCCCACACTTACTTTCTGACAGCTTGCATCTTCATTTCCCCATGACTAGTAAGGGAAATGATATTAGCAGGAAGGGTTGAAGAGAGCCGTCTAACTCTAGAAGATTTTGATGGGAAGGCTCCCTAACATCTTGTCTGTCTTCAATGGCATTACAGTAGGTGCCCCTTATAACAAATCAGGGCACCTACTGTGATTCCTCCAGACAAAGTCACAGAGACTGGGCCTCCCTACTGCAGCGATGCTGGGGCAGCCAGAAGGTGCAGGGAACAGCGTGTGCTGCTCATCATCGCTAGTGAGGTGCTAGTATGTCAGGCAACTCAAAAAGCCTTCTTTGTTGGAAATATTCAATACTGTGGAACCACAGTTGGAAAAGTCTTTAAACGATGCTTTTTAAAATTCATGAGCCATAGCTTATAATAAGGGGGCATTATCTTTCCTGTTTTGGGAACCTTATCTAGTCTTTTTAAGAGAAGGGCCAGATGCTCGTGACCCTTGAGGTGGCCACAACCTGCTCTGGCCCATCTTGTGTTCACTTATTCCCCAGCAGCTCCTCCTCTTAGGATCCTAATTTGAGGGCAAATGATAGTATCGAAACATTTGCCCAAATTCTTCTCCTAGTAAGGGAATGTTAAAGCAACAGCAGACAGCTTTTATCTGTCCCCTAAACGCAATTAAAATTATTGCTTTAGTTGATAAGATTTCATTTTCTTTTTCAGTAAAAGATAATTTCTTCAGTTAAAATCAACTAAACGAATAGATACTAAATATTAATAATTTTAGACACAAAATTATTTTAGGTGTTATGAGGTAAGGAACATTCAGGATTCCTTATTTATTCTTGTTTGTTTTTATAGCTGAGTTTTGTCAATCTCCTGATTATCACTTTCAGTGTCGGAAGCTGATTTGGGGCCATTGTAGTTAGGTCTTATCTTTGAAATTGCTTATGTTTGGAAACTTTTAATAGATTAACTGAATTAGCTAGAGAATTTGCTAAATCTCTTGGTCTCAACTCAACTGGAAAATCCGCTTGCCACTGAAGAATTTCACTCTAATCTACAAATTTGTCTGACAGTGTCAACAGGAAAAGTTATTTATGATAGAGGGACTGAGATTGAGTCCACATATCTGAATACTTAAAGAGCGATGAGGTTAAAATGCAGATTCCCTGGCCCCACCCCAGGTTTCTGAATCAGTGACCTAGTTTAGGTTTTGCCAAAACCAGAGCCTTAGTCAAGGATTTGAGTGCCAAGAGTTTGAGTGGTAACCCCAGCAGTGCTCTGGTGGGGGTCTGGAGAAGGGAGACAGGGTAGGAAGGAAAAGCCAATAAAAGGTGTACTAATGAGAGAGTTATCTCTGTGGACAAGGGGGATGCACCCCCAAGGGGATCTGAGAGACTGCCAGGTACACATTTCAGAATTCTCCTATAGATAAGTGAGGAGCTGGAGTGTTTACCTTTCCCACTCCAGTTCCTGTTCCTCATCGGTTGCTCTCAGGAGCATTAATTCCCTGATACTTCCAGCTTCCCTCATGGGTGCACACAAGCTTCTGTGACCAGAGAAAGCCATCAGGCAGAGAATCGCAGGGGTGTTGGGACAGGAAGCTGTCTCTGTGTGTGGTACTGGTCACAGAAGCTGCAGATAAAGGAGGGGCTATAGGCAAGGCACCAATAACATCTCCTGCAACCTGGATAAGGGGCTTGAGAATCTGTATTTTTAGTGCCAGATGATTATAATCTTCATAAAAATTTGAGAGCCACTGCTCTTAAAGCAATCTGATCAGGTTACCCCCATGCTCCACCACCTTCCAGAGCATACAAAGCCCTTAGTATGGCATAAAGAGAGCCCTCCAGGGTCTGGCTTCTTAACTTCTATAGCTACATTTCCTGCTCCACATTTTCCTCCCTAAACTCTGGATCTAGCCATCAGATTGCTTGCACTTTTTTACACTTTTTCCTTGTGCTTAGAAAGTTTCAACTGCAAGTAACAGGAAATTTGACCAATAGTGGCTAAAACAAATAAGGATTTATTTTTCTAACATGGCAAGAAATCTGAATATGAAGATGGGTGGCTGCTGACAGTGATTCTGTGGCTCGATAAAGCCAGGCTGGGTGTCTGGTTCTTTTAGATTTGCCTTCATGGCTGCAAGGGGCTGCTACAGTTCCTGATATCACATTTGGATTCAAGCCAGGAAAAGGCTGCACCAACTTAGCAAAAGCAGTCCCAGAAGAACCGGCAGAGCTCTCTTAATGCTTTATTGGCCAGAGCTGTTCCACATGGCTACCCTGAGCTGCAAGGAGGTAAGTAGATATTTGGCTATTTCAGGCTTCACAGAGGAGGCAGGAGAGGAAGATGAGGATTGGAAAGTTGGAAATGATGTTAGGTTAGCCTTTTCTCATCCTGTTTGCCTAAGGAATACCTACTTAACTTTCAAGACTCATTTTCCCCCTTAATATTTCATTTTGAAAATTTCAGACTTTCAGAAAAATTGGAAATATTGTATGGTGTACATCTGCATACTCACTACCTAAATTCTGCAATTGACATCTTACTGTATGTGCTTTAACACATCTCTATTCATTATGCATTCCTCTATTTATCCATCCATCTTATATTTTGGATGCAACTTGAAGTAATTTGCAGATATATGTACATCTCCCCCAAATACTTCATCATGTGCACCATTATCTAAAGTTCAATATTTGTTTAGAGTTCCTTTTTAGGTAAAATTTACAAACAATGAAATGTCCAAATCTTAAGTGAGTTTTGACCTTCAATGAGTTTTGACCTATATAACCAAATGCTTATCAAGATATGGAATATTACCACTAACCCAGGAAGTTTTTTCCATGTCCTTTCCTAGTCAGGAGATCTGCTACCAACTCCTGCAGAGGCAATCACTTTTCTAATTTCTTTCATAGTAGATTACTACTTTTGTTTATTCCAGACCTTAATATAAACAGACTCATATAGTATGTAGCCTCTTATATAAAACTCGACATTTAGACGCTTAAGAATAGACTCCTTTGAATATCTTCTGTGCATGCACTGACTTCTGAAGTAGTAACTGTAATATATTTTTTTTACTTATCGTTTTACCCATTTATCTTTCTCTTGTAGTATGTGATTCCTTTAAGGGAAAAGATCTTTTCTATTCATCTTTGTATTCTTAGCACAGCTCCTGCAGACATTTAATAAATGTCTTTTGAATGAGTTAATGAAGGAATAAAGTTACTGGATCGTAGTAGGTTAGTAAAAAATTTTAGTTCATTTCACTTCCTTTTATATAGCCCTTATCCTATTTCATTAGAGTTAGCTGTGTGGGCTTCTGTCTTTCCTGCTAGATATGCCCAACTCAGGTTGAGTTATGCTTTAGTCACCCCTGTAGCTTAGTGCTTAGCATAGTACTTGGCACATTGTGTACGTTGCTTTGAAGGTATGTATGAGTTATGTGACTATTCACTTGTGTAACGGGCTCTCAGTGATTCTCCTTGGCGGGTCCTTTCTCACTAACAAGGGGATCCAAGAGCTTTTGTTGAGAATGGGAAGATGAGGTGATGCTTTATTTTCCTTGGACCACAGCTCTACAATCTGTGGTTTGGTTATGTAAAGTAGGCAGAGTGGGTTTTTGCCTGGCCTTGACCAGGAAGTCCTCTTCCTCTGCCCAATCACTTGCAGGTCAGGGACCCTGTGGTGATAGCTCATACCAAGGTGTTAACTGATCACTGAGATGGGACTGGTAGGGGCTCCCAGTGCAGTCTGCATTTGAATTGGGGGATCTAGACCGCTCATATTCTGTGGGAGAGGCATACTCTGCTATGCTTTTAGGCAAGTTGTATATCTCCCCAATTCAGGTCCTATTTCTGGATTGCTGTTGAGAGAGGGTGCCATCCCTATTGCCTCTGACTGCCAGGGCCCACTCAGAGGAGTTTGATTCCATCCTCATATCCTTCATTTTATGGAAAAATAAATCCCAGAGTGAAATGCTTCTTAGGAAAGAGAGATTTCTCTAAAAGGAGACTATGTATTTGAGGCACCATCTTGTAACTTCCCCCAGACCCATGTATATTAGAGAGAGAAATAGTTTCTTGGCTATTCCTTGTCAGATTGGTTCCCCCCTTCCTAAGTACCATACCCCCTTCTGCATACCTTTTTACTACCCCATTTGGAGCCAAGGTCCGTGTGTGGCCTGACCTGCTCTTTTATACCTGGAGGTATACAGCATCAGTTCATTGACAGGACCTGGGTCCTGCAGAAGGAAATGGTCCTGCGGCCCGGGGGTGTGACCTGAACATTAGACCTGAGTCTGAGCCCTGGCTTTGCTATATACCCTCTGTGTTTTCTTGACAAGTCACTTCCATGCTTTGAGTCTCAGTTTCTCCATTAAGGTAATATCTTAGATTCCATCTAAAATCACTGCCAGATCTAAAATTGCAGGAGCTATTCAAGAGTCAGGTTCAATTTGAAATGTCAAATTTAGGTTCCACATGAAAAAGACCTCAGCTGGCAGATCAATAAGGATTCCGGAGAAGTCATTTTTCACCTGTGAGTCCTTCATTCATCATTATCTTCCTTAATCATCTTGTCTCTAGTGCCGGCTCTGTGCCAGCAAATCTGTCCAGCTGCACAGCTCTTGCTCTTCTGGATGGACAGCAAACGCTGGAGGAGGCAAAGCATCTCAGTTTGGCCTGGCACAGAGTGAGACGGAAGTATTAATCAACACAGAAGTGGCTGCTGGCAGGAGATCAGAAGGCTTTGTCCAGGTTCATTGAGTGAAGAGAGTGGCCATGGACTGAGGCTGTGTGTTAGGAAAGGTGCAGAGCATGAAAGCATTTGTTTGGGAGCAGCCACCACAAAATGCTCTATGCAGGGACGCAGAGACTGGAACACCTTGTCCATCTTAATGAAGCGTGGAGCACCATGTGTTTTGTGTCGATGCAGAAGGCTAACTAATGGATTAACTTGGACAGCTTGTCTTCTCCAAGTGAAGAAAGTGGTAACTATAAATGGAGGCCAGAGTGCTAGCCAGCCTTGGGAGGGGGAGCCAACAAGGACAGAAACACTGAGGCCTCACACAGCTTACTGGAATGCGTTTCCCGAAACTAGAGCTCAGACACAGAACTGCTTACATATCACACACTATCCATTTGTTTCCAGACTATGTTTCTTAATTAGAGGAGGTACTTTGGATGCGTGTCATACCCCGCTCCTTGTAACAGCACATCTTCTCCACTGTCTACTTCATAAAGTGACTTTCTAAGGAATATTTCGAAAGCTGGAATGCAAAGGGAAAAGTATTTTCAAAGGCAAATGCAGTGTAAGAAAAAATTGAGAGAAGTCAAACATTAATCTTTATCAGAGCATCTTAACCATTTCTTTACTACACATTGTTACTGGCACAAGTGTACCTAGTGCCTTATGGAAATCTGGTAGATGAATATTTAGGTGATTAAAAAAGAATAAATTCAGAGGCATTTATGCCTTCTACAAAAGGACTCCTTCCTTTACTGAAGATTGCCTTTAGGAGTTTTTTTTGTTTTTTTTTTTTTTGTTTTTGTTGTTTGTTTGTTTTAATAGCACCTTCTCTGAGTGCTTAAAAAGTGATATGATTTATACACCTCAATTGATTCTACTCTATCTCGACCTAATTTTATACCATATTCCTAGAGGCAGGAGAAATGACTGTCTTTTTCTCTCTGCATCCTTCTTTATTTTCTTCCCCTTCCCTGGGAGCCTTGCCACTGACTGGGTTTGGATTTCCTACAGAGACTTACAGTGCCGGAACTGGAAGGGCCTGGAGATATAATTCAATCCCAGATGCAACAAATGAAAAATGGGGTCTGAGAGAGATGACATGACTCTTTTGAGATTATCTAGCAAGTTAGGTGCTATTCTTAATCCACGATATTTTTCTTTTACTATAGTCCCTTACTTTACACCTGCCCATCCCAAATGGTATCCCCAACCCCTCAGACTTGTTAAGGAATTGTCTCTAGTGAAAAAGCAAACCCCTAGCCCAGAGGGTTAACACATGCAACTACCATTCACTTTCAACTTAGTGAGAATTGGTTTATCAGGTTCTTTCTCAATATGACAGCTCTCTAAAGAGGTTTAAAGTGCTAAGTGGTGGAGGCAGGGAGCCATGGGCCAGAGGACATGGGTCAGCCTAGAAAGTGAGGCGGGACTGGAAAGCCTGTGAGCAGCTCGAGTGCCCAAAGAAGAGGTGACAGAAGAGGAAGGGGAGATAAACTGCAAAGCAAAGTGTGCTGGCTTCTTACGTATTTCTACATTCAAACTAAAAACTGGCTTTTATTAACTAGTATTTTTTATGTTTATATTCTTCGATTACGTGTGCCTTGCATAGAGCCCAAGTGTGCTTCAAAACCAAACGCTGAAATTGCTATTTCACTGTTTCCACATCTTTATCTTCCATGCTCCTTCAATCCATTGCAATCTGGCTCTGGCTCCCACTCTTAAGGTCATTAACGACCTTCATGGCCTGAATTCAATGTACATATTTTTAAAATCTTACATTCTCAGCACCACTTAACAATTCCCTCACTCTTGAAAATCTCTGTTTATTTACCATTAAACCAATCCAAAAAACCCCCAAACCAAAAAACAAAAACAAAACAAAGCAAAACAAACAAACAAACAAAAACAATCCTCCAGTGTTCTTCCAGGCTTTCAGGCCGTTCTTTCTCTCCTTTATAGGTTTATTCCCAAATCTCTCCTGGAGCCCTCTTTTCTTCTCACTTTATAATCTCTCTGGGCAATCTTTTCTCATTCACAGCCATAGGTCTAATTATTGCCTATATGAGAATGATTCACAAATTTGTATCCCCAGGCAAGACCTCTACATTCCACCTCTATAATTTTGCTTGAGGTGGCCCTCTTGCTGGATCTCCAACTCAATACATCTCAAACCAAACTCATGATCTTTGTCCTACAAATCTGGACTTATTACAGTACACCACATGGAACAATCATGAACCCAGTTGCATAAGCCTGGAATGTTGGGGTCACCCTTTACTTCTTTATAATCACCCCATGTTCAATCTATCATCCAGTTCCATCAAGTTTACCCACTAAAAATCACTCCAATCCACCTGCTCTCCATCTCCACATCCACAGCTATCCTCTTTCACTTGGACATCTGCAATACTCATCTAACTATTCAATCCACATCTATCTTGGCCTCCTTCAATGTGTTTTCTGCATTACATCTGGAATAATCTTTCTAAAACACAAATTGTGTCCACCTTTCCCTATGCTTAAAGATCTTTTATGGCTTCTCATTGTTATTAGAATAAAAGTGTAAAGCCTTTCTTTCGCATGGAAGCTTCATACTGAGCTGCATTTCTTTCATGTTCTGCCATCCAATCACATAGGCCTCCTGTTGTCATGTTTAACTCCTTCCCACCACAGGGCCTTTTCATGTGGTCTCCCCTCTGCCTGGGGGCACTGATCCCTTTTCTTTCCATTTCCTTACCGCAGGTCACTTTACTTCCCCAGAAGAGCTGTGCTGGGTCTCCTTGGCAAGGCCAAATTTCCATATTCTCTGGGCTTCCCAGAGCAATATATTTTTCTCCTTTTCATAAAAAACCTGGCATGTTCTAAAAAACCTGACATGTTTTTAAAATCCATGAGTTGCACAGTCTTTCGATAGAATATATGGATGAATATATCACATTCAGTTGAAATTTTACATTTGTTGGCATGATTATTTGCTTGTCTATTCCCCACACCAGACAGTAAACAATAAGAATCAGGGTTGCATCTGCTTTTTTAATTGTTGTACCCTTAGCATGTAGTGCAGTGCCTGCCACATGGGAGGCATGCCACAGGCACTCAAATATCTTCTTATTAACCGTACCTTGGTTTTCTTGTCTGAAAAATTGGAATATTGCTGTGAACTCAACCTGGCTCACAGGGTCTATGACAGAATCAAATATTAAAACTAAATATGCTTTATCAAACCTAGGTGCTATTCGAATGTTAATGTGAATTATTGACACTAATGAAGGAAATGTGTCACCCACATTTATCACAGAAAGAATACATTAAAACCATTTTACTCCATTACCTAAATGAGGCAAAAATGATTTGGTATAATGTTCTGAAAGTCTGAGGGCTTTTAGGCTCAAAACTGAACCTTATCAGACAGCTACGTGTTTTGGATTTAGACTCCTCAGGTAGCAGATGTGATGGACAGTTTCTCAGCTGATTTAATCTACAAGATAGGGAACAGGTGGGTCTTGAGATTATTCGCTACAGGTACTCACTGTGTATCAAGGACTTAAACTCTGTAGAGAAATCACAACTCTTGAGATTATTTTCATTCTCTGCCTATAAGCAAATGTGGCCTACAGGGCTTTATCCCTCCAACTGTGTATTACTTGGAAACTCACATCACCTCTCTGTGTCCTCACCTATAAAATGAAATACTAAAACCTACCTTGCCTACCTCAGGGTCACCGGTAGAGTCTAAAATAAAGTTAAACAAGTGAAATTATTTTGTGAATCATAAAGCTCAATACATGTGCAATTTATTCTTGTTAATACTAATTGTTGGTATGATTAGTATTAACATTCTACATAACTATAAATAGCTGCAGTGATTAATTAAGTTGTAATGTTCATGGCCAGACACCTGCTATGGAACAAGAAATGTCTCTCAGATGACTTGGGTGTAGGGGGAGGAAGCAGTAATTAGGAATCCAGAATGTTTCTAGATTTAGCACTTTATTTTCCCCAAATGGCCCTTTTCTGTCTTTCCAAAGAACTGTGCTATATCACTAAGAGGAATGGATTTTTCTTGGTCAAACATACATATAATAACTTGATAATGGCAATGCAAGACTTCAAACATAATGGTTGGGTGCTCTGAGCATCATTTCAGCTGGTGATCCTGAGTGGGGCTCTGGCCCTTTAGCCACACATCCATTAAAACACTGAGCAAATCTTGTGTTTTAACCACACATGCCAGGTTTTAGGGAATAGAAATCTCTTTAATTATGAAACAGTTTGCACATTTGCTGGGTGTATAGGAGGTGCTATTTTATAAATGCACAACTATCAGAAAAAAAATAACACAGAGAGATGAATCTTGAACACAGTAGGAGAGAAACTAAATTGCTCGAAGAGAAAGGCCTAGAGACCCTTTTGGCTAAATTCTGGTGGTTCAGAGTTTTGCACCTGTCAGTGTCTTTTATTTGCTTCAGTAGAAGATATTTCTTCAGGCTTACGGACAACTCTGAAATTGCAAAATATGCATGGAAGCACATTTGTGGAAATGTAATCTTGTCTTCACCCAGACCTTCAGGGACTATGAGTGCCAGAGACTTCTATGAGCTATACTGGGGCTCCATGTGCCAGAGAGATGGAAAAATGTGAGCTGTTCAAGAGAAAAGTGACCGTGAAGGAGGAGCTTGATCTCAAGGGTCAGACATGCAGGAAAAGTGAAAGAAGTTCACATTTTTAAGTAATTGGAACAACTGCTAATAAATATGCTTACTTCAGGGATGTGAGAGGATAAGGACAGGCAGTTGACCCAAACTCCCCAGGCAGCAGAACAGAGGGAAGCCAGCATCCTTTATTAAAATGCAACCAGTGTTCGAGATTAGGCACCAGGAGGAACTTACTGATGGCAAAGACTCTTTCAGCTCAGAAGCACCATAGCTTGAGGAATTTTAAACAATGGAATAGAATAGCACTAGACTAATTTATTTGGAGACTGGGGGATGAAAAGGAATTCAGATTCCTTTTCCTCTTTTAAGCACATTAATGGGTGAACTGATGTCATTTTGCCTAGGTTTGAAACCAGATCTGCTACTTACTGCTAGCTGTGTGACCTTAGACAAGTTACTTAATTTCTCTGTGCTTCATTTTCTCCTTGGTCGAACAGGGATGATATTGACAGAATGATCCCTTCAGGATTGTTGTGAGGATTAAATGAGATAATCTATGTAAAAGGCTTTAGCATACTTTGCAGGTGGTAAACACTTAATATCTGCTATTATTATTCTGTTACTGTGTTAGTATTCATCTTTGGCTTTCTTCCCTTTTCTCCATACACAGTCCACTTCTCTAATCCTGTTCCTATTGCAACCCTATCTTTGCTCACTTTAGGCTCCAGTCTTATATTTCCACCTTCTGGGCTTGTCATATCCACTTGGATGTGCTGCCATTCCCTCAAACCCAGAAGGGCACTCATCATTTCTCCAAATATCTAATATTTGTCATCAATACTTCCTCATTTTAGTCTCCTGGACAAAACCTTTGTAGTCTTTGATTCTTCTCTATGTTCATCACTGTTATTTTGCCATTTCTTTAAAATGTCCTTTTAGTTATCTTCATCACTACTGTCTCACTGATTTTCTGACTTGAGCGAGATTCCAATCCTTCCCTGTCTTTTTTCCTCCCTCTTCTATCCCGATGGCCCCCACTGTCAGTTCATCCTAGTCTACTCACTCCAATCACCTTGCTAATCTTCCTATAATTCCATTTTGCCTTGGCAAGTCTCCTGCTTAGGCACCAAAAATGACTTCCAACCATCACTGCATTCAAATTCAAACGTCTTTCTGGCATCCTGGAAATGGTTTTACCTGGATCTGCATGGTGGTTCCACCGTATATGGATTAGGCTGTTTTGACCTCCATAACAAATACAGAGACTAGGGGGCTTAAACAACAGAAATGTGTGTTCTCAAAGTCCTAGAGGCTGGAAGTTCAAGATCAAGGTGCCTGCAGGGTTGAGGCCCCTCTCCTGGTCTTGCAGATGGCTGTCTTCTCCCTGTGTCCTCACTTGGTCTTCCCTGTGTGTGTGTCTGTGTTCTAACCTTCCTTCTTATTAAAACAGCTGTCATAATGGATCAGGGCCCACCCTACTGACCTCATTTCAATTTAATCACCTCTTTAAAAATTCTATCTCCAAATATAGTCATATTTGGAGGCAATGGGGGTTTAGGACTTTAACAGATAAATTTTTTTTTGGAGAGGGGCACAATTCAGTCCATAACAGTATATGTATGTAAAAATTCATCAAGTCATAATCTTAAGGTGCATGTACTTTAGTCTATTTACACTATATTTAAATAAACTATTTAAAAAGTTGATAGCAGTAACAATAAAAAATCAACCTCTTTTGTTTGTCCTCAAATCTCATTTTTTCTAATCTGTCTTGAACAAATCCTCCCTATCCTTTTCACTCCCCTTGTTCTCTCTATGCACTCACTTCTGCACTCACTGCCATCTTTATTTCTGTGCCTACACTCACACCTTTCCTCTTCTCCATAGTCATTAAAATCTATCTTTCAGGGCCTAGCTCAATTTCCATCTCCTGCATGCATATACTTATTCACATGCTGGTTTTTCATTCAACAAGCATTTACAAAGTGTGTTCTATGTGCCAAACCCAATGTTTCGGAGACGGACAGTGAGAGACATGCTCCTTGATCTCAAGGAGACTGCCATTTCTGGGAGAGACAGATCAGTAATAAACAACCTGGCACATAAACGATGAACACAGAATATCTCAGTCTGCTGAAGCTGCTATAACAAAATACCACAGATTGGGGGCCTTAAACAACTGATATTTATTTTGCTCAGATCTGGAGGCTGGGAAGTCCAAGACCAGGTGCTGGCAGGTTTAGTTCCTGGTGAGGGCTGTCTTCTTGCACTGATCCCATCGCAGGGCCCCACCCTCATTACCTCATCTGATTACCTCCCAAAAGCCCTACCTCCACAAACCATCACATACGAAGTTATAGCTTTATCATATAAGTTGAGGGGAATATAAACATTCAGTTCATAATGCAGGGCATAACGGGAGTACAGAGGAGGGACACTTAACCAAATTTTGGAGGTCGTTTCCTGGTGGCTTGTAATCAGAGACCATAAGGATGAGAAAAGATTAGTCAGATGATGAGATGGGGAAGGAGGAACACACTCATGCAGAAACCTCTCGCAAGGGCCCCAAGGTGAGCCAACAGATGGCGGAATAGGAAACTGCAAACACTGTTCCTGGGGTGCAAGGGTGTGAGAAGGGGATGTGGAAAGAGGGTGCTGAGGCTGAGGGACTCCAAGAACTACTTTGAGGACTTTGGATTTTATCTTGCAGTAGTAGTGGGTCACTTAAGGATGAGAGTTTATCAAAATTGTAGTTTAGACTCGTCTCTCTGGCAACAGAGAAGGGGGAGAATTAGAGGTGCCCCACTGGAAGTTTTCTTTAAACTCTTTACATCTCAGTTTAGAATTTAATGGTTCTATTTTTCTCTCCTAGGGAGCTAGATTTCTCTCTCTCACCTGATTAGAGGCTTGTTTAGGATGGGGGATCCTGTTTTCCAGGTGTACAGCATTAAGGTCTCCATAAAAACTCCAGGAGGATCCTCTTCTGATCTTTTTCTCCCATTTCCATATCAGATATCACCATAACACTTTCTTTCGGTAGAGAATGTTCTTTCAATATGATTATTGTACATATTTTACTGGACTGCCTTGGGCATGTCAAGAAAATGGTCTGATGTCCAGTGCAAAGGTCACAGAACGATGGATAGTGGCGGCTGAGTTGTAGAGCAGGGTTTCTGAGACTTTAACATTCACGCAGACACTAAGGGCTCTTGTGAAAATGCAGATTCTGATTTTCTGGGTTTGGGGGAGAGCCTGAGATTCTGCTTCTCCAGCAAGCCTCTTGGTGACGCTGATGAGGCAAGTCCACGGACCACATTTTGAGTAGCAAAGGCATGGGTGAAAGAACCCAGGCTAAAAATCTGAGGGCCTGAGTTTGAGTTCTGCTTTGTCAGTAGGTGGGTGAGAGAATTGGACCAAGTTATCCAAGTTCCCTGGGCCTCAAAATTTATCTTTACATAGAGACTTTGTCTAGTTGATCTTTAAGGCTCTTTCCAACTCTAAAAATTAATCTGTAATGTAGTAAGTTACATTTGGCAAAAACGTTTTGAGAATCTTGAAGAAAAGAGGTATGTGAATTCAGTCCATTATAGTTATTAATGTTACTGATAGAAGGGCCATAGCTTGAGTTTCAGTGGATTAAAAAAAATAATAATCCTTTAATCCTCCTAGCATAGTCACCATCACTTGGCTTGGCACAATGTAGATTATTGCTTTGAATGAGCTGGGCTAAAACGAAAATCTCAAGTTGGGATCCTGTTACATTTATACTGCATTTGTGACCGTGCTATCTGGGATGCATGTTGAAATAACTTTTCAATCGCAAAACAAACCTCCATTTACTTTAAAATGAATTTTTAAAGTAAAGTTATGTACAAACCCCAAATTTACCATGGTAGCCCGGAAAGAACAGGTGCAGCTGAGTGTGGATTTTTAAATTTAAACAACTCTAACTGGGGATTTGGTTGATGTGATCCCTCAAGGTCTCAGCACAGCTACTGTACGCGGATGAAAAGGGTGGATAATGAAGAGAGGTATAATCTCATTTGTTACGGAACGCTATTTGTGACAGCTCATTGGAGCCACCACACTGAAGGCCAATAAAGAGGTTAACCGTTTTTTTTTTTCTTTCTTTTTTTCTCCCCCCCTGCCCCCCCCCTCCAATACTGATTATTCAAAGCAGTGGCAGGAGAATCAGAGAACAGCATCACAATAAGATAAAGGCAAACCTTGCTTTCAAATGCAATCCTCTTCTTCAGAATTAACAAGCTGTCAAGTAGAGAAACAGCAGAGGAATATCCCTAGGACTGGTAGGTTTCATTTAATTTTGACAAGGCTGGTTGAAGGGAGATGAAAAAATGCAACTCGAGGGGCAGGATTGCCAGCTGTGGGGCTGTGCATGTGTGCACTGTGGTGGAGAAGGACAGGAAGGAAGGCTGTGAGGGAGCAGACTCCAAAAATGTACCAATAAGCCTCAAAAAATTACTCATCTCAAAAACACTTACAAACCCTCAATTCAGATCCAGCTTTTAAATGTTATTTTTTTCTAAATGAGTTTGAGACAGTCTGTGCAATTGTAAAAAAATATAAATACCGTTATATGCCATTTAATAATGGGGATGCATTCTGAGAAATGAGTTGTTAGGTGATTTCATTGTGCGAACTTCATAGAATCTGCTTACACAAACCTTGATGATACAGCCTTGTACACACCTAGGCTGTATGGTGGAGCCTATCGCTCCTAGACTACGAATCTGTAAGCATGTTACTGTACTGAATACTGTAGGTAACAATGGTAAATATTTGTGTACCTAAACTTAGAAAAGGTACAGCTGAAATTGGTATAAAAGATAAAGTGTGTGTGTGCACAATGTGTGAATGTTGGATGGGCTGGGGGAGGGTTGTGGAGGGAGGTGCCAGAGGAGGGACAGTAGATATCAGGAGGAGGGAGGGAGGGAGGAAGGAACAGAGAGAAGGAAGAAAAGGAGAGAGAAAGAGAGCAGAGATTGAAAGAGACCCAGAGATAGAGCTTGAAAGAAATAATAAAATGGAGAAGGGGAGGAGAGAAGGAGGGAGAGAGAGAGAGGAAAAAAGAGAGATAAATGGATATGGGGAACGGGAAGAAAGAGAGATCAAGAGAAGTGGGACGGAAGGAAAGTGAATTTTTGCACATGAGCGTGTGTGCATGTGCGGGTGCAGGGGCAGGCGGGAATGGGATGGTGGCAGCTCTGGGCTCCCCGATCCCCTGCCAACTCTGGGCCCCAGCCAGGGGTGCATGGTGGGTATACAGTGTGCTGAGCCTCCTTGTCCATTTAAACCACTCAGACTAGCAGTAAATGCAACATTGTAGTTGGGTCCAGCCTTCTCTTTCAACGTTGTAAACAAAGTTGTTGTTTATAATCCATCCTAATCTTATGGGGCCACCGTCATCTACGCAGTTCCCTGTTGACAGAAATATTGTTTTGTGGCACGTGGCTGTAGTGTCCTTTCCCTCTCCATCAGCCTTCTCACCCTGCAGCTATAGCTGGGTGTAAGTTGATGTGGCAATAGCAAAACTGTCCTTGTCTGGTGTGTTCCAGGAGAGGCCATCTTCTCTGTATACTTGGTGCAGGAACCCCTAACTGTCCAGACTCTTCAGGAGGCTGCCTGCACAGACTCACACCCATGATTCAATTCTCAGAGGGCCCGTCTGCATTGTTAGAGAGCTTTCATCTCTCAGCCGCAGCTGCTGGCCTTGCCTATATGTGATGCTGCTCCTGTTGAGCCTGCATCATTTCCTCTGGGTTGTGCATCCTCTAGGTGCTGCCCGTAATTCCATTTCTAAAAGGATCCCTTTTCTCAAGCAACCTGGGGCCATTTAGATGTTGTTTGTGTCTCTCCCCTCAACATGCTGCCCAGCCAGAATGAGAATTCAGTTCCCTCCTTATTGCCCTAAGTCACAAAGCTCTTCCACTCTACCCTTATCCTCCCAGAAGCTGGTTCCCGCCAACACCACCGCCCCACTTTCATACAGCCAGCCCCTTCCTTCTCCCTGGAAGTCAATTTAATTTCAGTCTTATGTTTTCCTCCAAAACTTTAGCTACCAAAAAACAAAAGACCAAGCAGACATTTTCTTGGGGGAATTTTTTTTTTTTTTTTTTGCAGTATCAAAGTGGGAAAACAACTCGTATGCATCTTTAATTTCTGCTTATACTGTCTTAGTTTCTATTGAGTTCTAAAAAGGCAGTGCTGGTGTTAATGGCAGTGCATATGACCGCAGTCACCCTCCTCCCCTCCGCTCCCCGCCCTAAACTCACAAACCGCAGGCTTTAGCTCTTAAGCGAAAGGCAAAGACCTTTCACAGATAATGACTGCAGGAGAAGCCTGGACTGGCAGTCACTGTGGGTTTGGCCTCTTAGAGCTGTGGACAGTCACTGCACCTCTCTGAGCCTCAGTGTCTTCATCTGAAACATCAATCTACCATTTGGGGAATAAATTGAGATATTGTCAGTGAATGTGCCTGGGTATACATGGTTGTCGAGAACACGTTCATCTGCTCATTTTTTTTTTTTTTTCATTTGTTTCTCCTCAGTTAGGAAGACAGAAGCACTGACCCTTGGCCCGGCTTCAGAAAGCTTGGCTGTTGTTCCATCTTTATAAACAATCTGGACACCAAGAATCATGATTTTCACGGGAACATTAGATGGAATAAAACTTCAGTCAGTTCCCTGAGGAAGGAAGGAACTCTGCTTGGGTGTAGGTCAACTTGCCAGGGTTGGTAGACTCCTCCTGGCTTTGGGCAGGCTCAGAAGAGGGAGTTTTGTTCATTCCCATGGACTAATGGGAGGCCCCAAAGCACAAGCTCTGTACCCTCTCCTCAGTGCCATTCTCTCAAGGTAGCTAAGAGCAAGTGCACCTGGTTTCAAACTTTACTCCACTGCTTGTGTCCACACGAACCCATGCAGCCACAGCACAGCCAGCATGTATGCACGAAGCTCTACTGTATGCCAGACACTGTGTTGGATGCTGGGGATACTGTGCTAAACACAAAAACAGGGGTTCTGCCTTGACAGATCTCATGGTCCAGTGCAAGCTGCTTAGTTGCTCTGAGCCTCATTTTTCTCATTTGTAAAATGGGAATGATAATAATACCTAGCTCACAGGTTTGCTGTAAGAAATAAGGTGACAGCTAAGGAGCTGAAAACAGTGCCTGTCGCACGGTAAATAGCATGTTTTGACACGATAGCTTCAGTTATTTATTACAGCTCTGAACACAGGTGTGAGATTGTTTTCCTGGCACAGAAGAGGCATTCATCAGTATCTAACAACTAGAACTTCCTTATGAAAAAAACAAAACAAAACTATGCATGTGAATATGTTTAGATGTATTTAAATAAATGTAGGAAAAATGGCAAATTCAAAACAGTGGGATTGGAGGGAAAAAGAGAAAGACTATTATATACTTCCAAATTATTTGATTTGCTTAAACAATTAGGCACCACTTTTTAAGCAACAATATTCCAATGTTTTAAAAAGCAAAACATTTTAATATACAAAATACATTAAAAAGCAAAACATTTCAATATACAAAATACATTAACCAGTGCCACCACGGAAATTGATCAATCTACCGAGTGAAATTTCTCCTCCTAGGAATACGGACAAGTTTCCACAAAACAACCCCTCCACAGTGAGCCCCGCACCCCTCTGGCCTCAGCCACAAGCAGCACTCGATGAACTACTGTAAAGGGCCAATGTTATTGTGAGGCTGTTTCCTTTTGCAGTCTTCTGCCAGGACAGGGCTACCCGAGTAAACAGTAATCATTATCATCTCTGACAATCTGTGAAGATTAGCTCTAAGGGGAAAAAAATGAAAAATCACATATGCAAGTTATACTATATGTCTTAGTTTAAAACCACGTCGAAACCACAGAGCACTGCAGCATGCTGCTATTTATCAGAGGCAATTACTAGAAATGCCAGTTTGCATAGTACATATTTGTGTCCATAAAAATGCAGTACATACTGACCTGTCTGGTCTCTGAACTCCAGATTGCTTTTTTGCCTGGATATCTTAATTTCTTCCAGTCCCCAGACCAAACAAGACAAGTGACAAAAGAGCTATTTGCTCCTCTTGGTAGATTAACAGGGTGTCCCAGAACAGTTTTCCTTGTGGGCGGCAAGAACAGACTGCCAGAGTTCTTGGCCCAAGGGAAGGCTGAGGTCACAGTTTGGAACAGGGCTCAGGCAGTGGGCCAGTTTCCCTCAGGAGCACCTGGAAGAGCTTCTGAGCACTCGAGGAGGATCGTAACGGGGAGGGGAATGCCAATGGGGTCATAAGTCTGGCAGTTCTTCAGTGGGATTTGGCACTAGGTACACTGGGGATTACTTGCTAATGTAACATTATTTGTACCCCACTTTGCTAAGACCTAGGAAGCATTTGAAATTACAATAAGAAATGCAGGAAACTCTCTTGTGGGGTAGTTCTTGATAATTATTAAATTCTGGCACAGGAGTGGGCGCTATACGTTTTAGACCTAATTTTTTCACTTTACCCACCCCGGAGTGGGTTTCCATACTTGAGCTGTTCTGGAGACCTACAATCTTTCCTCCTTGTCCCTCGGGCATAGATCAGACAGGGAGCCCTGCTTTAATTCAGCGAGGGAGACTAAACTTCTGTCTGGCACTGGCTGAGCTTGTCTTCCTTCAGGTGATAAAGTCCCTTTTCCCCTCCTGTTTCCTACCTTTTGACCTGGGCATGGTTAATTCTGTTACTCCTCCCTTCCCCCTTCTCTGCCCCAACCTCTAGCACTCAGGACTGGGAGAAAAACCTGGGGCTATTCCATGGGTTGGTTTGCCTCAGCCTCATCAGCCTGCCCCAAAGCCAAACACCAATCCTGCTCTAAAGGGACGGGGGTGAGGGAGAAGTCGGAGCTCATGAACTCTGGGGGAACCCCTCAACTGCTAGGGCTTGCCTTGGTCCCTTATACTCTGAAGCACTTATAAGCATTTATAATTCTCTAGCATTTATAAGATTTTTAAGTGAACACAGGGCATGCAAACTACACCCTGTTTTTGATACTATGACACACTCTCATCACCACTGGGATGGGCAGGGGGCGTGGAGTGAAAGCATATTGGTGCAACTTTTCTACAAAGTCTCAAAAACCTTCATGCTCTCTGTGAGGATGACTCTACTATGCTGTGTGACCATGGTTCCCTGCTGTCAGAGTGTCATTAACAGTGAGCCATTGGTCAATGGTTACTCAGGTACTGTGGTAGCCTCTGCAGCATTCAAGTTCAAGAAAGGAGTCTCAGGAGCCTTCTAACTTGCTCAGTTTCTGTATCACGGGGGTTATTTGTGGCAGGAGATGAACAAGCATGCACTGAAACCTCACTCTCAAATGTCAGTTCAGAGAGTACATTGAGCTTGCCTGCTATGTGCTCTGAGCCCTAGCAACTTCCCTTCAGCCACAGTCAGCTTAGCCTGAATACCAAAAACTGGTTTTATAGCATTAGTGATTTATTACCTTTTTTTCCTGTATCAGATCACTCCCAAACAGTTATCATGAAGTTAATCTTATATCCTTCCTTCGTCCTTTTCCTTATAAACTGGGGAAAGGTAAAATGTTTGCAGCAGATACACACAAGCACTTGGGGCTAGATGCAAGGCTAAGCATGTCAGATTTTAAGGTTGAGGGTTTTGACTCTTATACCTGAATGTTAGTGTCAACTCTTACTATCTGACCTCTTTAGGCTAGTGATTCTGCTGGTCTGTAAACCATGCTGTTAGAACCACTGGTCTAGACCAACATTCCACCACATAAAAGCAAATTTAAGTAACTTTTGTTTGATTCTTTATCTTGTGGTCAAATCGAAAAGGTTAACTGCCCTTTTATGTATTTATGGTTAAGCTGATCAGTAAGTGTGACTGGCATGGTTAGGCTTGAACAAGTCTGCCCACGGCTATCAAGATCATCTTGTACCTAAGACCTCAGTCAATTCTTACAAACTATTTAGCTTCAGGATCATCTTTTGCTAATGGCTATGCTTAAAAGGCACACTTTTTACTTGAATGAACCTAGAAATCATAATTACTACTCTAATTCTGAGCATAATTTCAGTAAAAGATCCAAGTTAGAGATTTGATTTTAGAGGGTCAAGCATGTTCTGAAATCCTCTGACCAGGGAATTATGCCCCTGAAAAAAATCTACCCCAAGTAAATAACTCAAAATACAAAAGAATATTTATGCACAAAAATGTCCACTGTGGCATTACTTAAAATGGTGAAAAGTTAGAAACAAACAAAAAGTTAATTGCAGAATAAATGCAAGAAGTTAATAGTAGATAGAACAAGATGTAGCATATATTGAAAATCTATACTATCTTCTCAGTTTTCGTTTTATTTTGATAAATCTAAAACTGTTTAACTGTATGGAAATGTAAGGGACCAACAATGGTCGAAACGATGTTGGAGAAGAACACGTCTGGAGGACTCATATGTCGCCATTTCAAAACTTACTAAATAGCTACAGTAATCCAGAGAGTATGGTACTGGTGAAAGAATAGGCCTACAGATCCGTGGAATAAAACTGAGTCCAGAAGTAAGCCCTTAACATTTAAGGTCAGTTGATTTTTACAAGGTGCCAAGATAATTTAATAGAGAAAGAATATTCTTTTCAACAATGGTGATTGGTCAGCTGGATATCTACATGTAAAAAAATGAAGTGGCACCCTTTCTTTACACATATGCCAAAATAAACTCACAAAGGATCATAGACCTAAATATAAGAGTAAAAACTATAATGGTCTTAGAACAAAAGAAAGGAGTAAATCTTTCTGACCTTGGGTTAGGCAAAGTTTCTTAGATATGACACCAAGAGCACAAGCAACAAAAGAAAAAATAGATAAATTGGAAATCAAAATTTTAAACTATTGTGCTTCAAAGGATACTATCAACTAAGTGAAAAGACAATCCAAAATCGGATGAAAATATTTTCAAATCGTGTATCTTATAAGGAACTTGTATCTAGAATAGATATAGAACTCATATAATTCAATAATCTAAAGACAAATAACACAAGGACTTGAAAAAATATTCTCCAAAGAAGATATATACAAGTGACCAATAAGCATATAAAAAGATGCCCAACATCACTTGTCACCAGAGAAATGCAAGTCAAAATCCCAACGAAAAACTATGTCACATCCACTAGGATAGCTAAAAAAAAAAAAAGACAGATGATAGGTTTTGGTGAGGATGTGGAAAAATTAAAAATTGGACCCCTCATGCAATGCTAGTGGCAATATAAAATGGTGCAGACACTTTGACAACTGTCTGGCAGGTCATCAAAAAGTTAAACATAGAGTTGCCATAAAACCCAGCTGTTCTACTCATAGGTATATACCCAAGAGAATTAAAAGCTTAAGTTCACACGAAAACTTGTTCACAAATGTTCATAGCAGCATTATTCATAATAGCCAAAATGTGGAAAAAACCCAAATGTTCATCACCTGATAAATAAAATGTGGTATATCTGCAATTTCTAGCACAACTGATGCTGAGGCTATCACTGTGGGAAGGCCCTTCCGTAAGAAGGTAGTGAATATTTCAAAGCTTTTGTTTCCCATTCTATAGGAAAGAATTAACTTTCTAGAAGATTTACAACACAAGTTATGTGAGTTTTGGAACGTTCCTTAAGTTTTTTGTGCCTCAGTTTTTGTTTTTTTTTTGTTTTAGGTTTTTCTTTTTTTCTTTTTTTTTCATCTGAAAAGCAAGATTTATACTACCTACTGCTGGGTTGTAAGAGAATTAGAATGACATAATATGTAAAATCACTGAGCTCATGGCAGGCATATATATGACCCTCAATAAATGTTATTTTCTTTTCCCAGCAGAGTTGGTATTTGAGACCTTTACTGGGGACTATGTTTATTAGAGCTCTCTTGATTGCTAAAAATTGAAACAATACAAAATAGATGAAACCAAGAGAGGATTTGACTCATGAAAGACAATTGGAAAAAGGGTGGCAGGAGTAGTGTGGAGGATTGTGCAACAGGCCTCCATTATGCCTTAAGTCAGGCCTCCAGGGCCTCCAGGGCCTCCAGGGCCTCCAGAGAACTCTCTCTATTTCTTGATTCTCTGTCTCCTTACATGTTGACTTCGGTATCCATAACTATACCCTAGCTTCTTCCACATGGTAGGGAATGCAGCCTCTGGTCCTTCTGGTGTCACGTTCTTCTACCTTGGCCTCCACTGACTCTTTTCCCTTAGCTGGAAACTTTTGGGAAGGATTCTGATAGTCCCAGGTTGTGCTATGCATCCACCTCCGAGGGCAGATGTTTGGGTACTAGGGTACTAGTAATAGCAGCTCTCATTAGAACTATGAGGTTGGAGTTGAGAGGGTACCTGCTCTTCAAAAAAAGAGGTTGATGATTTAAACAAGTGAAACAAAAGGTGTCAAATATTGACACTTTACTCACTAGGTGCCAATGAAACAGAGAAAGTATAAGTCTACAGGATCTGAGAATGGTATTTCAGCCCCCGTTCCCCATCTTGGCTGGAAAACCTTGTGCAGCGAACCAGTTATTCAACTGTGCACAGTGGCCTGGTGCTTCTAGACCCCCACCTCCACCCCAGCAGGTGTCGAATGAGCAGGACCGCTGAGCAGGCTCTATGGGCAAAGAGTTTGCATTTAGGGATGACTTGATCATACAAACTGGGAATACTATCCAACCAGGTGGACTATCTGAAGGAGATTGGCAGAGAGAACATGAAGCTACAGCGTGGAAACCAGATTAGAGGGACAGAGGGCAAAACAAGAGGTGGCTGATGAATTCCAGATGATTTGTTAACTAGGAGGGCCCAACTTCAGCTGTATCTTAGAGGAATCTGTGACCCACTGAGGGCAGGAACAGAACTCTCTATGCTGTGGCGCACATTGGTCACAACTCCATGGATCTATGATAATATCTCAGTGTCTTTACCTAAGAGCAGCACAAACAGGCATGGCAAACAAAGCTCTTGTACCCCAGCCAATGGCCATGTAGAGATTGCTCTCCTAAGGAGGGTCTTAAGAAACAGTGGACCCCAACCTTTTGGCACCAGAAATCAGTGCTCCTATGAGAATCTAATGCCTGATGATCTGAGGTGGAGCTGAGGCGGTGTGCTAGTGCTGGGGAGCAGCTGCAAATACAGATGAAGCTTTGCTCACGCGCCCGCTGCTCACCTCCTAATAGGCCACAGACCCAATACTGGTCTGCAGCCTGGGGGTTGGGGATCCGTGGTCTAAGGAGAGGAACAGTTCCAGCAGCTAGAAATGGCTCTGGCAGCAGTAGTAGCCATAGCAGTGATAGCAGCAACAGCATAGAAGCCCCTAGAAATGGTGACAAATTCTCTGAAGTGTTACCTGCCTTCTAAGTGGAACTGCTCCGGGAAAATACATGGGAAGCTGCCACTGGTTAATAGATCCTGTGCTGCCCATTTGTCCATGTGATTTTGCAAACCCCTCAGTGGCTTGCAAAGTCTCTCCATAAATTTTTTTCAACAGTGCACTTTCCCTTTATCTTAGATGTGCACGAAAAGGACCAGGCTGCCCTAGAATGCTTTTCAGGTCAGATGGTTGGCTGCCTCTTCCCTTTAGCTAAATAAAGGACACCATCTTCAAAGGACGAGGAGGAGAGTCCATCTGGTCTCTCTGATTGCACTGGTCAGGGGAGTTCCAGCCAAGTCCCAAGCTTTAGCTATGTGGACAGTCAGCTCATACCACCCAGAATCTACATCTGGCTGCCAAATGCACCTTGCTCTGGCCACCCACATATATGAGCTCCAATGAGCAATAGCCTCAGCATTCTCCTGGCTGAACAAAAAGGGTGATTGCCACAAGCAGGGCTATTGTTCAATTGGCATTGGCATCAAAGGCCCGGGCCAGCTCTCCTTTGTCTGTCAGCTGCTATTCAGAAGGAAAAGAGAAGAAAAGCAAACCAATAGGTTTCTTGGAAAGAATCATCTGTGGATGTGGGACGTTTGCTGTAGTGTCGCGCTAACGTGATTCTAATAACAACTTTTAAAGATACTTAACATGGAAAACCTTACCAACACATATTCCAAAACGTCACGGTGCCTGGTTATAATGGGCATGCTGTTTTCCAGACTTAGAGCTGTTAGGAGTTGAGTCATCCCTACCTGCCTATGTGGAACAAGGTTTGTGCATGGTGTTTTGGGGCTTGTCATCACATGGATGATAACCTTTTCACCCTACATCAGTGTTAAGAACATGCCATTTTGTCTGTAGATCACATATTGCAAGAGGCTCTTTTCCAGAAAGCCAGATATTTTTTTTCCCACCTGGACCTATGCCCACTTCATGCCACCAATAACAATGGGCTTTTGACACTTTCACATGTCAGCTCTTTTTCTGAACCATTCACCTGCACTGATGAATGAGGGATCAGGCAGGCATAGTCCTCCCTGTCATGCAGAAGTATTTTTTTGTGTGGGGGTCAAAATTTTATTTATACTACAAAATATTTCTGACATATAAAAAGAGAACAGATAATAAAAGTAATGAACTTGTGATTTCCACTTCTGGGTTTAAAAAAACTACAAATAAGAATGTCCCGTTTACGCTTGCTGATTGCTTTCCTTGCTCCCCACCTCCATGGGTCACAGTTCCCCCTGGGGTTGGTCATGTTCATGTACTTTTGTACTTTTACAACACGGATCTACACATGCCCTTTGTTTTATGTGTTTTAAAACTTTGTGTAAATGACATTAGACCATGTAGCCCTCTGTCACTAGTAACATTATGCTTTAGAGTTTCCCAGGTCGAGATATAGAATGCTGGTCCCTTTGTATGAATATAGCACAAAACATTCATCTATTCCTTAAGTGAAGGACATTTAGGCTGCTTCCAGTTTTTCACTGCTATAAACACTAATGTAGCAAGCATTCTTAGGCAGGAATATTTAACTAACATTTTTAGGATTGCTGGTGTGTGGTAAGGACAAAAAGCAGCCAGATGTTTAGTCACTATCATTGTTTTAAAACTTCTAGGAACAATGTTTTCCTTATCGATGTGGCCAGTGGGGTTCCCGCCTACTGCTACTCTTGATTCTGCACTGTTTTCTGGGGCCATCTTTACATCTATTTCCTGACGGGTCTCTGATATCTTCAGTGTCTGTTTCCTGAGGTTAGCTTGTCTGTCAACATTCTCTCCCCCTGGACTCCAGCTTCCCTTGCCTTGTTTGATTATACCACTTCTAGCTATTCTAGGTGAAAACCTCACATAGTCTTGCCCCAGATCTTGTTCCTGTGGCTAGATGCTCTTGGCAGGCATCCCTGCTGAATTCCTCAGGCTCTAAGAATAGTGATAAGAAGGGGAGATAAACAGAATTTTCTCCGAATCCCCATCATCCCTCACAGGGTTGGGTGCAGAGAATATACTCAGTGATTGAGTGATTTACTGAATAAAAGGAAAGGGTAAAATGGATTTTGATAGATGTGGTATAGGGTCGGGGTTACGTAAGATCCTTTTAACAATACAAGTAGATTGACTCTCATTGAATAGAGAATCTTTTATGGAAACACTATGGCACATAAGCTGAGTTATTTAAGAAAGCATAATAAATTTGATGTTTCCTTTCACCTGACTGCATTCCTGAAGAATATTCAATGTTCATCACCCACACATACATACACACTCAGAGGCATACACAGCAACACTTCCATTTCCTGAAAAGATTGAGTGATAATCTATTTTAAGCACTGCTAAGCAATTTAAATAGAAGAATACCAAGTTGTCTTTTTAAGTAAACTTTTATTGAAGTATAACAAACATAGAATATATGAATCATGAGTGTATAGCTCAATGAATATTCATAAACTAAACTCACCTGCTAATAGTGCAGATCAAGAAACAGAATGTACAAGTTCCCCAAACCTCCACATATGTCTTATCTATTCTGAGTTCTAATACTTTAGTTTTGCCTGATTTTGAACTTTAAACAAATAGAATCATACAATATGTACACTTCATATCTGACTATTTTTGTACAAATTCGTGAAATGCATCTAAGTCATTATATGTAGTGTAATTTATTTTCATTGCTATCTGGTGTTTCATTGTATGAATATATCACAGTTTGTTTATTTTACTGTTGATGGGCATTTGGGTTGTTTTAGTTTTTAACTATAATAAATAGTGCTGCAATAAACATTCTTGTACATGTTTTTGTGGATGCACATATGCACATACTTCTTTTGAGCCTAAACTTGGGAGTAGAATTGCTGGTGCAAAAGGTATGCATATAATCAGCTTTCATGTTGCCAAACAGTTTATGTACTGTTTTACACTTATATGAGCAGTGTGTGATAACTCCAGTTACTTCTCACCAACACTTGATGTTTTTCGTCTAGGGCATATAATAAAAACTGTGCCCAATCCTCCAACTTGTAGCTTCTTCAAAATCACAAGTTCTTTTTTCTGTTTCTTGCGCTAACTCCTCTTCCTTTGCTTACTCTTTACGTGTTATCTTTTTTCCTAAGGTTTCATCTTCTTTCTTTTGCCTTTATTATTTGACTCACACTAGACAATTCATTCAGTTTTTCAGTCAGCAAATGGTGAGTCCCTACTATGTGCTAGGGATTATGCTTGCTGATGAGCAAAGTAGGCCTGGTCTCTGCCCATTGAAATGTAATCATTTAATAGGTAAATCTAATAAATGACTTTACTATCAAACATCACAATCACTGCCATAAAGGAAAAGAAATGAGTGTCATGAGTATAACTTTGGATTGAAAAGTTTAGGAAAAGCCCCTTTGATGAATCTGAGATAAAAAGTTGAGTAGAAGGCAAAAGGATAGGTGTTGGGAATCAGTATGTGTGAAGGTTCAGAGTGAGGAAAGTGCTTGGAGCATTCAGAGACCATGGGAAGGCAGGCCGGTGTTGGAATATGGGAAGCAAAGTAGCTTGCTGTAAGTCTAAAGAGGGAGGCAGCAGAAAGAACATGTGGAGCCTTGTCAGCCATGTTACCATTTTGTACTTTATTGCAAGTGCAATGGGAAACAATTAAAATAGAATAGGATGTCCACATAATCTGATAGGCTTTGTCAGGTCACTCAAGCTGCTGTGTGGGGAAGAAAATGGAAAGAGGCAAGAGTGGAAGCAGGGAGACCAGCTGGAAGGTTACTGCAGTAATCCAGAGATAATGATGACTAGTAGCTGAGCAGTAAAGTGGAGATAGAGGGAAGTGGACACAGGTGAGGCGAAATTGGAGAGGGGAGGGAGCACAATGGGCAAAGTCTGGTTTCCCATTGAAAGTGGTGGGTGAGAGGAAAGAGTTGGTAGACTTGTCTTCCAGATTCATGCCTTGAGCAATTGAATGGATAGGGGAGCCATTCTCAGCTAAGGGATATTGGAGATGATGCAGATTTGGGTATGGGGAGAATCACAAGTTTTAGTAGCATTTTTTTATGCCTCTGAGACATACAGGTAGACATGCTTGATGGACAGTTTGATGTGGAGATTTCGTTCTCAACAGTTTGGTTTGTCCCAGGGCTCTACACTCATTGAAGGTGAGGTATCTCATTGTTTCGGGGGAGGGCAGACATAGCTGAGAACAAGGTGTTAAGGATTAGCCTTGCTTTAAAAATAGACTACTTAAAAAAAGAAGCATAGAAAAAACTAATCCTTTTCATTTGCATGGGACAGATTTTGTGAAGAAAAGAAAAAAATTGAGATTTCCAAAGAGGTAAAACTTGGAGAACTGAGCTGAGAGTTTACTTAAAGACCCAGAGGAGAGAGGATGAAAGACATGATGTAAAGTCAGCTTCTCACCACACAGGAAGGCAATGGGCTCTGCTAGGCTGAAGGAAAAGAGATAGAGGTTTAGAAAGAGTATGGAGCCAGCAAGGGATAATAAGAGAGATAATAAGAAAATACTATGAATATGACATCACAGACAACAATGAAGATCAAATATTTTAAGGAGTAAATAATTAACCTCATCAAATGCTGCCGAGAGATCAGGTAAGAAAAGAACTGCTGAGTCTATGGATTTAACCAGATGGAGGTCACTGGCAGTCTTAGCAGGAGAAGCCTCAGTGCTGCAAGGAAGAGCAGATGAGAGAGTGAGTAGACTGAAGCGGAAGTGGGGATGAGAAAGTAGAAGCACCTTTGGTGGAACTTTTTGTAGAAACTTGGATGGATATGGGAATGAGAGAGCATTATTTAGAGGAAGATTTAAAAGCAAGAAAAAATTATCTAAAGATGCAACTTTCTAAAATATGTTTGAGTACAGACGGATAAGTTGAAGATGTGGGAGCTAAGTCCTACCTCTGCCTGAGAAGGCAGGGGGCAATGCGCCCATCCACATTCTTGGCTGCCATGGTGGTGGTGAAAACTAGCTGCTTAGCTCTCCTGCTGTGGGAATGTAATTGACTGATAGCTCCAGCTTCTCTCCTTCTGGATCCACCCCTGCATCCTTGCTGAGGCCATGCTTGCCACAGATTGTTTCCCAAAATGACTAAGCATGGCAGAGCCCTTCCTAGGGCAATTTTGGCATGAGGACACCCCTACTCCACCCGATGGTCCTGGATAAACCTTTCTTGGAACTATGCTGCAGTCTGAGACTCTTCCTGCCCAAACTTTCTTTCCCCCTCCTTCACAGTTGCCATGCCTGCCTTATAGTTTGAAGGCTCCTCTGCCCTATACGCCTCCCCCTTTTTATCCTTCAAAGGCATTTCCCCCAGTAAATCTTGTGTATGTTTAATTCTGCCTTTGCATCTGCATCTAGGACCCAAATCTACATAGCTACTGATTCCCAAATCAGTTTATATCTTTGGATCTCTTCTGACCATCAGACTTGTTTTTCTAATTTCTGATTGGACATCCTCAACTGGAGTATTGCAGTGAGTGATCCCAGCTCGTTTCCTCACTGCTGTTCTCGACTCTTCTGCTGATTACATTGCTCACACTACTATCAGTATCTTTAAAAATAAACATTTGGTCATGTAATGTTTTAAAACAGAATAAGCTTCATTACTTACCTGCTTTAAATTCTACAGTGGCTTCCCATCACGCCTACAATAAAACAGAAACTCCTCACCATGGCCTCCCTGACATCTAGCGTATTCCCTGGGCTATTTCTCTATCATGCACAACTTGTTCCTTCTTGAAAGCCTTTCCTCTTGCTGTTCCCTGGAACATTTTTTTCCTCCAGATTTTCAGATGGCACGCCTCTCACTTCATTCAAGTTTCTGCTTCAATGCCACCTCCTCAGATACCTTACATGATAACCTTATCTAAAATTGCTCACCCTATCTCTACCCACTATCATTCTTTATCTTTGTACTCTGCTTCATCTATTTTTTTTTTGGTTGGCATTTATCACTCCGAAATTTTATTAGTTATTTGATTACCTCTTTGGGCTCGATAAATATTTAAATATCTATGGCATTCTTTAATTTAAAGCTTTTGACAGCTATATAACATCTAGAGCAATACAATCTGATAATAATACAATGTGAACCACATATGTAATTTCAAAAATTTTAAGAGCTCTCTGTTAGGTGTTAAGCGTCCTGGATAATGAGTGTGAATGGGATTCGGCAGCTGTATGCAGAGATGCAAAAACCCCAGGTGGCCATAACTGGTAGGAAGGGCAAGCCCACTTCATAGAGGTAAAAGCCTTCTACCTCATAGAAAAAGCACTGAAAGAAGAAATGTGTGACTTGGCTGTACCATGACGTAGTCCTAGACCTTGGGCAGATCGCTTGGTCCACGATGGCAAATAGGTTTTATCTTTCATGTCATCTTCTGTCAATCGATAATGGCTGTCTGGAGGTCTGCTGAGGGACAGTTTCTGAGGCTTAGTCTGAGCTTCTGGTGAAGAGTTCCTTGATCAGTTAGTGTTGTCTGCCTTGGGCACCACTAGAATTGAACTGAATGTTCTGACTCCCTCGAAGACTCACTGTTTACCACAATCTAAAGAGGATAAAATAACAGCTCTCTCAGCCCAACATGGGTGTTATGAAGCTCAAATTTATGCATAGAAAATGCTGTGAAAGTCTAACACGATACTAAACTATTATGAGAAATACATCTTAGTGGGGTCAGGGACAATGTGTGTGTGTGTGTGTGTGTGTGTGTGTGTGTGCCTACAGTGTGCCTATTTTCCCCCAGGGAAAATAGAGAAGTACAGGTCAATATTTTCCAAGAAGCTGGGTCAGAAAAATGCTCAATCGTGCCAAGCTCGGGATGTGGAAAAGCTTCCTGATGAAGATTAAGCCAACTGATGAGCTTTAAAAAATCTTATTTTTTAAGATCAAAGTATCAATTTATTACATGTATACATGCACATATTTAATCTATACATTTTCCCCAAAACAATGATCGCTTTACAAATCATTTGAAATTTTTAATAGGCTCAATTTTTGCTGCTTTGGGAAGGAGAGTGTCGTTTTTCTTCTTTTATAGACCACTTATGGTCTGACCAAATTTACTTCTTCTTTCTACTTGGGTATCTTTCTTGGCTTCTCTCCTTTCTGCAGATGCTCAGACCACCTCAATGAATCTGCTATTATTGATTCAGGAAAAGGCTTTGATTCTGCAAACCGCAAGCTGTTACTCATGAAACTATGACAACTTGGTATTAGCTACAAATCAATGAACTTTTTAAATGCAGTCGAAGCAACAAAACTCTCTTACTGCTAAACGTTGATAAGCTCAGCCTGGAACTGCCAAACCTTTATCTTAACAGCCATGTGATCTTTGTTGCTTTGATAGCCCTTTTGCTGCATTGATAAGGATTACACATCTTAGAGGAGCTGTTGCCCTCTCTAGAAACATTTCTAAGGTGGCTGCCGGAGAAAAAGGAGTCTCTTTATATGGGTGGGCTCTGATAGGTCAGTATTCTCAAATAAACCTTTCTCAGGCCCCTACCTTTTCCTCCAAGCTGTTCTTTAGAGACAAAGTAGAAAAATGGAAACATGTCAAGGAAGAGTTGAAGCTGTGTTGAAGGGCTCTTGGTATGATTCATTAGCAAGGGCGATTAGATCTTCATTCTTCTGAACCATCCCATGGATATAGCCTCCTGATCCTTGCTTCACAGCCCAAGTAGTCTCTTTCTCTCTTTATTTCTCTCTCTTAGTCCTTAGGCAATAAAATGTAAGTAACTGGGTCACTTAGACATCTGGTGTTGGACCTTATCATTATGAGCCTCATTTACTTTCACCTGGAGTATGGCTGCAGACTAATTTAATATAACTTAGGAGAGCAACGGGAATAGCTATCTTAGGGAGACTTTAGAGGTGTATGTGCGGGAATAGCTATCTTAGGGAGACTTAGAGAGGTGTATGTGGAGACTGATACTGATCTCCCATGTGTCATCAGCCTGAGGCTGGGACTGCCTGAAGGTCTGTGGTAGTAACTGCTTGTTAAATTGACCCTCTGCTTGCCGAAACTCTGATTCCCACCTGGTCAGGCATTATTTCAGGAACTGAAGCTTTTGTTATTTCTGTTTCTTCTCTGTAGCCTCTTCCTTTTCCTTCTGTTCTTCCTTCTTGTCTTGGACAGCACTTCTGCCCCATTTCACATCCTTGCTCTTCACCTTTTACTAGGGCCATTCTTGCAGCCACCAGCTCTGTGCAGGTGAAATCTGATGCTGCTGGCTCAGCTGTACTGTCTGGCTTTCACTTTCTGTCCTGGGCTTCTATGAGGTCACCATGTTTGGATGCCTACAGAACCTCCGTTACACTCGTGCATTTGCCTCCTGAAGGTGAAAGGAAGATAACACTTAGGGAGCAAACTTTGTCCAATGTGAATTGGGAGAAGGTAGATAAATACTCCCTTTATTCATAAATAATCTCTTTATTTTTCTCTCCTGCGAATGATTCTGAGGTGCATTTTACTCAGCTTCTCAGAGATTCTGGCAAGATCGAGTCCCAGTTTCCCACAGTGACTTTCCTTCTCCCCTGTCACCATTCCTATCCCTGGAGTTACCTCCCAAATTAGCTGCCTGGACACAAGCCCCTGTCTCAAGTTCTGCTTTCCAGGGGAAATTCAGGCCAAAATGGTCTAGAAAGCAGCACTTCAGAATGCATTCTGGAATGAGATCACTCTCTGGTCTGCAGGGAATGGAGATCCCACTGCTCGTGTTAAGTGGGGTGATGACTTCTGACTTCCAGTAACACCACAATTATTAGAATCCTACTGGGAAAACAGTGGCCTGAGAGGCTTATGCAGTAGCTTTGACACTTGAATAATATGGGGACAATGCTAATTATAAGGATTGTAGGGTCGGGTTGACTTTCATTACCTGCTTTAGGAGCTATGGTGAATATGCTGTTGCCTGAGCTAAGCCGGAACTACATTTCCCAGAATTCTCTTCAGTGTAGTTCTAGATTAGTTGGCCTATGAGGGGCACTCATGTGAGATTTGGAAGGTGGCCACGTGCATTTGTGTGAAATTTGAAAGGCAGCCATATTTATTTCACAATCAGAAGGTATCTTAGTCCACTCAAGCTGTTATGACAAAATACCGCAGACCAGAGAGCTTATAAATAACAGAAATTTATTTCTCACAGTTCTGGAAGCCAGAAGTCCAAGAACAGGCTTTCAGCATGGTCTAGTGAGGGCCCTCTTATAAGTCACAGACTTCTTATTACATCCTCACATGGTAGAAGGGGATAAGAAGCCCTGTAGGTCTCTTTTTATAAGAGACCCATTTATTCTTTCATAAGAGACATATATAATCCCACTAATGAAGGATACTTCCTCATGATCTAAACTCATCCCTAAGGCCCCACCTCCTAATCCACCACCATTGCATTGATTATTAAGATTTAATCATGAGTTCTGGGGGAGACACAGACATTCAGATCATAGCAGAAGGTGAGCAGGAGTACTATCCGCTGTTGCAGCTTATGAATGTTGTTGCTGATCTACTGGCTCACCTTGGGGGTGTGAAGCAGCTGCCAGCCCGCAGCTCTTGCAGTTCTCACAAGATCTCCCTCTTCAGCTTCTCTGACTCCTGTGCCAGACTGCTTGCCTGGCTACTTCAGTTTTAGCACTGGATGCAGAGGCAACAGCTAAACATAGACTATATAACCATTTCCCACAATTGTGTAAGGTTGAATCTCTGTAATAAAGCCCCTATTCTAGATCATTTCTAGTGGTTCTATTTTTCTGATCAAACTCTGACTGATACAGAAGCCCTGAAAATAGAAAATGTAGGCTCAATTTGGCTGTCAACTCAGGCACTCTGTGAATGTTGGAAAGCCCCCAAGGCAGTTTTTAAAGCGATTCATCTCTTGCAGCTGCAGGGCAGATAGTGCTGAAGTCCAACTTAGGAACCAATTGTAAGGATGGTAATTTCCAAGATGTAAGAATAGTAATGTTACAAAGGAGACTGAAAGCACAATCCCCCCAGGTCTTCTATGCCAATGCCAGGGCCCTGATGGGAGAAAACTCTGAGTTCTAGTATTAGGACATTTGAATAGACAGGCCTCAGAATGTTGGGTGCCCTAGATTCCTGTATAACCCTGGGCCGACAGAAGCAGAATTTCTCCTTTGTTAGGGGAAGACAGCCTGCTTTTGCTTGGAAACCTACAAAGCCTCACCAGATGATCCTTATCTTCCTCACGGTCTTGCCACTCATTGCCTCCTGACCAAGAGTTACAACCAAGTCACAGAGCAACCCAACTGAAGAAATTAGGTCATTGCTCTGGGAGGAAATAGCACTCTACTCCCCCAAGCTGCAGAACCTAGCTGATATAAACTGATGGGAATTGGGGGGAAACATGTGAAAGAATAGATCCTGAGAAAAACTCAACAGTGCTGGGACACCGGCATCTTTGAAAAGCTCAGAGAAGCTCTGAATGATTTCCTAAGATTTATCATCCAAGTCACTAAATTTCTTTTCCCCACTGTCTAGTCTGCTGTCCAACCTACCTTTGATTATTTTTATTTCATGAACTATATCTTTTGTCTTCAAACTTCTAGTTTTTTTAAAGTGTCCTTGTTCTTTTAAAATAATGTCCAGTCTTGTCTAATACATTTTATTACTTTATATTTAAAAATTAAAACATAGTTTTTTAAAGGATTTTTTAAAAGACTGATTTTTATTAGGGGCGTAAACTTCTGAAATTTGTTGCCTTTGTTGTCTCTTCTCTCATGAGTTTAGTTCCCTCATATGAATTGTAAAAATAACTGGTACTTTGGGTAAGTATATTGTCAGAAAGCAATTTTACTTTTATTTCTACCACCTTTTAAAATTTTCTCAGTTAGTCTGGTTTTTCCTTGCCATTGGGTGTAAACTTGTGCAAGCCCAATGCCATTTTTATACTTTAAGAAATAAAAAGTTCTACAGTCACTTTACACTGAAAGCACAGTCATATATATCCAGTCCTATGTAATAATCAGCACTTCAATTTTCTTTAAAAGGCCAAGAACTTGCTCCTCTTCTCAGTAGGTTTTCCTGGAAAAAGGGCCATGGTTGGGTTCTTTCTTTCCCCAGTTCTTTTCTGTCAGTTCAATGAGAATGATTTCTGATCCCCATGGGGCTGGAGGAAAGATAAGAGGAGGGAAACATTCTTAACTTATTGCTACTGTCGTTCATTGGCTCTGTAATATCTGGGCCTGGCAAATGTTCAAAATTGACTTGTTTTCCTTGGGCGTTTTTACGGATTCTTCCAACATTTCCCTTCCCACCTGTCTAATGTTCCCTTTATCTAGGTGATACACATGCCTTCAGCTGTCTCCTGCCATTTTTATAGCTCCTAGGATCTGGTGGTACCTTCAGTTTCTCCCCACTGAGACCTGTTCATACCTCTTGGTGAACCCTATATCAACTCTTTCCTCCATTCAGTCCATGGGAAACACGTATGCATCTTTTGCCTCAACACATTCTGGAGGGCAGGAACCACGTAGTGAGAGTATTCCCAGAGTGTCTGTTCACAGCATACCACATTGTTTCTTGAATATTAGATTTCTTAGATGAGAATCAGACTCTAGTACGTGATGTCTGCCCTTACTTCTGTCTCTCTCTCCCCGTTGTGTGAAGTAGGTCTTGGCATGCCAATAACTATCTCCAAAGAAATCATTCACCAATATCTCCTTGATGTGGATGAAGGGTTTAAGAATCATCTGACTTGTTCTTCACCACTTCCTTTGAAATTTCTATATGGAAGTCTGCCTCACAGCTCACTTTGGAATCCCATATCCATCAACATAAGATCTCAACCTGTTAAGTAATTTTTAACGAAGTGGGAATGAATTTTCTTTGTGTGACCCAAGACCTTGGGTTTCAGAAGTGTCCCAACCATATGGATCATGAGTTTCAAGTGAGCGTATGTATTGAATTCTCAGTATGTACTTCCTGCAACCTGTATGTGGTTATGAACTTGGACTCCACTCCCAAAAATAGTGCCAGCTTGGGATTTTGATTTCTCTCAAGTGACCATTTTACCATCTGAAACTCTAGGTAAGTGACCCATTCTTCTAACCAGCTGAAGATGTTTTTAGGAATTTCAATTCTTTTAGCCAATTTATCTGCCAACCTTGATTCTCTTGAAAAACTTTAAGGGCATTAGAGAGGGTGATTTCTGATGCAAACAACAAAATAATCAACCTATACTAGCTTAATCAAAAAACAAAAGTGGGGATTTATAAAGTCATGTAGAGGCTCAGGTTAAGCCTGGTCTCATGAGAGGCTTTTTTTCTGGGCACAAACAATGTGACCCACACTATTATGCCTTTCTCCTTTTCTCAGTTCTGCTGGCTGAGAGTTGGCTCTGTTCTGCTGAGGGTTTGCTACTCAGATTGCCCATATTGCTACTCAGCTACTACTGATGCAGGACAGGGCGAATCTGCCACCTTCTCCCCTCACCCTTGCCCTGCCAAGTGGAGATTCAAGTCCCACTTCAAAGACAGAGCATTGTCTCCTCTCAGGGACAAATTGTGAGAGAGCCTGAGAAAGACTCAGAGGGATAGAGAGAAAGAGAGAGAGAATGAGGGACCGAGAAAAGACCTAGACAGAGAAAGCAAAGAAAAAAAAAAGGCCCTGAGTGTTCGGGGAATTCAGTTTATATATTATTCTTAGTTTCTATGAAGTACTGTTTAAAGACTTTGACTTTGTTTACCCATTTTCCTTTGCTGGTATGGGTATACAGTGTGAAAATTAAAGGTATGTAGAATGAAAAGTGAAAAGGTGTGTTAGCCTGGGATCCCCATGGTTTTAGCTCCAGGGAATGAATGATTGTGTTTATTTTATGTAGTGCATGACTTAAAGGCTGTTTTCCTGTTTCCCCTTCACAGTATGGGCAAATGGTTTGTTAGTAATCCCAGCAGGACTCTTCCTTAGTTCTGCAGGTGTCCTCATGGTTTGGAGTGGTTTGGCCACAGGGCTGATCAGCACATTGCAGTCTCTGAACATAGCTTGATTCAACAATGCCCTATCTTTACATTACTACTGTTGAGGCAGTAGTTCTCAAATGGGGGCAATTTTGCCCCCCTAGGGGACATTTGGCAATGTCAGGAGACGTTTTTAGTTGTTACGATTGGAGAGAAGGGGCCGGATGTTACTGGCATGTAGTAGGTAGAAGCTAGGAATACACAGGACAGCTCTCCACAATAAAGAATTATTCAGCCCAAAATGTCAGTAGCGCTGAGATTAAGAAATCCTCTCCCTGGTCTACATGCTTTCTCTTTTTAGCTAGTAGAGAAGAGATAATCTGTGCCAGAATTACCTGAAAAAGTCCTGATTGGACCACTTTGATAAGTCACAGCCACTTCTCAAAAGACACTTCCTCTCTTCTATAAGAGGAATCTTTTCTCTTTACTTCCTTCTTCTTTCCTCCAGCTCTTTATTATGTTGACAGGCTTATCTTTTTTGCTTAAATCCTCCACCTAGTTTTTCCAGCTTATCTTCCAGTAGTGGGTGGAGAAGAGAAGGTATGAATACATATTCTAAATCTTACTTTTGTCACTTATGTGTACATTTATATTACATGGTTGAGAGTACATTATACACATGTACAAAACATAATATTAAGTACGATGCCTTTTTTTCCTTGATATTGTATAACAGGTATTTTCCGTGCCATTAAAACCTTTTTATAATGACTATTTAATAATTCTGCATATTTCAACATGTGGGTAAGCCACACTTAAATTAAATTACCTATTAATTTCTTTGACTTTGGTGTCTTTCATAGTAAATTTATAGAAGACAAGAATGGATTCTTTATGTGGCCACTTCTGGGACTTTAGGAGCAGAACTAACATAGGCTACTGTTTCCTTTCTGCGGGCTAGGAGTGTAAAGGGAGGATTTTAATAGGTAGTTTCTGAATGATTGAAGACTGATCATATTTGAAGTATCTGGGAAATTTGTTAAAAGTACAGATTTCAAGGCCCTGATTCCAACCTACTGAATCAGAATTTCCATGTATGGGACCTAAACAAAGGTCCCCTAATCATTCTGATGAATAATTAAGTTTGGAACCACTGGCATTATTTACCTGAAGAAACATCTAGCTTGCTCTTGGCATAAATTCTTTCTTAAACCCTAGTTATTATCTACAGCCATGCCACCCTGAACGTGCCTGATCTCATCTGATCTCAGAAGCTAAGCAGTGTTGGGCCTGGTTAGTACTTGGGTGGGAGACCAACTAGGAATACCAGGTGCTGTAGGCATTAAAAAATAATCCTAGTTATTATAATGATGTTTTTAGAAGTATGATACCAAATGGTAGTTGTAATAGACACTTGTCATTTATCACAGCCAGGCAGCAAGTGACTCCTTTTCTTTGCTTAGAGAACTCTTCAATTTTCGAGAATTGGTTTGGGGCAAAAACTACCCTGCAGAGACCCTAAAAATATCTTATCCTTGTTTTCTTAGTGTGCCTTGAAGCTAAAGCTCATGCATAAGACATAAGCTCTGCTGATTGGTTATATTCATGTCACGCTCTAACTTTGGTCCTAAAGTTATTAGAAGACAGGAATGTGGAGCTTTCTCAGCACAGGAGGCAGCAGCAGTGGTGGCAAAGGGGCGCTCCTGGTGATAGAGAGACAGAGGGGCCAATCAAGGTGTCCAGAGTTCAGGGCCGGTGTCAATGGTTTCCTCATTAACTTGGTTCTGTGGTATCATTTCAGGCATTGTTCCTGGAAGCTGAACCTCAAACCTGATTCTCCATCCCATGACGATTCTATGAGTTATGCAATATCCATAAGGTAGCAAACAGAAAAATCCTCAAACAAATGAACAAACAAACAAACAAAAAACAAAGAAATAGGAAGTCTCTCTGATTAGTCAGCTTCAGTGTGTGAGCTTGCAAGGATTGATCTATTCTATTGTTATCTAAGGAAGCAATAGATAAGTATTTTAGATCCCAGTTTACAAAGATTCCTTTTTATTCAAGAATGAAGTTTAAAAGCCTGTGTTTTTGTCCTAAAGCAGGGGTTATCTCAAGTTTGCATGGTTGTAAGCCACAAGGGACCCTGTAGACAGAGAATATCTTCCGCAAAATGAGGTTAGGAATATACTTGGAATGCCTGGAGAAGTTCTCATCATAGAACCAGGAAGGGGGCATGTTGGTGAGGAAAATTAGAAGGTCATGGTTATAGTTGGCTTTCTGAACATGAAGTGACCTGCAGGAAATCCCTGCTGAAGCCTCTTCAGAAGCATAGTTCCCTGATAGGCCCACTAGAATGAATTAGCTGAAAATCATACCCTTGAATATGATGACTGGATAACTTGATGGATGGAGCTCTGTAGTATTGCCCATTTGAACATTGACAAATGAATCATTTCATTTTGGTATAGTTAAATTTGAACTGCTCTTCTTGATGGTGATTAGCCAACAATTTGAGCTGGATCTTAAAGCTCCTTTTGTTGTAAAGCTTTACCCAGGTATTCCATCTTCCATTTTCCGTCTTCCTTTTAACTATGGTGGGTGGGCAGGCATCCCATGCATCTGAAAAAGGAATCAAGTTGCCTCATACACACAAGTTGAAAGGAAGTAGAAGTCAGAAAGCCCTGTTTTATTCTATCTAACAATGGAATTTTGTTTGGCCTAAGTTAATTTCTAGCCATTCTGATTCTGACAATAGTATTATGATACATGTTTTAGGACATGTTAATCATGTCGGATTTTTCTTTTTTTTGCCAAGATCATCAAGTTTAGTGCAAAGACAGTTCCTGTCTACAGAACCAAAGGCTGATGATAGACTAATAAATGTGTTATGAAGTCTCCATTGTTCATAACTAACTCCTCAAGAAGATTTATCATACGCAAGAAGTAGAGTATAGATTTGTACTTATGTATAAGCTATACCCCAAACCTTTTGCTCTTCATGCAAGATGCTTGGCTGAGAGGTTTGCTCAGAAAAAAGACAATATATAATTCTGAGAATACATCTATCAAGTTAATGAGTCTATAATCTTTGAAAGCTCTTTTGAAGAGGGGTAAATTGTTCAGTCTGAGGAATCTATAGTCATTTTATTTAGAATTTTTAGTAAGGATAGGGGTATACATCCATACTTTGTTTTAAAGATAAGGAAATGTGTTGGTGTGGAGGAGTTTCTTATACCCAGCTGTAGAGAATTTTGGAGTCTATTAAATATAGAAAGGTCATCTTTGGGCTGTTGGCTTCAAAAGACTAACTTTCTCAGTTGTCAGTAGTTATTTGTTTTTCTACAGTTCTTTACAGAAGTCATGTTATGAGCAGCTATAGTACCAAATCTGTTAAAGCCAACTCCAAATTTCACTAAAAGTTAATTTTTGGCAAATGAAATTATTTACATGAGGCTTTGAACTTGAACTTCTATGCAGCTTCCAGTGTGTTCCAATTGTAATGTCAATTCCTTAATTTTGTCAAGTTTAAATTTTTCTTCCCTAGTGTTCAAATTAAGAGGCCAGGTCACTATTTTTCTGGTGGCTCATATTGTTGGATGATAATCAGGGATATGTTTAGTCTGTTTCTAATGAGTAACTTAAAAAAAAAAATCTTTTGGACCACAGAGTGTTATTTATGAAAACTTAAAACCTAGAACTTACTTTAAAGATATAGGTGTTTGCTCACAGCAAGTTAGGAAGGCAAATAGGTGGAGGGCTGGTATTTGATGCATGGTCAGGGCAACAGCACAGGGTCATGGTGTAGACAAACTGCCTACCTCAGAGTCCAAGAAGTGATGGAGTTCAGATTCTAATCCAGTTTTGTTTAGTTTTGGGTTCATATTCTTTATATTTTAATTTTTAGGTTATCTATTTCTATGTTCTTTAGAAGCTAATTAGAAATATAGGTCATAGGACTGAATAGAACCCTGAGTCAACTCAAGGTATAATTAATTTTCTAAACAACTTCATTTAAAGTATGCAATTCAATGCTCTCTAATATATTCACAAGGTTGTGCAACCATCACCATAATGTCATTTTAGAACATTTCATCGCCCCCAAAGAACCACATGCCCATTAGTAGTCATCTTCTACCTGCCCCAGCCCCTAGCCCTAGGCAACTACTAATCTACTTTATATGTTTATAGGTTTGCCTATTCTGGACATCTCATATAAATATAATCATACAATATATGGTCTTTTGTGCCTGGCTTCTTTTACTTAGAATAATATTTTCAAAGTTCACCCATTGCATTATATGGATATATCACTTTGATATATATGCTGTTACATAAATCCATTCATTAGTTGATGAATATTTGGGTTGTTTCCATTTTCAGCTATTATGAATGCTGCTGTGCTGGGGAGGAAAAACTTCTCCCACTTTTCTATGTTCTTTGGCCTAATAAATTAAACTGACATAAGACAGATAAACAAGAGAAAAATACACAAAAGTTTACTAACATGTATACATGGGAGAGGCCCAGGAAAACTGAATAACTCTCTGAAATGGCTGAAGCCTTCACCTTAAATACTATCTTCAGCTAAAGCTAAAAGAAAATGTTGGGTGTGGGGAATCAGTTATGGGAGGTCATCAGGAAAAGCCTGATAAACAAGGCTAGGGTCTTTACACAGGTCTCTAAGTCCTTGCCTTCTGGACTGATAAGACTTTCTAGAGATAAGGTCATCTCCCTCTCCTGGTGTGGTGAGGGAAACACCCTTACAAATGGAGGTAACCCTTATATATGTAAACATGTCCTAAAAAAGGGTAACTTCTATTCAGTTTTAGAGCTTTTCCTATGTCTTGGATTTCTTAAAAATAATCAGCCTAAAATAATCCTTATGCCAAAGAGACATATTTTGGGATGGCAAATTCTGCTCCCCTCCAACTGCTATGAACATTCATGTAGAAGCTTTAGTGTGGACATATGTTTTCACTTCTCTTGGGTATATATTTAGGAATGAAATTGCTGGGTCTTTTGAGGAATTGCCAAACTGTTTTCCACAATGGCTGTACCACTATATTCCCACCAGCAATGCATGAAGATGTCAATTTTTCCACATACAGGCCATTACTTGTTATTATTTTTTAATTACACTTAGTTTTTTTATGAAGCCCTTTTATTTTTCCTTTCTGTGTCCTCCTGTGATTTTCCGGCACTTCTGTTAACTGGTGTCCACTATTCTAGGCTGTTTTCTTGCTGTCTCTGGACCTCCATTGCACTGTGCTACCTGAGAATTTTGTGTGCAGAACTCATGTTTTAGATGTTCCCTTCCTCCATCGAAATATAATCATCCCATATGCTATTCCACTGTGGCTCTACTGAGTTTTTATATCAATTTGATAAACTCATTTTTTTAAGAAGTACTGAATGATAATAGTTTGCTAGTCTACCTCTCCCTGGAATGCTGGATTCTAACAGGAGGCTCTTAAAGATATATACCTTAGCCTACAGGATAAATTATTCATAGCATAATTTAAGCAGGATACAAAGACATGGTTGAGAAATATGTTTCAAACAGGTCCAAACGACTAATCTGACTTAATTGGGTTCTAGGCACGATGGTTCCCAGAATAGGGAACTCTCAGGACTGGAAGATCCAGCCTTTCTTCCTTTCACAGAAAACTGCCCTTAAGGTAATGATGTATATTGTCGATCTGGTCTAACTATAGGTAAAATCCTATTTAGCACATTATTTAGCCAACTTTTAGTTACATAATTCCTTAGCAGATTACAGTGGTGTTGTGAAGTTGGTCAAATCAATATATACAAACCAGGCTAAATAAATATATTTTTAAAAATATCTGAAGGCTTCTAGTCTTCCCCAAATGCTACCACCTCTGACACTTTTGTTTGCATTCCAGAAATTTATTTGAAGAACACTAAGAAACAGAAGATCTTAAAGGACAGTTCAGCTTTTTTGAATCATGGGAAAATTAGGCTTTCTAGTAATTCACAGTAAAATAAATCACTTTATTGAGTTGTAAATGTCATTATTTATGTTGTTGTTTCTCCCCTGGCACATACTTGGCTATCACCATGTTATGGGAGTTGGCTCTTATGGTTCTGCTCTTCATGAGAAACAGAGCTGCCGAAAACAAGGTTCCACACTGTATAATTTCCATGGCTTGTATTAATGCCGACAGTATAGTCACCATAAAGAAGAAAAATTACCAGTAGAAGATAAAACTAAAATACTAGTTGCATTACAATCGCATTCTAGTGCTGCAATAAATTGCGTGAAGCCAATAAAGCAAAACTAACTGAAGATATTTGGCACAAACCAAAAATGAAATGAGAGTCATTATGTTGTCTGCAATAGGGACGTACCTCGATGTAGTTAAAGCAATAAACTACCTGGGAGTAATCTTTACTTATTTTAAATTGCATATTCCAATTGCAAAGCTGTTTCTGGCTTTTTTTTTTGCCACACTTAACTTTACTGAGCTCAGGAAAAAACTTACACATCTGAGTAAGTCATGTTCTACTAAGTGTGCTTTCCCTCTCCAGGAACTTATAATTCACCTGAGTCATAATATTGTTTATTCTAAAATTAATCATGGTTTTCTGCCATAAATTAGCTTTTCTCCAATAGACTGGAACTGAATTGATCCTAAACTCCAATAGCTACTTTCTTTATCGGTAGCTTCCAATCTTTCCTCATTATAATCCCAGGCTTTTTGGGTTTTCAGGATCAATGAGCCTTTCTTATGACTAAAGGAATCCAAACAAGTCAACCGTGTTGAGATTTTAGGAGTGAACTTTGATATAATGTTAAGCAGTTTTCCAGAAAAGCAGATTACCTGAGTTGATGGGTGATTTGCCCAGGTGTGTACTATCCTTGTATGTGTTAATAAATCTTTTACCTTCAAAGGAATGTTTCCTCAGGTCAGCAACCCAGAAAGTAATCCCGTCTTTAAAATGATAAAATTTACAAAGTTAGGTAAAATCTGGCCAATGGATTACCTAGGAAGCATCCAGTTTGTATAGGGAGTGGAGAATTCCTGGAAAGGTAGCTAGCCCATAGAGAGGACAGGATAAACTTATTCTTGCTTTAATCTAGTTGCATTTTGATGGTTAAACTGCATTAACAGAGCTGTTTGCACTCAAAAATTGAGCATCTTTTTGCACCTGGTGGAGATATAAGTCAGCGCATCCTTTGTTAAGGTCATCTTGGCAGTATTCATAAAAGCCTTAAAAATAAGTATGTAATTTGGCCTAATGGTTACATCTAGGAATTCATCTTGTAGAGATAATCATGATTGGGCTAAATATGTTTGTACAAAAAGCATCATATGTAGTAGTAAAAACCTAGAAACCACCTTGACATCTAAGAATTAGAGACTGAGTAGAAGTTTTAACACCTGCACAAAGGGGAATAATACCATGCCTACAGCCATTAAGTGAGCCATCGTGGAACTTGAAGGGGAACACTCAGGCTTTGGGAAAAGGTGAACAAAATATACCTGAAAAGCAGGTCAAAAAATAGCAAGAACAGGATGATGTCAATTTTTGCTATTAAAATATATGTATTTACATAAAACAAAACAAATTAATGCATCAGACTGTTAAATGTGGTTGTGTTTGGTAGTGTAGGCTGAGTCCCAGAGAGACCTGCTCTTTCCTCCTGGGCCTCCCTATACTGCCCAGGCCTTGGCAGCTTCAGAACCATTGCTATCTGTGCAACTTTGGGGATGAAGTGTTAAGGGTGTGGTTCTGGTCAAAGATATGCTAATGGCCAATTTCTGCTTCTGTAATCTGCTTGCTTGTTTGATGTTAACTAGGGTGTGGTTAATCTGTTTGCTTGTTTGATGTTAAACTAAGGTGTGGTTCTAGGTTTTTTAAGCTGTCTCTTTTGGAAGCTGGGGCTGATCTCCTAGAACCCTGCATGGTAGAGAGTCAGTCGCTGGCTGGCTAATAAAAGCTCATAATTCATCTCAATTGGCTCTGTGGGTCTTAGAATAGATCTCGCCACAACAGAAGGTCATTTGATGTTTGAGATTGGTGGTCTTTGATCCAATGGGGATCATATCAGCTGCCTTTGTGGTGAAGAGGTTCATATAGAGGGTTCTGAATGTTCTTGTACTCTATTCCTTTCCCAAATCCACTCTTTCGCTGCCCTAGAATTTTTGTGGGCAGTGGGTGGGTATCTTCTGATGACCTTCAGGCCCCTTCTGAGAGAGGCAGTCATCGAATAGTGTGAAAAATTGCTCTAAAGTCGAAGGAAGTTGGGTTCGAATTCTGGTTTTGTGTGCCTTTGGGCAAGTCAACCTCTCCAGAGTTTCCTCATCAGTAAGATAAGACTTCCTACCTCACAAGGCTGTTCTTATTTTATTGCCTTTGACTGGATTGTGACCCAGGCATGTGAAGGCAATGTAGGATGTCAGAACATGCTACGTCAAAATATGCCACTTTGGCATATTATTTTAAATTAAAGGCACTTAAAGAACAGCAGATGCAAGAAAGTCCCTCTGACCGTCCCTTTTCTTCTTGAAAGCAGGAGATAAAACTCTCCTGTGAAAGTTGTTCTCTCTGTATCAGAAGGAAAAGAAAAAAAAAATTCTTATCACCAGAGACGGGAAACTGAGGCTGAGAGAAATCTGTGCAAACAGACCTTGTTAAACTAATTCCACATCCATCCCTGGTAACTTTTCCACTATTAACTGTTTTAGCCCAAACCCCTTTGTTTTGTTACCTTTTCACAATTTACTACTCTTTGTCTAACCTTGTATTGAAGCTTCTGGCCCTAAATGCTTCTCTGTGTCTTTATTTATCTTGTAAAGTCTTCCATGTATATGTAAAAAAAATCACTAAATAAAATTTGTATGCTAGTCTCTGTTAATGTTTTTGTTTGTTTGTTTGTTTTTGTCAGTTTAATTTAGGCCCAGCCAGAGATCCTACAAGGTGGAGGCCCAGCCAGAGATCCTACATTTTACTTGCCCTATAGCAGTCACTGAGGAGTATTTGCTAAAAGGAGTATTTACAAAGCGGACTAATATTACCGAGATGACTATTTATTGATGTTTTTATCTTTTCAGGTCTTGTGCTAAGAGCATAATAGATGTGCTCTCAACCGTCAGCATGCGTTTATGGGGTAAGCCCTGCCATTACATTCCCACTTTTCAGACAATGAACCTGAGACTCAGGGCCAACAACTTTGCAGCTATTAAGTGGCTATTAGTCCTGATTCTATTTTGTCTTCAGTCTCTGAAATCAATTATAATATTTAAAAGTATTTGTTAACATTCAAGTTTTAGAATTAATGCTCTTCTAATTACTTATCTCAGGGTCAAAATGATCAACAATTCTAGCTGCCCAGCAGCTAAGATACCAAGCTGGGTGTGTATGAAAGGGACTAGAAGAAAATGTCCTTTCCTATATTCAAGGTTCCTAGTTGAATCCATCATCTAACTAATAACCTAAAATAAAATGGGTGTATTTGCATGAGAAGTGTCTTCTGAAAGGAATGCAAATGAGGTGAATGGCTGCACATTGTGTCTCCTTCATTATGGACAACAACCACTGGCATTAATTAATTACATTTTCTTTCTTTTGTTGCAAAGTAACTGCCCTTAAATTCTTGTTACAAAGAGAACTAATTCCATTGTGCTTCCATCAAATGTCATCTTTTAAATAGGTGGAGTTTGTTATTGCTGATGTTTTACAAACCTTGTAATCTTGTCTACAGCATTCTTTTCTGTTTGGCCTGGCACGTTCATCAAGTTTTTGAAGAAAGTCTGTGACATCACAACGTGTATCACCTTAGCTTCCTTTTGGAATCTTTTGAGGTGTTTGAAAAGCCATGTTTTTCTACAAAGATGGGAAAACTCACAGCTGTGAGACTGACTTTTCCTCTTAAAAGGAGGGTTTAAAAATGCCAGCCATCTGAAAAAACAGTAAATAAAAAGAAATAACTGACTCTCTTTTAAACCAGCCTCCTTTTTCCTAAAGTTGTAAACTGGTGACAAAATGAATTGATTCAATGTTTTATTACTCATTGACTGTAAAGTATACAGTCTTGGCAAGTTGATGAGCAGCTATATAACTAAAAACACTTCTATGAACATTCAAGAAACTTATGAAATTATTATACATACAAAGCTAAGTAGGCAAACACTACTATTATTACTCTTCTGCTACTATTATGAGTTAACATTTATCAAAGGACTTAGTATGTGCCAGGCATTGTCTCTCATTTAAATCTCATAATTTTACAATATTTTTTAAAATCTCATTTTAGAGATGAGGACATGGAGGCTGTGTGAGGTTTGGTAAATTGCCTAAGATCAGCACTGCTGGTCAGTATTAAAACTGAGATCCCTACCTAGTTTTGTCTACCGTTTGTCAATGCCTGTCTTCTTAACCACACCATGTTTTACTGCCTCCTCAAATGATTTCTAATTAGTCTTCATGTTTACACTAACTTATGCTACATAGCTTTGCTCAACCATCATTTAAGAGAAATTATAAGATCATTGCACTTATAGCCCATGCTGTCAATTTGACTTTGGACATGTAAAGTTCATTGTTTCTTGGAGAGAGCAAGTTCTAATTTCAGGGCTGAAATTAGAGATGAAAGGAAATCTATTTCTTATATGTCACATAATCATTTTTTAAAAAGAGCTTTGTGTTGGAGAAATCTATCATCATGTTTGAAACAGTTTTGAACGGAATATAGAATTGGGAAGACTTGACCAATTCAAGACATTTAAAACACGACTACGTTGGTGAGCATTTGGCTTGTGTTGACTGCATCTGCTTCCTGCACAGCCCCACCTCTCTCCTGAGGTCCTGTCTGGAGTTCATTTAATTGCTTGCTGTACGTTTAAATCTGATCTATGACAGGTACTATAAACTATAACTGCATTCATGATCTCTCCTCTTAACCTTCTCCCACAGGCCCTGGCTGGTTACTAGCATAACTATCTTTTCAGTTATTTAAGATAAAAATGCTCAATAACCTTTGACTGCCCTGATTCTTCCAAACTAGTCTAATCAGTAATTTAATTAAATACCAAGTGCTGTTGTTTCTAGCTCAGATTGTCTCTCTAATCCATTCTCCCTGTTTCTGTGACCACCTACTCAGTTTGGCCCCTGACATCTATCCCTCTCTTCAGACAACTTCCGAGCTTCCCGATCAGTCCTTCTACCTTCAGTGTCTCCACCCTTTGATTTCACCTCTTTGTCAGGAGTTCTTTCCTGATCTCTATGAGCTTCAGAAAGTTCAAATCCCACTCTGTAATTGCTTAGAAAATTTGGTGTATATATACCTCCCTCCTTCCCTGCCTGGGAGAGAATCTATAGTTATCATGAGATTCTCAGAGAATTTTTGATCCAAAAAGGATTAAGAAGTGCTCTTCTACTTTATTACTCATTGACTGTAAAATATACAGTCTTTTTGACTAAAATGGCCAGAATGATCTTTCTAAAATATGCATATGATCATGTTACTTCTTTGCTTAATAATGTATGAAGCTCATACTACCCATAGAGCCAAATAAAAGTCAATTCTTTCAGCCTCTGTAACTATAGTACTAGTTAATTTCTCTATATTCATCTCTTATTCTTTACAAATAGGATACTAATTTCGTTTGGTGAGACATTGTGTTCATTAAGAAGTACTAACTTTGGACATGGTTCCATAGCGTAGCGGTTAGCATGTCTGCTTTACACACAGAAGGTCCTGGGTTCACGCCCCATTGGAGCCACGGTCCATGGTCTACAGCCATGCCACCCTGAACAAGCCCAATGTGTGATCTTGGAAGTTAAGCAGGGTCGAGCCTGGATAGTACTTGGATGGGAGATCACCTAGTAATAATAATAATAATAATAATAATAATAATAATAATAAAAGGAATATTAACCTTTCCAGACTCTCTTGTAGCTAGGAATGTCCATGTAATCTAAATCTGACCAATGAGAAGAGGTGGAAGTTTATGGGGTGGGGCTTGTGGGAAAGCTCTTCAAAGGGGACAGATTCAACTGTCCCACTTCTTTGACTCTTTGCTACTCAGTCTTACTTTTTACTGCAAGAATGCTGATGAAATGTGACATTTTGCAATTATGAAAATGAAAGACAAAAACCAAGTGCTAATAATGAAGGACAGATGAAAGACAAAAACATGTACCAAATCATGAGCTTCTCTACCTGCTTAGCATAGCCTATGCCTATACTGCTTTTTCTGTGAGACTAATAAAACCCTAGCTAACTTGTTCAAGCCGCTGTTGGCCTAGTGTTCCTAACTGATGTAGCTTACAAAGCTTCTAGAATCTGACCCCCAAAACTTTCAAGATTCATCACCCCTCACTGTCTTTACTACCTGATACTCTAACCATGCCAGATTTATTACTCTTTCTCCAACTTGTCCTATTCTTTGAAAAAAAGTCTTTTTGTTTTAGAATAGTTTTAGATTTACAGAAAAGTTACAAAGGCAGTTCAGATAATTCCCATATACTTCCCACCCAGTTTCCACTATAGTTAACATCTAATAATACCATGGAACATTTGTCACAACCAAGAACCCAACATCAGCATATTACTATTAACCAAACTTCAGTCTTTTTTCCTCCTTCTGTTACCATATATTTGACCCCCTTTACTCACTTCTCCTCTTACTCTCCCTTTCCCTCTGGTAATGTTTTGTTGTCTACATCTATGAGTTTGTTTTTGTTTGTTTTGTTAATTTGTTACTTTTTGTTTTATATTCTACATATGGGTAAAATCATACAGTTTCTGTCCTTTTCTGTCTTATTTCACTTAGCATAATACTCTCAAGATTCATCCATGTTGTCACGAATAGTAATTTTCATCTTTTTATGGCTGAGTAGTATTCCATTGTACATATGTATCACATCTTTTTTATCCAGTCATCTGTCCATGGACACTTAGGTTGTTTCTATGTCTTGGTCTTGTAAATAATGCTGCAATGAACATAGGGGTACATATATCTTTATAAATAAGTGTTTTCATATTTTTCAGGTAAATACCTAGAAGTGGAATCACTGGGCCATATGGGAGTTCCAGTATTAATTTTTTCAGAGAATTTTATACTATTTCCCATAGTGGCTACCTTAATTTACATTCCCAGCAGCAGTGCATGAGGGTTCCTTTTCTTCCACATCCTCTCCAGCACTTATTATTTCTTGTCTTTTTGATAATAGCCTTTCTAACAGTTATCAGGTAGTGATTTGCATTTCCCTAGTAACTAGTCATGCTAAACTTCAGTCTTTGTATGGATTTCAGTAGTTTTTTTTCACTAATGTCCTCTTTTTTTCCCCAGGATTTCATCCAAGAGACCACATAATATCAGTTGTCATCTCTTGGTCTCTTCTGGTCTGTGACAATTTTTCAAGTCTTTTATTATTTTTGATAACCTTGACAGCTTTGAGAAATACTGCTGGATATTTTGTAGCCTGCTCTCAGTTTGGGTTTGTCTGATGATTTTTGCATGGTTAGGTTATGGGATTTGGGGGGGAAGACTACATCGCACCAAAGGCATATACTATCGACATGACTTCTCACTGATGTTAACCTAGATCATTTGGTTCAGGAAGTGTTTGCCAGATTTCTTCACTGTAAGTTTACTTTTATATTTTACCCTTTGTATATTCTTGTTTAGATGTGAGTGCACTCCACACACAAGGTGTGTGTGTGTGTGTGTGTGTGTGTGTGTGTGTGTATAGGAGATTAGGCTTGATCTTCTGGAAGGAAGAGTATCTATATAACTTGTCTCTAAGCCCACAATTATTTATTTATTCAGCCATTTGTTTATATCAGTATGGACTCAAGAATGTTTATTGTATACTTTGGGTTTTCATCCAATACTACGTTATTTTGTTGTTCAAATTATTACAGTTTGACTTCTGTATTCTTTTGACATGCCCCTATTTTTCTTTTCTTTTTCTTTTTTTTTGTGGTGGGGGGAGTAGTTTCTCACTCTTTGGCACTATAAGATGTTCTGGGCTTATCTTGTATCTTCCCTGACCCAGCCCTAGAATCATCTATGCCTCCAAGGAGCTCTGATTTCTTTTATCGAGGAATGATGTTAGAAACAAGTTCTGGGCACTGGTGTGCTCATTGCTACTGAGATGTCATTCTTCTAGGCCCTCCCAGCTGGCAGAGCTAGAACATTTACATGTGTATACTAACTCATGACTACACACATATGTGTAATTATTTCTGCATCTATCTGTGTCTATAATCATGGGTTCATGCTAATGCTTCTGACTTGAATCTAGAACTCTGTGGTATATTCTAGCCTTTCCCTCCTGTTTATCTGTCATTTCTTGCCATCCCCCACCCCCCCAATAGTGATAAACCTGGCTTCTACCACTTACCATCTATTTATTTATTAGTTTAATCTTGATATACATGTCAAACAGTTTCAAAATTTTTAACCCGTAACCCTGTGAGAAGCAAATCTACCAATTAGACTATGGTGTCTTTTATATTTCCATTTGTCTTTAGCTTTACATTTTTCAAAGTTACTGAGGTCAATGTTTCTTTCTCCAACCCCCTTTACACATTTGTAAAACACATTTAGGTTTTTTCGTCTCAGTGTGTTTCATCCTGCAACACTCCTCTCTCCATCTCCTGGTCGATTAAAAAAATCTGCATGTAAACCTTTAGGGATTTAACAAATGCATAGCAATGTATCCACCACCCCAGTTCCATACAGAATAATCCTATTACCCTATAATTCCTCTGTGTGTGCCCTTTGTAGCCCCTTCCTTTCTTTCTGAAACTTTTACTTTACCTAAAACTTACTTATGCTCTTCTGCTGGTGTCTTGCTCCTCCATTTAAGGATGGCTCAAACATCTTGTCTTCTGTGAATTCCATCCTTTGCATTCTTACCTTCCAATCCCACAGTACACACATTGTTACTCAAATATAATCATTACTAAGGTTCCCATAGTATTTCAGTATTATTTCTATTATAGAGTTTAAATTTTATAATGAAATTATTATTTTATATTTTGTCTTCCCTACTCCATAGTCAGCTTCTTGGGACCAAGGACTATGCTTTGTTCATTGTTATTTCTCAAGAACTAGGCTTACAGTTTGTGCTCATTAAATGTTTGTGGTTTTCTAAATTGGATACGTTATAGCTAATATTCAGATTAACCAGCTAATTAAACTGAACAAGTATTTATTGAGTACGAGGTAAGTTCTTGGCAGTTTAATAGGCGCTGCTGTGGAGATTACAAAATGAATATTTCATTTAAAATATCTGTCGGTTTATAATATCATTCAAACAATAGTGGTTGATGTTGACATGTGTTTGTGGTCAGGAGGTTGGGGCTAGGGGTGAGGAGGGTATTTTGGGCAGGCAACATTTCAATGATGCAAAATTTAGATTAAGGTATTCTAAGAAATATTGGTTCAGAAAAAGAAAAAGATAAAACAAAAACAAAAAGCAAAGGTAACTAGTTCTTTCAATATCTCCTCTTAAAAGGAAAAAGGACAGACTCAGGGGCCATATGGCTTACCTGACTAGCTATATTTATTCTGGCAAAAGCAGCACATGTGTGTTGATTAATAAAGATCTGTCTGGTCTTGGTTCCAGATTCTTGGACAGAGCTTCTGAAACCTTTGGAATTTTCCAAGTGATAGGAGTGTCTTGTTATTCGAGAACACCCAGATCATACCTGAGTTTATGCTAATGAGATGACTCATGGGCCCTTAGGTAGCTTCTGGATGAGGAGGCTGGTCACCAGAAAGATCAACAATGTGATTAGAGGATTGGAACTCTGAGCCACCTAGACTGCTAGGTAGCATATGGATTGAAGATTGAGTTCAATCACATGGCCAATGATTTACTCAATTATATTTACATAATGGAATCCCAATAAAAACTCTGAACTTTGAGGCTCAGGGGGCTTCCTGGTTGGTGAACACATTGATGGTAATGTGCCCTGGGAGGGTAATGTGCCCTGATTCCACAGGGAGAGGGTATAGAAACTGCATTTAGGACCCTCCCTGACCTTCCCCTATGAGTCTCTTCACGTGGCTGGTATGGATTTGTATCCTTTATAATAAAACTGTAATCCTATATATAATGCTTTCTCAAATTCTGTGAGTCGTTCTAACTAATTATCAAACCCGAGAGAATCATTTGATCCCTAAAATTTGTAGCCAGTCATTAAAAAATGCAGATGGCCTGGGAACCTCTAAAATGTGGCTGGCATCTGAGGTGAGGACAATCTCATGGAAGACTGAGCCCTCAACTTGTGGGGTCTGTGCTAACTGCAGGTGGTTAGTGCCAGAACTTAACTGCAGTAAATGCATTGGGGATGGAATAGAATATGTGCACCAGCAATGAGTGAATGCAACATCAATACAGAATTCCAGGCTTGATGTGAGGTCAGAGGCATGTTTGAAGGACTGGTCTTTTAAGTTTTTTCAAGTCACTGCTTGTGGGTTTCTTGCTACTCCTCATACAAAGGTGGGGGCAGATGGGTTGGTGCTATAGACTGAATGTTTGTGTCGCCCCCTAAAATTCATATGTTGAAACCTAATTCCCAATGAGATGGCATTAGGAGGTGGGGAACTTTGGAAAGTGATTAAGTCATGAGGGTAGGGCTCTCATGAGTGAGATTAATGCTCTTAAAAAAGAGGCACCAGAGAGCTCCTTTGTCCCTTTCACCATATGAAAACACAGTGAGAAGATGGTCATCTGTGAACCAGGAAATGGGTTCTCACCAGACATCCATTCAGCCAGTGCCCTGATATTGGACTTTCCAGACTCCAGAATCGTGAGAAATTTCTGTTGCTTAAAAGTCACAGAGTCTATGGTATTCTGTTACAGCAGCCTGATGAACTAAGACAATGGGAGAAGACACTGTGTGAACATGGCGAAATGTGGGCCTGGAGCTGGGCCACCTGGGAGACCATTCCAGTGGTAACATTACAGCATCAAGTCTATATTTCCTCCAGGCATGGGTGCTTCGGGGGCCACAGACCTGTAGGACCCTACCTTCTAATGCTTCATATAGGGAGGTTCCTAATTCTCAATAGTTATGGTAGTAGGTGTATATTTTTTTCTCTAACAGTAAATGTTATTGATATTGATATCCAAATGCTGTGTTGCTGAAAATAATCACATTGCCAAAATCTAGCTTTATGCTGACAGACTTAATTCTGACTGAACACAGTTCACAAATCAATAAAATGTTATTATCTAAAGTTCCATGCCAGGATCTGAACACTGCGCTAATTTAATAGGACTTAGCACAATTCCATGTTACGTTTCTATCTTTGTTCTGTGAGCTCAAAGAAAATGAAAATATTTTTGAGGTAGTGACACCCTGGGTTACACACACCCAACTCCTTCGAATGTGGTTTTTGGCGACAAAGTTTCAAAGTAAGATAATGTACCTGTGGGACCTCTCAGCCTGTCCCTTACTCTTTCTGTTTCCCACCAGGCCTTAGTTCCTACAAGACCTTCCTTTGTCAGAATAACCTTCC
>NW_006441386.1:3887150-3896387 GCF_000325575.1 Pteropus alecto
AAGAAACGCGAGAATGCCTCTAAGTCAGAACCGCTCAAAAGAAAGTGTTGGAACATGCTAGGTGGAAAGAAGCCCACGAGTGGAAAGAAAGTGCAGGCCCAGCCAGCATCAGCAAGACCTGGGTTTGAGTTTCAGTTCTGCTACCCTTTGGCTTTGTGAAATTACTTAGGTTTTTAGTTCCTCTGGGGCTCAGTTTCTTCACCTGTAACTCCATGGAAAGGGAGAATTTACATTTGCTGGGCTCAGTTTCTTCACCTGTAACTCCATGGAAAGGGAGAATTAACATTTACTGGGCGTTAACAACCTTATGTAGTAAACATTATATTCCCATTTTACAGAAAAGAAAACTGAGGGTCAGAATAAATACATAAATTTCCGAAGAACATGAATCTGGTGGTAAATGAGAGAGCTTCTAAATGTTTCTGAAACTAGTGACCTAAGACCTTCACTTTGAGTTGTCCTCATAGGATGATAACCTGTTCTTACTCCTCACACAGTACCCTTCCCAAAGGGACATTGGGCAGCAATGAACAGTAAGTTTTGGTAAGTGATGGAAAGGCAGGTTTCCTTCAGCTCCTCAGAAGGGAGAATAGCTATGGGGCTGGGAAGACAACTAATCCAAAGCCATTTGCCCATTGGCCATTCATCCTTCCTCCTTGATAAAGGAACCTGTCTTTGTATGGATTACAATAAGGCAGCCATAGTCATCCCTTTCCCCTAGAGCAGATTCACACTTGCCTAGCTGTCCTCCTTGCAACTAGCTCTGGCCATGTCTCCTAGTTCTGGACATGAGACCCAAAGGACAGTCTTCTGGAGAGATTTCTAGAGAAGCTGTTCTCCTGTAATAAAAATAGAGAGATATGGGAAGAGAGCCTCTTTCTTTTCTTCCTTCTCTGGGAGTGTTGCAGGAAGACCAGTGTTTAGAATGGCTGCAGCCATATTGTGATCATGAAGTCAAGGCAAAGAGTATTGCAGAGAGGCTGAATCATCCAGATAGAGCTTCATCTCGGTTTTCTAGTTAGGTGAGATAATTATATCTCTTTGTCATCTAAGTCACTCTTGGTTCCATATTCTCTTACTTGCAGCTAAGACACCCTGTCTAACTGTCCTGGTCTGTAGGAATCTGTGTTCCCTTCTCATTCTCCACCCCTGAGTGTCCTGTCCTAGATATTTTAATGTGGTAGCGATGGCTCTAGAGTTTCTCAATAGTCTGACCCTGTGAGATACACACATCTTTTAGGTCATGAGAGCTCCTGAGAAAAAGCTATCCCATTCCTTATCTGTAGGGACTGAAGAACAACACAGTGGAGACAGCTTCTTAATTGCAAAGCCCAATACAAAAGAAAAATCTGGTGCCCCTTGTTCAAACATTATAAAAAATTTCAAGACAGTGACATCAGAGCATTAACCCAATCATGAAGCCCTTCTGAGCACAGGACCTTGTATGACTGCTCAGATCATTAGTTCATGGAGCTATCCTTGCAAAAGAAAGATGATTGAGAGTCACTGCCTCCTAGCCAGAATCCAGACACATGACTCTCTACTGGGAAAAAAGTGTTCTCCAATTCCCACTGTTTCCTACTCAGTTTCCAGGTAAGACTATCTTTTTGGAGCTTATGTTTTCTTGCCCTGGGTCCCTTAATTTCGGCCTGGGTGCCTTAATATTTGTTCTGATATGATTCTACTCTAAATTTTCATAGGATGAAAGGGAACTAAAATTATTGAACCCCTTTTCAAAAGGCATTTTTCTGTGTATTATCTCTTTTATTATCATAATCTTTAGGGGAGAGGTGTTTTAGACCTATCTGTGTTTTACAGATGAGCAACCCAAAGTTCAGAGGCATGAATTGACAGAGATGTAGTTGAGATTTCAACATAAGTGGGTCTGTTTCCAATGTTTGGATATTTTCTTCCTCATCCTCCTTCATCTTTCCTCCCTTGGTAACCCTTTCTTACCAGTAAAGCTTCAAATAACACACCTAGTTTCCATGAGCGAGTCCCCTCCCTCCCAAGTGAAGTGGGAGCATTACATCTTGTTCAGCCTTCTCTGTCCATGGCAGAGGATGTTTTAACAATTACTTATATTCTGTTTAATCCCACAGGAGTAATTACTGTTGGAGGGTAACAATAAAACAGGTTCACTGGAATTTCCTGAAGGTAAGGCTCTCCTCTAAACAGTTTCATTGTAATGAACGGTAATGGCAGAGGCTGTTCCTTTCTACGGCAGCTTTGATTGGCAGGGAAATCCAGACTGCAGGCTGGAGCCAACAGTCTGTTCTTTTGTCACAGAGATTGGGCTGTGTTCCAGGCACCATTTCAGTGAGTGCTGAAGCTGATAAATGCCCTTGATAATCATCTTCCCTCAGCTTTCCAGTCCATCCCTTTGCATTCCATAAATATTTCCTGAGTGTTCACTGTAATCACTGTGCTGCCTTGGGGCCAGAGAGTTGAGACAAAGCCTCTACCCATAAGAAATTCATTATAGTTAATATAGTACAGTACAACAGTAAAGTGTGTCAAAGAGGGACTGATGTCTGCTGGGAATCCAAGAAGAGTTTCCAGAAAAGATCTCTGAGTTTAATTTTGAAAGATTAGTAACAGTTTTCCAAGGTGGAGGTATCGGGAGGGTAGGTTCTAAGCAGAAGGAACAGCATAGCATGTACAAAGGCATGAAGCAGCATTGTGGGTTAGCTATTACTGTGTAACAAATCGCTCCTAAGCTTAGTGGTTTAAAACAATAATTATTTCTCATGGATTTGCTTGTGGGCTGGTGGATTTAGCCTGGGTTTATTTTGGGATTGGCTCTATTCCACGTGTCTCTCATTCTCCTAGTGCCAGACCACTAGCATGTCTTAGTCATGGCATCAGCAGAAGTACAAGAGAACAAGTGGAAACACAGACACTGTCATTTCTGTCACATTCTATGGGACAAAGTAAGTCATAGGGCCAAGTCCAGATTCAAAGTGTGGGGATGAAGCCCCGTGCACAATGGGAGAGCATTGCAAAATTAAAAGGCTTAGGGTATGGATACAGGAACAGGTGAAGATTTGGTTCCATTAATGCAATTTACCAACGAAGAGTTTCTCAACCGTGGTAACGCTATTGACATTTTGGGATGGATTATTCTTTTCTGTGGGAGACTGTCCTGTATATTGCAGGGTATTTAGCAGCACCCCTGACCTCTTCCTGGTAGGTGCTTATACATCTCAACTTCTGACAATCGAAAATATCTTCAGAGATTCTAAATGTCCCCTAACGGGAGTTGGCAAAATTGCCCCCATTTGAGAACCACTGTACCAAAGTGTGTTTAGAATATAAAATATCCCAAATTGTTCGAGTGTAAGATACAAAATAAGGAAGTAGAAAGGGGAAGGAGAAAAGAAGGGAGTAGAAATGGCTAAAAAAGCAGCTGCAGAGGTATGTTTTTGTAGGATTTCATAGGCCAAAATTAGGAGCTTAGATTATATCATAGGATATTGGATTTGGGTTTTGGGTAACTGACTGTGATGTGTGGTGACCCATTCATCTGCGGCAGTGACCCTTTTGTTCCCCTTGTCAGTTGATGGCCAGCTTTGGTACAGGGCTTTTCTGAGCTATAACAGTGGCAGCTCTCTCAGCCACCCAGGGGTGGAAGGAGAGAGGCCACTCACACAGAGGCACACATTTCTGTGTGCTTCATGTGGCATGGAACACTGGTTTATCTCTGCAACTGCATTGAGATTAATGATAGCCCTTTTCTGAAACATTTTGCTCTTGGGCCTCGAGGAATACATTGTTCCGATAATGCCTTTGATTTTTCTCTTCAGGGGATGCTGCTGCTGAGTAATAGCATTCATATAAATACTTCTTTGCCTTTCAGAGAACATACACCCTTCTGAATTATACACTGCAATTTAGAAATTACACTCACATGTAGAATAATATGGCTTGGTGTACTTATTAGGGAGGCTGGCTTCAGTCCTTCAATTGTTAAGGATCCCTGGGTAGTTCTATTATGGTGTAAATTAGCTAGTATTTTTCCAAGTTCATTATTGGTATTTTTATGTCCATTATTTATTTATAAGGCATTAGAGGTACACACAAGTTCATGGCCTTATGAGAGAAATGTCTTCCAGTTAACTTGGCATTGCAGGTCTTAGCAAAGAGGCACACTTTTCTTGAAATCAGAATTCTTTCAAGTTGATTTGATGGTTATGGTTTATAGCACAAATACATAGAGGGTGTGTCTTTTTTTTATTGAATTTTTGCTGAAGGGGACAGAATCCTGTGAGAATAGAGTGCCTCCTGAATGATGGCTTTTGACAGTCTAAGCAACTGGTTTCATTTTATGACAGGGGAACCATAATGTCTTGTGGGACTGTTACTGTGTGAAGTGATTAGGGCTTGAAGGATGAGATTTGAGCTGCATGTGGTGTTTCTAAGCGTGCTGGAACATTATTTCCTGAACTTGCTGGATCCCAAGAATTACCTGATGTGCTTGTTAAACATTTCTATTTTTGGGCCCCATAGAGAGAGGCCTGGGAATTCGTATGTTTATCAAGAACTGCAGGTGCCTCATGACTGGGTAAGTTTGGGAAGGAATTGGCTAGGCTCTCAGATTTGGCTTTTCCTTCTAATCACCGAGAAAGATTTTCAACATTCAGATTCTTAGTCTTCTCCTGAAGTTTCCGGGGACAGGGCCCTGTAATCTGTACTTTAAAAAGTTTTCTAGGTGATCGCTCCAGTTTAGGTAATACTGCATTAGATTGCAAATTTTATGAGGTCAGAAGCCAAGAATCCAGCTTGTCTACCTTTGGATCCTAGATCTGCCTAGAACCATGCTTGGGCCATAGTAGGTGCTCAATAAATAGTAGTTTAATGAAAGAAATCTTAACACATCATGTTCCCATGAATTTCTTCTCTATTGCCTTTTTCTCTTCTGTTCTTTTTCGGATGCTAGAATGATCAGATTAAACATATTTCCACTCTCGGATTTTTTCTTAGTAGAGAAACATGCATTTAACTGAGTTAATGTGCAGTAATTCATTTGGGGCCTGGTGTGTGTGTATGGCGGGGGGCGGGGGGGGGTCAGCATTTACATATCTGATGGGAAAATTTTTGGCTAGCAATCCAGGGTTTACAAAAACAAAGCAAACCCCAAACAAAAACTTTTCCTTTTTTTCACATCCTTGATCTAGAAAGTTCTCACAGGACCTACCCTATTTCTGTTTGTAATCCAATTACTCTGCATGGGAACTGCTCTAAGGGGAAGAAGAAGACAGACTCTCGGGACCAGGCCAGTTACTTTGGGCAAAACACATTACTGGAGATAACGCCTACTCCACAGGGTTATTATGAGAAAAAAGTAGAGTTTGACAGCCTTTAGTGAACTATAAAAAGTATAGAAAGTATCTGTATATTTATAAAAAAAATCTTTGCTCTTGGGAGACAGTGTATTAAAATAGAAAGAGCTCAGGTTTTGGTTTCAAACTGAACAGGATTTAAACCTGGCTATCCTACTTACAAGCTCGGAGATGCTCTGAGCCTCAGTTTCCTGCAGAGCAGTTTAGAAAGTTAAAAGAATAAATGAGGTCAGGCTCTTACGTGTGGAGAATTTGATAATAGGAGATATCCTCATGGGCATACAAGTAATCAGTCTGGTTCTAAGACACTTATGAGGTAGAGGACACAGTAGCTCCAGCCTGTCGGGCCAGATGTCCCTCATGGTGCCACTATTGGGGAGAGAGGGTAGAGGCAAGTTACCGTTAATTGCATTTTTAAAAATTGTGTTAAAAAACACATAACATAAAATTCATCCTTTTAACCATTTTAAAGTGTTCAATTCAGTGACACTTAGTATATTCAGTGTTGTGCAACCACCATGACTATTTAGTTCTAGAATATTTTCATCACCCCCAAAAGACACCTTGTATCTGTTAAGTAGTCACTACCTATCCCACACCCTCCACACCACACCCCAGCCCCTGGCAAGCATTAGTTTGCTTTTTGTCTCTATGGATTTACCTATTCTGAACATTTCATATAAATGGAATCATATAATATGTGGCCTTTTGTGTCTAGCTTCTTTCACTGAACATATTGTTTTCAAAGTTTATCCATGTCATAATATTAACTATATATTACAGATGAGGAAACTGAGGCTCAAGGGAGGTAAGTAACTTGTCCAAGTTCACTCGAAGCCCAAGCAGTTTGGCTCGTGGCAATCCTCATCTTTATGCCCTTCTGACCATTCTTGGATGGGCTGTACCCTGGTTGTTGTCCTAATTAAGTAACTATGTGGCTATCCATTCAAGGTTCTTAGTTGAATTCAATTATATGTACTATGGAGATAAGTGATCCATCAGGCTCAGGGTTTGTCCAAACTTCTAAAAATAAATCATATTTCTGGGTCAGCAGTTATGAGGACCACACTGAACAATGACAATACCTTGGACACATTTAGCCCCAAACTTTTAGTCTTGTTTTCTATTGCATCCTTAGATAAAACAGCATTTCCTTGTAGATTCTGATCCTGCTCCTCCCCGCCCCCAGCCTCTCATCACACACACACACACACACACACACACAACACACACACACACACACACACACACACGCTTATGATGGAGGGGCCTGGGAATCAGGTGTTCAACAAGTATTCCAGCTGGTCTTTAGGAAAGAAGACATGGTCAGGTGATACTAATTCTTCAGATTAGGAAACTGAGACCCAGCAGAGGGGTGACCTCCCCACGGTTCTAGATTATGTTCTCTTGACATCTCCTGATGAAGAGTGGAGGCCTGAGGTACCAGAGTATTAGTTTTTATAAATATTTATGTTTTATTACCTCCTTAGCTCTTTGAGGAATGGTTACATCAAAGGCCTATTAACCTATGAGCTCCTGGAGGATGAGGACAGATTGTTGGAGTGCTCTCCTAGCATGTTAAAAATTAGTGATGACTATAACACACTGATGACAATGATGATTAAACTCAGCTCGAGGGCCTGGATCCAGTCCCTTAACTTCTCTGGATTAAGTGTCTTCCTTTGTTAAATCAGGATAATGACACTCTCCTGCTGTTGTTTGTGAGGCCAATTAACTACTGTCTTGGAAGGACTCAGACCTATAAACACTTTGTAATCTATTCAAATGTAAAGAGCTTGTTGACTAGGACTTTAGTTTGTGAGCTAAAGCATACAAAAGCCAGAAGATGTAAATGTGTGCCTTGTGAAGTCAGGCTGCCAACCCTATCCCTATCTGCCACAATAATAGTTTTTCTAGTGATTCAAACCCTATAAAACAAGCAACCAATGGTTCTGCATTACAAACAGAACAACAAACAAAACCTTGTAGGGAATGAGTATGAATTGGTCTTCAAGAGATATTCTCCAGTTATAAGTAATGGCCTGAGGAGTGTGTGTGTGTGTGTGTGTGTGTGTGACGGCTGTTATTTTGGAGTTCTTTTTTCATGGTGGTGTCAAGGCCAAAATCATTATATGGCACATCTGCTTTTGGAAATCATGCTAATTTAAAATTACTTGTAGTAAGAGTCCTATCTTAGTCCATTTGGGCTGCTATAATAAAATACCATAGATGGGGTGGCTTATTACAAAAGAATTTATTTCTCTTGGTTCTGGAGGCTGGGAAGCCCAAGATCAAGGCACTGGCAGATTTGGTATCCGATGGGAGCCTGCTTTCTGGTTCCTAGATGGCCATCATCTTGACCTAATCTCCTGACAGAAGGGTTAAGGAAGCTCTCTGGGGCCTCTTTATAAGGGCACTAATCCTATTCATGAGGCCTCCACCCTCATAATCTAATCACCTCAAAAAGGCCCCACCTTCATATATGATCACACTAGGGACTAGAATTTAACATATAAATTTTGTAGTAGACACAAACATTCGGTTTAGAGCAACTCCCAGCACAGCAATCCCAAGTTATATTGCTACTTAGTAGCTGACTGCAGGCTATTTTGTCCATGTTCAGGCTGAATGAGGGCAGGCCAAGGAAGAAGGGTGTGGAGAGGAGTCACCCTGTCTAAATAACCTCACAATTACTCCAACCCACATCAGAATCTTTATTTACTTTACCCCTTTGGCCTTCCTCTGCAAACCAGTATCTTTTACAGCTTCCATAATTGACAAAACACTTGAACACTGCTTTACCTCATTTGAGCTTGAGAACGACCCTCTGAGGCAGTCAATATTTTTATTTCCGTTCCATTTTACAGATGAGGAAATTGAACTCTAGAGATGTGAAGTTTGCCTTGCCCGTCTTCTTTGGGGTCATTTTTATTACAAGTCACCTCGCTTCTCTTGTGTGAAGTTAGTCTCCCCAGTGACGCTGGGACCCAAATGACACAGATTTGGGAAGATTTTGTTCTCAATGATGGCAGTAAACAGATCAGGCAGGGTGCTCTCCTAGATATGGGAAATTGATGTGAGTTTTGGGGATCCCAAAAGTGTGATCTGGAGGAGGCTCACATTTCTTCAGTACCTTTAGCATGTCTGGCCTTGTGTTAAGCTACTGATATGCAGTATAGCCTAGTGGTTAAGTATGAGGTTTCAATTCCTGATTTTCCCATTTATCAAGTTATTTAACTTCTCTGTGCCTCAGCTTTCTCTTCTGTTTAAAAAAAAATAATAGTAAAAACCACAGCAGTCTGTTTTTCATGGAGTGATTGTGAGGATTAAATAAGTTAATACATAGAGAATTCTTAAGAACACTCACATTAGGGACAGTCCCAAGGCTGTGCAGTGAGTAAATGGCATGGCTGGAACATGCATCCAAGTCCCTCCAGAGCATGTGCTCTTAAACACTGACCTTTTCTCCTTTGAGACTACCCAAATGTAAGTACCAACATAGTCAGGCTCTGATGTCATTCATTCATTTAGTCATTCAAGCATTTACTGAGTACTCACCATGTGCCAGGCCAAGATGAATGCTGGGAATCAGGCCTCGCCATGAATGAGGCACTGCTCTGGCTGTGGGGCCTAGGGCAAGGGGCTTGGTAACTGCAGTGAGAGAGGCTAACGTGGCCATGCCAGGTGATAAGTACCACAATGGTGGGAAGCCTCGGAGTCTAGGGCTCCTGAAGAGAGGCACCCAAACTAGCCTTGGAGAAGAGGAGGACCTCTGCACTGAGTCCTGAAGGTGGGCCAAAAGGCCAGGAGCAGGTTTGGAGTGGGTGGAGGCCTCTCGTGGGGAGGGTAATTCACTTGTAGTAGGGCCTGAGGAGCCAGGGCACTGTGCTCTAGG
>NW_006441386.1:3896776-3901008 GCF_000325575.1 Pteropus alecto
TAGGAAAGAGGGAAGGGAGCAGGTGGGGCTGGAGAGGGTATGAAGACCAGATCTGGAGGTCCTGGTACACCAGCCACAGAACGGGAGCTGAAGGCAGTGGCCTGTGATCGCATTCACATCCAGGAAGGATGGGTGTCTGCCGCGTGGAGAACAAATAGGATGAGCAGAGGGACACTAAAGCAGAAGCAGGGAGATGAGCTAGCCATTCATTACAGAAACAGGGGCAGCAGGGAAGATAAGGGGGCCTGAATGAAGGTGGCAGTAGTAGTGGTGGGGGCTTGAGGGAGGGGCTTGGATTCCACAACAGACTTGCAAGGCTGGAACAGCTCCATCTAACTTTTAAAAAGGCCTATTAAGCTACCCTTTGGTGACTTTGTCCTTCAACTACAGTTAACCAAATTTCTTGTGGGAAAACCATTTGGCATAAACTGATAAGATGTAGGGGTAAGGGAGAGTCCCGCCCATCTCTTGGTAGGCCCTGACAACCGATCTCTGGGAATTTAATTTAACCCAGGGGTTTAAATCTTTGTATGTGCCCAGTTTGTAGCAGGAAATGTACTGCTGCTAAGGAAGGCTCTTAAAACTATGAACGAGAGGTCTGGATAGAGTTTAGAGATCTTGAAGATACCAAATACTTTAATTTAATACTGGCCGTTTAAGGTCCAGTTGCCTGGCACCCCCAAAGACAGAGGATGAAAGGCAGATAGATAGAAGAGGCTGCCAACGACCGAGTAGCGCTTCGAGAAGGAAGGCGCAGCAAAGACCTGGGCCCTACGTGAATGAGGCACACCCTGCTTTTGCCCAGCTTTCTGTTCTAGCAGGAGGCTGCTTCCCAAAGCCCTGACCTAGAAGAGCTGATATGTAACAGTTGCCAGTTTCTGTGGTGTTGATACCCTACCACGTCTGACAAACTGCTAATGTCAAATCACCAAATCTGGAGTTGGGAAGAGAAGGACACACCATTCTATAGCATTTCCACAATAGTGACAGAACACACATAAATAACTTCAATAGCATAGATTGTAGTAATAGTAAAATCCAGTAAAATAATTAGGAAGTGATACATTTTAAATATTTGTCACCTTTGTTTTTAGTATAATTTAATCACAAGATTATAAAATTTAATTTTTAATAATATCTGTGCAAATTTCCTGGTAAGAGCTGGCTCTGGGACCCCACTGACTGTAAGGCAAGTCTTGGCCATGTCTACCCATTTTTGTTCCATCACCTTGTGTGCTGTGACTACATCTGGGGCTTATGCTAGACTTCCTGCTCCAAACTTAAACAGTAGACTATTTTCCCATTAGCCTGAGTTCAGAGAGCTTCTCTTCTCATTTTCTCAAATGTCAGGCTTTGGCCCTTTGTATTCAGTTGTTTTTTGAGAGCAGGGATTCTAGTCCCACCACTCTCTTTTTTCCTCAGGGGAGACAGCTGGCCGTTCTAACTCTGTTTCTTATGACTTTTTTACCCCCCAATCAGACAGTTATCAAGTCCTTGCCCTTTCCAACAATTTCTTCTCTGCGGACTCCCAGCAGTATCTCTTCCTACTGTCACCCAACACAGGTCGTTATCCATCTCCCTCTAGCTGGTTGCTTTGGCGTCTGCCCTGGCCACCCTTTCTTCTGCTTCTCTCCTTCTCCAATGCGCCAGCCCATGGAATGGAGTCCTGATCACCATTCTGATCATGGTCCCTCTCTGTTTAAGATCCTGCGGTGGGACCTGCTCCTTGTCAGATCCTTCTGGGTTCCCTGTTCTTTTATCAGCCACAGTACTCATGCCCCCTGCTGTGCAGGGCAGACCTGGTTCCGCTCAGGCTGAGGGTTCTCTGTTCTTGTTACACTGAGGCCACCCTCACGTGTTTGCTGGCACGTAACATTTTTTTGTTGGTCAGACCTACTGGCAAAACCCTCCTGAATCATTTCTGTAACATTTCCTCCTACTGATTTAACTCATCTCTAGGGGGAATTTAAAAATTTTAATCAGTTGCACAGAGGGAGAGAGTGAAAGGCATGGAAGTCACAATTTCAGCAAAGATGAGTCTGCGTGGATTCAAATTTGAATCCAAGGTCTTTTTTGGGACACACAAACTGAGCCCTTGTTCTGAGAGGGAGGGGTAGGGAGGACATCAAGACCACAGGGCTGAGGGTGAAGCATTGAGGCCACCAGATGGTTCTGGCATTACTTAGGCAAACAAATGAGCAGGATTAGTATTGCTGATGAATTGCGGTAGTTAAAACTGTATTATGCAGGGCATACAGGTGCATGGATGGTCTGGGGAGGTGAGAAAAATTTCTCTAAAAAAACCAGACCAAAACAAAACCCCACTAACTGGAACTACTTATAAAGCTGAAGCAAAATGGATGAGTCCTAAATCACTTCTTAATTTTTCTTATATCTTTTTTTTCCCTCTGTGTCTTAGACAACAGCCAAACTAGAAAAGCAAGCTTTGGAGAAATAAGTTAGACTCATGCAGGAGCACAACCTTCCAGTCAGGATGCCCATCCACCCAGGCCCTCCCCACCACCAGGAAGAATCCCCACCAGCCAGTGGTCTCTTCAAGCTTCCAGCAAATCCTCTACCTCAGTGCAGAGGAGGCAGATGTCTCAGACTGAGGGGAACAGGTTCCCTGAAGTTGAGCTGATTTAAACAGTATTTGGAGAGAATGTTTTTCCAAAATGTACTGTCAAGTTTTTTCTAAGTGACTTATAGTACGTGATCTCTAAGTGTCTTATAATAATTACAATTTAATTAGAGTGAAAATTTATTATTTACTAAGTTCCAGGCACTATGTTAAGTGCTTTATAGGTATTATCTCAATTAATTATCACAACAGTTTTACGATAGAAGTAGGGTGATATTAAAAATATTTAACAACTAGTCCAGAATTAACCTTTTTATTGCAAAATAATGGGGAGTTCTGGGGGTCTGGGGGGAGGGTCACTAAGGGGGCTGGGATGGCTTTTATTCACTGATTGGTATGGGGGTATTTTAACAATTGGTATGACTGCACAGCTGCATACCATTTGATTATCAGCCCCACAGGGGTAGGTACTGTGAATATACTCATTTAACAAATGAGGTATATTAATAAAGATTAGGTTTGATTTCGACTAATAGAAAATGCAGAATGTCAGTAGCTTAAACAAACAGTTGTTTATTTCTCACAGAGACAGTGAATACACTGATAAAGGTTACTGGGGCCTAGAATGTTCTGGTCATCATGAGAGAAAGCATTATTTTGGGGGCATTAAAAATAGGTAGAACTTATTGTCCATCAATGGATGAATGAATAAACAAAATATGATATATACATACAAGGGAATATTATTCAGCCTTAAAAAGGAAGGAAATTCTGACACATGCTACAACACGGACATTATGCTAAGTGAAATAAACTAGATGAAAAGGGCACTCCTTGCCTTCACTATGGAACCAAAAAATCTTAAATTTCTTGGGTTCTCTGACAGCTAGTGGCAATCATATAACAAAGTCTGGCCAAGAAGTGAGCAGAAACCCTTTGGGGTGATTTTGGGGAAAAGCTTTCTTTTTAAAAAGAGAAGGCAATGTTGATGCTATGCTTCACTCTCTCTTTGTGCTTTAGTGGTAGATACGATGTCAAAAAAAAACTTGTGACCATGAGGTAAAGAGCAAGAGTATCGCTGACATGTTGTGTCTGATATCACCGACATGTTGGACCGATACCAACTGCCACCTATCTCTAGATTTCTTGTTATGTGAGAAAATTAAACCCCTAGTAAAGCTACTTGAGGTAAGCAAAAACATTCCCAGCTGATACAAATATGTCTAGTTAATTCTTACTTGGTTTTTGGGGAGTCAGTGTAGATGCACTTACAGTCAATGTAGAAGACACTTTATTTAATCCTGGAATATTTGTTGAGTGCCTACACTGTACCAGGCTCTGTTATAGGTTCTGAGTTTTTGACAGATTTCAGGAAGTCTTCCTGGACCTCCTCAGACTGAGTGAGATGTGCCCTTTCTGTGCTCATGTAAATTCTATATTCTACGTGTGTAGATTCTCCATTTGATGGTAAATTCCTTGAAGACAGAAATCATATGTCTGAGTCATTTCTACATTCCCAGTGCCCAGGGCAGGGTCTGATGCACAAAACAGTAATCAATTAGTTAAATAAATTACTGAATGAAAAAAAAGTACCATTTCAAGTGTTGGGTTTGTTAGCTTCTAGGTGAGTTGAGGCCTACCCGCCAACCCC
>NW_006441386.1:3901925-3922560 GCF_000325575.1 Pteropus alecto
AGGAATACAAAGGAAGACAGGCTAACTGTATGGGTGTGTGCGTGCGTGCGTGCGTGCGTGCGTGTGTGTGTGTGTGTGTGTGTGTGTGTGTAGAAAATGTATGCACATCCATTCCTTTTTGAACTTCCAGATTTGAAATATCTGCAAATGGAAGCTTACTTTGGATGGATAATTTTCAGATCTCCTCAGCAGTGTTTTGGTTACTAATCTGAGCTCATGTTTACTGAGCCAAGCACATCCCTCATTTTATTTAAACTTCACAAATAACACTATCGGGTCGGCGCAAATCTCTCCATTTTAGAAGACAGCAAGACTCAGGGAAGTTAATATTTGCCCGAGGCCCTGCAGGACTCATTTTCTGGCAGACCCCATTCTGAGTCCCGACCTTCCCCCACCCCACCACCACCCTGCCTCTCATAAAGATGCACCCTAGCTCCTCCCCCGCTGTGCTCTGTTGTGGAGTGTGTGTCTTGTTGAATAGGCAGCCTTCTGCCTTTGTAACTTCATTTGAACTGTTGACTTTGCTGGCTTGCTGTGTTGATCCCCTTAGTTGAGATCAGCTTGTTCTTTTCTCAAAGCCAACCTATTTGCACAACAGCACTAAGGAGCCCAAAGATTGCTGAATATTTAACATTCATAGGCAACATGCCACAGTAATCAAAAACACTTGAAAGAGACCCAGACAAGGGGGTGGGGGAAGGAGAGGACTGGAAGAGAGGCCCAGCAAGCACATTGCTGGCCAGCGGCAGTGTCATTCAGGCACTTCTCATAAGCTGGAGGAACCGCAGCTTCGTTAGGTCAGAGAAAGACTAGCCAGCACTGCTATTGTTCACATCTGCCAAGGGTAACTGCCTTTAGCAGCCGAGTTTGCAAAACCCCGAACAAAAGAGCTATTGATAGAGATGAGCGTGTGAATAAGTCCAGGGATGACAGTAACATATTTAGACAGGTAGTATCTTGGAGTTAGGGCCATGGTTACAGCTAAACCACAGCAACTGCATACTTCTGGCACTTGAATTTCCCCTTCACACAGAAGGCAGATAGCTGGGAAAGTTCACCTATGAGAAGGGCAAGGAGAAGGAATGCTCGGCTGGGGCAGAAACCACTTAGGGCAAAGTCTACTTATGATCAGAATTTTAGAACTTAGCTTGCTGGAAGTTTTCATTTAAGCCATTTATTAAAAATTTTTCTTCCTGCTGTAATGCATAGGGCGTACGGGGTCCATATTTCTTTCTTAATTGCAGACAGAGAGGTACAGATTTACTGAATAGAAATATAATGCTTGTGGTTTGAATTGAATTGGGTTGTCAAGTTACATTCAAGAACATGTTCTTTAGTAGGGAGCAGGTACATAAGGCCAGAGTTCTTGGCTGGAGAGGTGAAAACACAGAGGAGTTAGAAATGCCAGGTGTATGATACTGCTGTGGCTGGCAATTGCATAAGCCAGACAAATAAAATAGCTTATGTGCTTGAGGAGAGAAATACATTTTAGAAATACGTACCATTATGAAGACACCTCAAACCTATGAAAGAATGAAAAGAATAAAGAACTATGTTGGTATAATTTGTTTAATTTTGTAATTTTACATAGGAAACAAGGGTACCTTGATTAACTCTTAGAAACAGTTCCAGGAGTTATTTCATCTAACTAGGTGTACTCCAGCTCTTTTTTTACTTTGGAGTGGGAAGGAAGTAGTCCACCCATAATTAAAGTCACAAAATATCAGAATCAGAAATTCAGGGCCCTGGAATCTTCATTTTTGATAGGCACCCCAAGAACTGCTCTAAACTTATAGCCAAAATGTACGACTGGCAGACAACCAGCTCATGGGAAGTGGGGCACTGCCTCCTTCCATCTGAAGGAATGTGTGGGCAGCCAGAGCATCCTGGTGAACAGCTGACTGGAGAGGACCCTTTCTCAGTTTGCCATGGCTCTTAGGATCTCGGCTGATGCTTCCAGCTTCTGGAGGACTCTCTCACAGATAGACCCTGACAGAGATGAGAGTCTGCATCCAGCTGGAGACTAGCTTCACATTAGGTAATACATTATACATACATATCTCTTTCAGGTGGGATAAATTGAGTGAATTGAGTGGTGGGGGGATGTGCCAGGCACAGGAGACTGGGAAAGAATCTCTTGGTCAGTGGAAGAGGTAGAAATAGGGTTCTGGTCTGACTGTGAACTCCTAGACAGCCTGCCTTGCCTTTGTTGTAGCTAGACTTCACATCCTAGTGTGCAGGTAGACACTGAACAAGAAAACACATGGGTAAGAGTAATTCCAGACCGTGGTAAGGGGAAAGGAGAAACTAAAAATGTGTCGTAACAGAGATGAATGATGGGTGAGAGTGACACTAGATAAGAGCCAAGGATTAGCCAGCATAGGTGACATTTCAAACAGATACTTGAACAAGGGGCAATTCTAGAGCTCTACTTGCCTTGGGGCCATGGAGAGAGTGCTGTCTGTAATCCCCATCCACTATTAATCTTTAGCTCTGACCTTGTGAAAACCACATGCATGCATGAGGGTGTGGAATCAATTTCCCTGATGACGAGAAGCCACAGGGGGTGTGGACCTGCTTCACCAAGCAGAAAGTGGAGAGAGTGACTGGATGTCAAGCAAAGCTTGGTCCTGCTGGGGAGTTGGGAAAATCCAAAGGAAGGGAGGGAAGGGGTAGTGCTACAGAGAGCGTATTCGAATCAGTCAGACATCTCAGTTTACAATTTCAGCTCTGCCACTTGCTAGCCCTCTACCCTTGGGAAAATTAGAGGACTTCTCTAAGCCTCAATTCTGTCTGTTTTAAAATAGGAATAATACCAAGCTCAGAGAACTGTTTTCATGGTTTAGGGAGTGGACACATGCAAAGCACTCGGCAGAGTGCTTAGACTGTAGTAGTTGCTAATTATATATCCTCTCCTCCTGCCCTCCTCCACTCCTTCCTTCCTTCCTTCTTCCCTTCTTTCCTTCCTTCCCTCCCTCTCTCCTTCTTTGCTTCCTTCCCCCCTCCCTTCCCAGCCTGGCCTCAAGTTGGATATAGATTGGCCAACACCGACCCTCTGCCTGTGTTCTGATGTCTGTTAGGAGAAATCTGCTGAAGGTGGGAAAGCTGGGCGACTTTACTTATGCTTGTCTCTCAAAGAGAAAAGACATTCTTTTGATTCTGTTTTATCTCTCCTTTAAAAAAACACACAGCACCACACAGCTGAAACAAGAACCCTGTTTGATCCACCCCCCCCCACCATTTATCTTTCTCTAGCTGGTTTTGAACTGCCTTATTTTGGATCTCAACAGAGGGCAGGAGGAAAACCTTCTTTGGGGTGTAGGAGGGGGGCTGGTGAAGTGTTCCTTTTTTATAAGGCAGAACTAGAGTGAATGATTCTTGGCTCACCAGCTGCATGGACGAATGTACTTAGCTGTTTTTGGCAGCTAGTTCCTCGTTTACTTGGCCCCAGCTGGATCTCTTGGATTTCAGCTAAGAAGGATTGTTATATTCTCATTTTGGGAGGGTGAGGACATACAAGTTAGCCTTAGAAATAGTATTTCTTGAACACCTACTATGTGCTTAGCTCTGTACAAAGTAAGCCCTAGGGAGGAACCAGATGTGTGAAAGTCTAGAATTGGGAGTATGAGAGGAGTTGGAGAGCTTTAAGGAGGCAGGAATCTTCTAAACTGCTAGAAGGTATAGTTCACCAAGTACTTGTTGAACATTTATGATGTTGATGAGATGTAGCTCCAGCTCCCAAGAAGGTCTTGAGTGAGTGAGAGAGAGATGAGTAAGAAATTACAATATAATAGGACGAGTTATATAATAGAAGCACAAAGAAGTTTCTGTGGAACCACAGAGTGGTGAGTGATTGAATGAGGCTGAAGAAGAAAGCAGGGGACATCAGGGGCTGGGGAAAAGGGTGGTTCAGGCAGAGGGTGCCACGTGGAGGCTCCCAGGCAGGGGCGAGAGAGCCAAGGTATTTAACAACTTGGCTCCTTGTTGGGCCAGACATTCACCTTGGATTGCTGGAGGTGGGGATGAGAGGGCAGGGGTAAAAGGAAGCTCTTGGGAGCTTGGGCAGGTGGTTATTTACCAACTTCTTCAAAAGTCTTTTGGTATTTAACAACTGATTCTGTCCTACTGATTTCTATCCTACTGGTCTCTATTGGTGCAATGTTAGTCTTCTCCGAGGTGGGAGAGAAACGGCCCCATGGAAAATTGGTGATGGTTGGGGATGACCGAACTATTGTCTGAGCCTGTGGGTGAGGTATAGGAAATGAGGTTGGAAAGGTAGGCAGGGGTCAGTGGATGAACAGCCTTTTGTATTTAGCTTAAAACTTGGGCCTTGACATGAAGCCAGTGGGAGCTGCTGAAAGGTTTTAGTCTGCAGGAGGGGACTACAGTTGGATGGATGGCTCTGAAGCTTGGGACGAAGTGAATTGGGAGGTAGGAGACTTATCAGGAAGCTTATCCAGGAATACTTGAGAGTGGTTAAAGAGTCTATTAAAGCAGCAAGCAGGGAGAGGGATATGGGTTTAAGATACATTCACAAGGTTGAATCCTAGCACTAATGATTGTATGTGTAAGGTGAGGTAAGGGAGGATTTAGGGTGACTCTGGATTTGGGCAAGAGTGAAAGGCAGTGCCTGGCAACAAAATCCAGAAGAAGACGCTGGGGGTGAGATTGGGGTAGGGTTGATAATGGGCCACTTGAAGAAGGAGAGGACAGGGTAAGCAGGGGACTCTGCATGAGCATCCCAGGTTCAGGAAGACCCAAGAGTGAAAGCAGTATGGTGTATCTAGATGATTGTGTTGAAGCCAAAGTGATGTGAATAGAAGAGAGAAGTGGGGGACAGGTTGAATGTGTGGCTAGTTTCACCCCTGTCTTGGAACCAGCAGGAAGGATTTGGACTTGATGGACCAAGGAGTGACAGGTTGAAAGAAATGTTAGGATTTAGACCAGTGTTAATATTAGTCTGGCAGCTGAGTGGGGGCTGGGCTGGAGGAGAGGATACTGGAGAGAAAGGCACAAGTGGGAGGTCTGTGTGAGGTCCCCTGAGCTCTAGAGATTTGGGGACACTGGGGGTGCAGTGGGGGTGGGTTGGAGTTGCTAAAAGGAACAAGGGTAAACAGGACACCCTCACTTTGCTACTTTTTACTCTTTCATATTTGGGGTTTGGTGAAATACTTCATCTGACCCAAAAGCTCTGCTGCTAAAATAAAATTGGAAAACCACTGCACTAGGCAAAAGGTGTGAAGGACGGCGAGGCAAGTATGAAGACTACCTGCAAAAATGGTGTGGGAACTTCCACAGTGTGGGTAGAGGTTGTGTTCTGTAGCAGAAAGGAGGTGAAATGCATTTCTCTGCCAGATTTTAAAAATTGTACTTTGGTGCAAGCGAGTAACTTGAGAGATTTAGTTATATCCTGTCATTTTTTCATTTCATGTATATTTCTTTTGGCCTTATGTTATGCACTGTGTAGCATATAAAAACCTAGCCCTTTCTCTGAAGGACCTTATTTTTTACAAATACAGAAACAGCTGCAACTGAAACACTAGTCGAATGTAGTTAAGTACTAACCTAGGTAAGGGCCCAAGTTAAAGAGATGAGGTGTGTCACCTTGACAACCTGCCAACCTGAAAATGGCTCTCAAATAGGGTAGGCTGAAAGTTCCAAAACTCCCTGTGAGGGCCCCATGGAGCTGGGGGAACACTATAGACTCTGAATTCTCAGCCTGTTACAGAAGGAGAAAGAAAGGCCTGGAAGGGAAAGACCAGGGTTCAGGTGTATAAACTGATGAGAAAACAAGAACCAAGAAGAGATGGAGGTCTATCCATTGAGACAACATGGTGGAACAGGCCACAGACAAGACTGAAGTTTAGGGGAGCAGGGTTGGATGCTTGTGAGCTGGGTGTGCTGGAGGAGTCACTTCACTGCCTTGATTTCCCTAACTGTAACAAGGGAGTTTGCCTGGGTCCCCCAGCAGTGCTGACTTTCTTCTTCCAGCGTCCATGGCAGATGTAATGAATTTGATCACAGAATTTTTTCCCCTTTGAGCCTAGATACAGCCTCATTTCTCCCAGAACCCCAGGCAGCTACTCCTTCTCAGAGGGTGTATATATGTGTAATGAAACCAAATTGTGAGCCTTAGGCTGGGTAATCCAAAAGAGATCTTTCATAACTGACATATAACTGACTATGACTTACCAACAATGATGGACCTAATACAGTCAATATGTTCCTGTTCCCTGGGATGCCATTTTTCCCCTTTCTCTCTGTGACTGGGAAGATGTCAAACATCGATCCAAGTTTTAAACTCAAGTGCCAGTAGAGCACATACATAAAGCTTTAGGAATCTTTTGAGCCTTGAGGTCAAATTTTATGAATTTTCTACATTCACTTGCACAGAGAGAGCCAATGAATGTCTTTCTATTTATGAAATCTCTAACAGGTTTTCCCCCAACTTTTTTGAGATACAATTGACATATAACACTGTAAGTTTAAGGTATACAGTGTGATGACTTGATACACTTGTATATTGTAAAATGATTAGCATAGTGGACTTAGCACCTTCATCATCTCACGTAATTACCTTCTTTTTTGTGATTAAGAACATTTAAGATCTACTCTTTTAGCAACTTTCTAGTATATAATACAGTATTGTTAACTATAGTCATCATATTGTACATTAGATCCTCAGAATGTATTTATCTTAGAACTGGATATTTGTACCATTTGATTGAATCTTCCTATTTCCCCTACCCCCAGCCCCTAGCAACTACCATTCTACTCTGTTTCTATGACTTTGGATTTTTATGGATTCCATACATAAGTGAGATCATACAGTATTTGTCTTTCTCTGTCTGACTTATTTAATTAATATAATGCCCTTGAGGTCTATCCAGGTTGTCACAAATGGCATTATTTCCTTCTTTCTCATGGCTGAATAATATTCTATTGTGTGCGTATCTATCTATCTATCTATCTATCTATCTATCTATCTATCTATCTATCTATCTATCTATTCTATCTATCTGTCATCTACCTATCCATCATCTACCTATCTATATCACATCTTTTTTATACAGTTTGTTTCTATATCTTTGCTATTGTGCATAACGTTGCAGTGACCATGGATGGGAATGCAGATACCTCTCTGAGATTCTAATTTCAATTCCTTTGGGTATATACTGAGAAGCGAGTATGCTAGATCACATAGTAGTTCTATTTTTTAATTTTTTGAGGAACCTCCATACCATTTCCAGTGGCTGTACCAATTTACATTTCCACCAAAAGTGCACAAGGGTTCCCTTTTCTCCACAAGTTTGCCAACATTTGTTATCTCTTATCTTTTTGATAAAAACCATTCTAGCAGGTGTGAGTTAATATCTCATTGTGGTTTTGATTTGCATTTCCCTGACAAATAGTGATGTTGCACATCTTTTCATGTACCTCTTGGTCACTTGCAATTTTTTCTATGGAAAAATGTCCATATAGTTCCCTTGCCTGTTTTAAAATTGTAATGTTTGGTTTTTGCTATTGAGTTGTCTGAGTACAATATATATTTTGAATATTAACCCTTATCAGATAGATGGTTTGCAAATATTTTCTCCCATTTAGTAGGTTGCCTTTTCATTTTGTAGATTGTTACTGTGTAGAAGCTTTTTAGTTTCACATAGTTTCACTTACTTATTTTTGATTTAGTTGCTTGTGATTTTGTTGTCATATCCAAAAAATCGTTCCCAAGAACAGTATGAAGGACTTTTGCCCCTGTTTTTTTCTAGGAGTTTTACAGTTTCAGGTCTATGTTCAAGTCTTTAATCCATTTCAAGTTAATTTTTGTGAATGGAGTAAGATAAGGGTCCAATTCAATTCTTCTGCATGTGATTATCCAGTTTCCCCACAACATTTATGAAGAGACTATTCTTTCCCCATTGAGTAGTCTTGACTCCCTTGTCCAATATTAACTGATAACATGTGAGAAAATTTATTTGTGGGCTCTCGATTCTGTTTCATTGGTCGATGTGTCTATTTTTATGCCAATACCATACTGTTTTGATTACTATAGCTTTGTAATATAGTTTAAAACCAGAAAGTGTAGTACTTCTAGCTTTGTTCTTCTTTCTCAGGATTGCTTTGGCTCTAATAAAGGTATGATAGAGATACTCCAAACTCTATCCAGGTTTCCTAGCTTGAGAACTATGATTTTTAGTTGAGGTAAAATTGGTATAGAACATATTAGTTTTAGGTGTACAACATAATTTAATATTTGTATACAGAACAAAGAGATCATCACAATAAGTCTGGTTACCATTTGTTACCATACAAGTGACTCTTTTCACTCATTTTGCCCTCTGATAACCATCAATTTATTTTCCCCTCTGATAACCATCAATCTATTTTCTGTATCTATGAGGTTTATAAGTTTTTCATTTATTGTATTATTATTTTTAGATCCCACATGTAAGTAAAATCATACAATATTTGTCTTTCTCTGTCTGACTTATTCTTTAATTATGAATAACATTGCCAGGTACAGTATTCTTTGTTAGATGTCTTTTCCTGTCAGCACTTTGAATATATCGTGTCATTCTTTTCTGGCCTGCAAAATTTCTGCTGAAAAATCAGCTGATTGTCATATGGGGATTCCCTTACATGTAACAAGTTGTTTTTCTCTTGCTGCTTTCAAAATTCTCTCTTTAACTTTTGACATTTTAATTATAATGTGTCTTGGTTTAGATATCTTAGGGTTTATCTTATTTGGAACTCTCTGTGCTTCCCGGACGTGGATGTCTGTTAACTTCCCCAGGTTAGGGAAGTTTTCAGTCATTATTTTTTCAAGAAAGTTTTCTGCCCCTTTCTCTCTCTTTTCTCTCTTATCCTGGCAGATATGTTTCAAGATCCCCAGTGGACACACACACACACACACACACACACACACACACACTATGTATATATATCTTTTCACTTAAAGGAAGCACTTTACAGCTTGTCTTTGGCATATCCAAATTTGCTGCTCTGTTTGGGAGAGTTTTACTGCCCTATCTTCCAAATTGCTGATCGGTTTTTTGCTTAATCTATTCTGCTGTTGAACCCTTCTCATGTATGTTTCAGTTCAGTTATTGTATTCTTCAGCTGACTTCCGTTGGGTACTTTCTTATATTTTCTTTCCCTTTGTTGAAGTTCTCAATGTGTTCATTCATTCTTCCCCTTAGTTTGGTGAACATGTTTATGTCCATTACTTTGAATTCTTTATAAGGTAGATTACTTATCTCTATTTCATTAAGTTATTTTTTGAGATTTTATTTTATTTTATTTTATTTTTTCTCTCATTTTGAACATATTCCTGTTCTCTCATTTTGCTTGAGTCTCTATTTGTTTCTGTGTAGTAGGTGAAATAGCTACTACTTCTTCCAGTCTTGAAGGAGAGGCCTTGTGTAGGAGGTGAAATTTATCATTCAACCTTGCCCTAGCTCTTTTTTGTCTCTTGGCCTTTGTGATTGTCTAAGTAGCCTGACTTATTCTTGGTATGTCCCAGTTGAGGGCGTGTCAAGGCCAGTCAATGTTCTGAAGGGTGTGATCTCAATCAGTACCTAGTTTCAGGCTGATTGGAAGCCAGATACTCAGGCAGCAGCTTCAAAGCTATACATATATACATACATTCCTGTGGGCCAACAATTGTAAACCTTGATGATCTTGACGTGTCCCTGGGTGGCAGTTAAAGAAACTGGGGCTTCAGATGAGTGTATAAGCTCCATTATAGGAAGTATGATTGAGCTGTGGTGAGGCCAAGGGAGGCTGCAATGATGGTACCTCTCTGCCTATAACCTCTTAGAGTACCTCTTAGCTTCTAGATGTGTGGCAATCCTGAAGCTTGTGCCTCAGGTTTAAGCTCCAGGACATGTAAATGGGCTTTATTTTTTCACAGGAATATGGGTTATGTTTTAGTCTGCTTTCTGTGCAGTGGCCTGGGTATGATTGTCTGCTCAGAGCTGTTTTTCCAATTGTTACTATTTAGTGGGGTCCAGGAATGCAAGCCCTTCTGGCCACCAGAAGCAGGTTACCAAGAGGTGTTCTCTGTGTGGACTGCAATTGCCCACTGGCTTTATTGAGGCTGTAGGAGAGTGGTGATGATGGGGCATGGCTTTAGTAGAATGCTGGAGACAGGACACACCCATGGCTTTAGAGAGGCTGTGTCTGTGCGCACCTGCATGTACTAGCAAGGTTGAGGGAGAGTGCAAAAATGGTGTTTGGCAGTGCCTCTGTCCCTGAAGAAATTCCAACCGGTCCCTGCTTCTCTGGAAGACGCTTTAAGATTGGCAAATAAATCTCCTTCATCTATAATCCAGGTACCTCTCAAACTTCTGCTTTTGTACTGAGTCCCAGAATGAGTAAGTTCACACATGAGACCCTCAAAAGGAGTATCTCAGATTCCCACAGTCCTCTGGGTCCCCAGAATGTAAGCCCCATTGGTGTCCAAAGCCAGATATTTTGGGGCCTTGTCTCCCTGGTGCAGGTCCCAAGCATTGGGGTGCCTGATGTGGGGCACCAATCCCTTGTTCCTCAGGAGAAGCTCCAGACCTGTGAGATACCTCTCTAATTGTGGGTCACCACACTGGGGGTGAGGTTTGTGGCAAGAACATATCTCTGGCTCTTATACACATCTCAATGTATCCCTTTTACCCCTTGTTGTGGAAGAAGCTTTTCAGCTAGTCTTCAGTTCTTTTTCAACAGGAATTATTCCATATGTAGCTGTAAATTTGGTGTGTCCTTGGGAGGAGATGAATTCAGGTTATTCCTAAGCTGCCATCTTGGACCTTCCTATGATATTTTTACTGATAATATCTACTTTTTTAATGAGAGCTCAAGACTGAAGATACAAGACCATTAGAATAAACATGGCTATTCTTAATGTATTAGAAGAGTTTATCCTGCTTTCTAAACATTCTCAAATTGACTTTGTTGTTTTGAAATTGTAATTTTACAGCTATTAAAAAGAAGACCATGGAAACTTTAAAATGTGGTTATATTTGAATTTTAGGATTGCTTTTTTTATTTTTGTAAAAAATGTCATTGGAATCTTGATAGGGATTGTATCGAATCTATAGATGGCTTTGTGCACTACGGACATTTTAACAACATTAATTCTTCTGATTCATGAACACAGTGTATATTACCAATTGTATCTTCTTCAATTTCTTTCATCAAAGTCTTACGCTTTTCATTGTACAGATTTTTCACTTCTTTGGTTAAATTTATTCCTACTTTATTGTTTTTTAATGCTAAATTGTGAATGGGATTGTTTCCTTTATTTCTTTTTATAGATATTTCATTGTTAGTATATAGAAACATAACTAATTTTTGTATGTTGATTTTGTATCCTGCAACTTAACTAAATTCATTGAATTGTTCTAAGTTTTTTTGTGGAGTCTTTAAGATTTTGTATATATAGGATCATGTCATCTGTAAAGAAAGACAATTTTACATCTTACTTTCCTATTTAGATGTCTTTTATTTCTTCTTCTTGACTGATTGTTTTGGCTAGGACTTCCAGTACTATGTTGAATAACAGTGGTGAAGTGAGTATCCTTATCTTGTTCCTGATATTAGATATAAAGCTTTCAACCTTTTAACAATTGAGTATGATGTTAGCTATGGGCTTATCATAGATGGTGTTTATTACATTGAGGTATGTTCTATACCCAATTTGTTGAGTATAAGAAGTGAAAAGATGTATTTTGTCAAATATTTTTTCTATATCCATTGAAATGATCATATGATATTAATTTTTCATTCTATTAATGTGATATATCACATTTATATATTTGGGTATATTGTATCAGCCTCACATTCGAAGGGTAAATCCCACTTGATCATGGTATATGATCCTAAACCAATTAAATGTGCTATTTAATTGGTTTGCTGATATTTTGTTGAGGATTTTTGCATCTATATTCATTAGGGATATTGACCTGTAGTTTTCTTTTCTTGTAGTGTCCTTGTCTGGCTTGGGTATCAGGGTAATGCTGGCCTTGTAAGATGAGTTTGGAAGTGTTCCCTCCTCTTTAATTTTTTGGATGAGTTTGAGAAGGATTGGCATTAATTCTTTAAATACTTGGTAGAATTTACCGATGAAACCATCTAGTCCTGGACTTTTCTTTGTTGGGAGATTTTTGATTACTGATTCCATATCCTTACTCATTATTGGTCTGTTCAGATTTTCTGTTTCCTCATGATTAAGTCTTGGTAGGTTATATATTTCTAGGAATTTGTCCACTTCTTATAAGTTATGCAATCTATTGGTGTAGAATTATTCATAATAATCTCTGATGAGCCCTTGTATTTCTTTGGCTTTGGTTGTTATAGCATCTCTTTAATTTCTGATTTCATTTATTTGAGTTTCTCTCTTTTTTTTATTGTTAGACTAGCTAATGGTCTGTCAATTTTGTTTATCATTTCTAAAAATCAGCCCTTAGTTTTGTTGATCTTTTCTATTGTTTTTCTGGTCTCCATTTTATTTATTTCTGCTCTGATCTTTGTTATTTCCTTCCTTCTGCTCACTCTGGGTTTACGTTTAATCTTATTTGAAATTTCTAACACTTGAGTAACAAAGGAACAATAATGGTCTAATACAAGACAAAGGAACTGAGGTTTCTTCCTTCTTGTTACATTAGGTTTTAAGGTGTGAGCCGCATACATCATAGCAACCCTGGAAACCAGGCTCTGTAAATGAAAGAGGCCTAAGGGATTCTGGATGGACTACCAATAGTGCTTACCACCTGGTGCTGGAGAAAACGACTCTATAGAATGCTTCTCCTCTTTGGCCAGCATAAATGAGATGAAGGATACTCATATTTAGGAATTAGTGACTCCAAATATGTCCAGACTGGCTTGGTACTCCCTCCCACCTGGTCCAGTGCAGCAGTGCATGGTGCACTGAGCAAAATAGTGGCTGATGTAGTTTCGTGTGTTTTTCATGGAGCTATATTAGTCAATTTGAATAAATGTCCTTGCTTCTGAGAATTTGTTCTTTCTAAATTTGGGGAGTTTAAGTATCCATTATTTCATGAAATGGTGCTAATGTGTTTTTGTTTTTGTATTTTTTTTCTTCCTTTGGCAAAGGAAAAAAATGGCAATTCCATTTTAGCCTCAAAGGTTTTTTTTTAGGAAAATGTTTCAGAGCATAAAATCCAAATTCTGAGGAGTCACAGTTTAAGCTCTAAGAATTTAGTGAAAACATCAGTGGCTGTGACTTGGCCTCAGGGATAACTTTTTAAATTGTCCCTTCTCCTCACTTCCCCACCATTCTAGACTCTCTGTTACTTTCCTATTTTACTTGTTTTGCTCTTAATTCTGGTGCTCTGTCTGGCCCTTTTGGCTGATGTGAACTATGGACCACCCACTTGGTTCTTGATTTTGCCATCATCTCTGCATGCAAACTTCAGAGCAACTTTATTTCATGTGCTACTTCCAAGCCTGCTTCCAGGCCTAGAACCTATGGCCAAACTCCTCATGAAACCTCAGAAGACAGTTTGCATGTGCATTTCCTGATTTGATGCCTTTATATATTATCAATTGAATTTGTATTCAGTTAACAGTATCTGGCATGCCTTTCTTGCATAGGCATTTCAAGGAAGACTATGCCAGTCTCACAAAATGCTGTACAAAATGTGTTTGCTGAGGGTCTAAGGAAAGGGTGGGTTGTCCTAATAGCACATTTGTCTGTAAATGTAAGGTGATAGGAGACCTGTATTCAAGTTTCTACTTTACTGTTAATAATTGTGAGGCTTTATTTAAGTTGTTAGAATGGATGCTTCATTTTATAGATGCATAAAATAGGGTTTGCCTGGATTCTTTCTGTGAGGCTTTTTTCTAAGTCTGCAGTTTTCTGAAAGCACACTTAGTTTTGAGGTCACCTGTCACCTCAAGATCACTGGTCATGATAACTAACACCAGATGGGATCTAATTGATTAACCCTCAGCTTGGGTGAAAATGGCAGAGTCCAAGATGAGGAGAACCTGGCTGTTGCTCTCAAGGGTCTTTTATTTCCTTTACACTCCCTCCTCCCGACCACCCATCCCATGCTTCATGACTCCTTCTTCAGTGGGAGCTCAAATCTAAACTGAATTGTCCTTGCATCATTTCATATGTATTGGTTTATTCTCTTTAAGCAGCTATTGCTCTCACAGTGGGCTGGGACTGGATCTTTTCAAGTGTGGTGGTGGTAAAAATGTTAATCAATGGCTCTCTGGAAAAAAATTCCTGGTTTATAGTATTTGTAGGTTCCTGAGAAGTAAAAATCTCCCACTGTGCTCGATTTCAAACTACCAATGAGATGTCGCTGAAGCCAAAAAGAGATGTGCACAATCAGCTCTTGTGAGCTAGTATGAGCCAATATGAACCAGTATGAGGCAGTACACAGGTTTTATGAGGAGTGAGGCAGTACGACCTGGATTCAGCACCTCCTATGGCCCTGAGAACAGACAGCACAGTGCCGGCACACACAGTAGGTTCTCAGGAATTGTTTGTTTGGCAGCATTCCCACTGTGCGGATGAACAGGAAGAGGGAGGACAGAGAAGTGTTGTTTAGACCTTTCGCGTAGGTCATGAGTTGTTAGCACCTCTGGAAAAAGGTCTTTCCCCATTGTCTTTTCTGTCTTTCCTCTGTGGCTAAGTGATCTTTCTTAAATACATTTTTGATCATGTCACCTTTTAATATCATTAACACCTCCATGTTGCCTACAAAGATGAATTCTAAATGCTTTTGCATGGCGTCCTTTAGGGTCTGATGTCCAGCTGCCTTATCAATCTCACCTCCAGCATTTCTTGGCATGGATTCTGTGTCCCACCTGCTTTATACTTCCAAACCACTCAGAATGTCATGGTTTCAAGTCTTCTGACCTTTGTCTGTGTTGTGGACTTTGCCTTGCTTGCCTTTTTTCCATTCACTGACTAGAGAACTCTTACTCACTCTTAAGGGCTCACTCGTGCGTTGTTTCCTTTATGGAGCCAGCCTTGACACTGCTTGGGCAGTTGGACTCCCTCTACAGTGCTCCTTGCAACCTTCAGATAAATTAGAGCACCAATCACACTGTATAATATTATTACATAAATGCTTATCAATTGTGAGCTCTTCAAGAGCAGGGACCATTTATTTGTTTTATCCCTTGCACCCAGCAGTATGCCTGGCACATAGTAGCTGTGCAACAATCATACGTTAAATGGCTAACCAGAGAGACAATTGGACTTTGCTTCTTCCCACTGTTCCTGTCTCTGATTCAGCTGCATAATTAGGAATTGGCAGCAATTTCAATTCTTCTCTCCTCACCTGAGCTTAAACCAATACTAAAAAGTTTTATTTGGTTGACTATTGTCCTTCCAGGCAGATGAAAGTGCCAATTCAACCCTCTCTTTCTTATCAACCCCTGCATGTGTCAGAGCATTTGAAGATGGTATGTGTGGGAGCTGCGGCTCTCTGGTGACTTCTCTCGATTTAATTAGTCTGACCTTCTGTGATAATCCCCCTCGGATGTCCCTGGCTCCCCCCTCCACTTCTGTATCATATTCAGTCTTCTGCTTTCATCAGCAAAAGACCAACTGCTCAGCTCAGCCTGTAGCATAATTCACAGCTTCGCTCTCAAAAATGAACTTTTACTCCGATGGAGCTGCTCTTAGCATTAAAATTGGCCCAAGAGAGCTAGGAAAGTTTATCTTGGAGCCAGCATGGGGTCTGTCCCTCCAAGTCAAATATTTCTCTTTAAAACGAGAATGAGCTTGAGTGTGGCACTACCAATAGCTTCCTGAAATATTGGGATATCTTTAAACATTAACATTTGGTTGCAGTGCTGAAGGCCTTCTGGAGAGTTTTTAAGTCTCCCCCTGCTTCTCTGAATAACCGGGGCTTTCCTACGTGCTTCCCTTTCAATTCAGACCATGCAATCTCTCTCTGTTCAGGAGGGGGAATGCGTTGAAATAGCTCAACGCTGGGTTAATCAAACAGCTATTTATTTTCAGTCCATCCTTATAGGATTTTCTGAATGAGGTAGAGAGGCCACTTTAGAATGATCCAGAAAGTCAGAATGGCACCCCTGGAGCTTCTGGTCTTCAGGATGCTGGCAAAATTCCAGGGAGTTTAATGCTTTCCTTTTAAACCCTCTAGCCCAGGCTGTAAGCTGTATTATGATTATTGTTATTGTTTATTATTATTATTATTATTATTATTATACACTCAAAATTATTTTTTACTTTTATTTCATTGTTTCTCCATTGCCTACATCTCTCACTATTTTGGAATAAAAATGTAGCAGTATATAAAGGAATGACTTCTTTCTGAGCAGTGTAAGATGGGATGGGGAAATTTGTAATATGAATTTATATTTTAACACACTGTGTCAGGAATTAGTCTATGCATTGGAGATACAGAGGTGATAATGTTTGGCCACCACTCTGGAGAAATCCATGGAATGAGAGAGATGGACACATCAAGAGAGAAGTAAAACCGAGGCACTTTAACAGGGCATCTGACAGCCAGAGCAGGGGACAGCTAATTCTATTGGGGAGAATTTGGGAAGTTGCTGTAGAGGATGGGACACTGAGCTGGGTATTATAGGGTCAGTAGAGCTTCCACAGCTGCTGCAGATGGGAAGGAGCACTCAGGGCAGTGCTGTGGCACCTTGAGGAGTGGGCATGAGTTTGGGTGGCTTAAGTACAGGGAACACAGTACTGAGGCATCGAGTGATGAGGCTTGAAGGGTTTTTGGGACCAGACTATAAAAAGTTTTTCTTGCAGTTTTAAGGAAATTAAATCTATCCCATTGGCACTGTGGCTACGGTAGAATTAGAAACAGAGTAAAGGTATACTCAGATTAGAATTTGTAAAAGATAGTGGAAAGTGGCATGGCAGAGAGAGAACACCAGTTAAGAACACTATGATGATAGGTTCAGAAACAAAATGATGAGGGCCTCAGTGAAGTCAGTGGCATCAGAGAGAAATGGGAGAGAGTTGTCTGCAGCTGCCAATTGATATCACCATTCAGGGGCTCAGAGTGACACTGGTGATAGCAGCCATCAAGCACCATGGCTGCTGAGGAGCCTGTGAATTATCAGAAAGGAATACGGAGAGCTTGGTATCACAATGATTCACCTAGATGTGTGAGGTGTATCAGGGTCAAAGGGCCACAGAGAATGTGTGGCAGAACATTTACTGCTTCTTGACTATGTGCTCACCCACATTTCCCAGCCCCCTTGCAGTTAGGTGGGACCACGTGACAAATTCTGGCCAAGGGGCTATAAGCAAAAGTGATCTATGCTAGTTCTAGATTAAATCAATTAATAGCTGGCTCTTCCCTGGCCACAGTGTCCTGGAAGGCATGTCTTCTAGATGTGGAAGTCCTCTGGATTCATGAGTCAACACTTGACAGGAAACTGCCCTGGGGAGTTTCCAGATGCATAGTGAACTTTGCATGACCAAGGAATAAGTTTTTATTGTTAAGCCACAGGGATTTGAGGACTCTTTGTTATCACAGTATAACTTAGCCTATCTTGACAAAAACACTCCCCTCCTCTCTAAGGCTAGTGAGGCCTGAGGGAGCTAAGATGAGGCCAGTATCTATGCCTGCAGGTTATTTGAGCTCCTTTACCACAACTGATGCTTATCAGAAAGCTTTGGGAGGAGCCACATAACAAAGGTATGCATATCTGCTTCCAAACACTTTGGCTCTCCTTGGCTGGAGAATATGACAGTTTCCTCAAGCAGGCAGGCCTTTGGGAGAAAAAAAGGATTATATGGTGAAATGCCAGAGTCCTTCACGCTGCCAGAGAGATTGACAGCAATTCTTAGTACTCCTAAAGTATGTGTCATCCTGAGAAAGCATAAAGGTATTACAGGCCTCCAGGAGCAGTATGAAAGCTTCTCTCGTCATCAATAGTATATGCCTCTTGTCAAGCCTGAGGCAGAGAGGGAGGCTGAGGTGGGAAAAGGATTCAGAAGCAAGTGCTGGGGGAATGGCTAAAGGACCTGGAGGATGTTGGGCCTGGAGGAAAGAGAACTTGGTGGAGGGGTTACATGAGTTGGTCTTTAGAAATTCAAAGGCTGTTATTTGAAAGAGAGGGTAGATTTGTTCCTGGTAGCCCTGCAGTGTAGAGTTAGACCAATGGGTGAATGTTACATGGAGATAGATTCTAGCTCAACAGAGTGTTGGAAGATGGATTACCTCAGTGGGTGGTGAGTTCTCCATCACTGAAAGTGCTTAATCAAAGGCTGGAAAACAACTTGGTAGAGAGTTTGCTGTGGTAATGGGGAGTGTAAACTAGGAGACAGTCTGGGTTTAAATACCTGTTCTACTTTCATTTCTTTCATCCCAGGCTGTGGGATCTTGGGCAAGTCGATGACCTTTCTGAACTGGTTTCTTTGTTTGTGAATAGTAATATTTTACCTCTTAGGATTTTGGCAGATATATGATGTGAAATATATTTATAGGCTGCTTTTGAGATATATTGATAATAATAACATCATCATCGACCACTACAATAATAGGACCTCACATTTATTGGACACTTATCCTGTGCTAGGCACCACGCTTTGCACACATCATCTCATTTGACACTTGTAATCACCATGTGAGACAGGTACTATTATTATCTCCATTTTATGTGAGGATTTGAATGACTTTCTCAAGGTCACTAGTTCCAAAGTTGGGACTCTAATCCAGATCTACCTGGCTCTGGAGTCTAAACTTTTGATTATTAAGCTGGTTATAGTTCTTCATGATCAAAATGGAAGATGCGTGGCTGCTCTGACTATTGCAAAAGACCAAGGTTTTATTTAAGGAGGCATATCATCATTGAATGGACAACTAGTTTTGATGAAATTAAGTTTTTTTCTAATATCTTCTTTTATCATTGTAGGCATGCTATTCAATTGTGTTTTATGGCTGATATTTTACAATGATGTGTTCCAATTTTTTATTACTCATAATAAACTAAAGCAAAGCAGTGATTTAAAATGAAAATAATTATTTTTAGTTCTGGAGGTTGGCTGGGCTCAGCTAGGCGATTCTCGTTAGGGTATCTCATGCAGTTGCAGTCAGATGATGACTGGGGCTGAAGTCATCTCAAGGGCTTCCTCATTACACGTCTGTATGTATGGTAGCTGTTTCTGTTGGCTGGAACACCCACAGCCTCTCTCTCTGTGTAGCCTGGACTTCCCCGTAGTCAAGAGTGAACATCCCAAGAGAGCCAGGTGTTTTTAACTCGGTCTTAGAAGTCACAAAGTATCACTTCCTCCATGGTTACAAGCCTTCCTAGATTCAAAAGGAGGGGGCACAGACCCACACCTACTAAAAGAAGGAGCACCCAAATCACATTGTAAGAAGGAATATCTTCACATTGAGGCAATATTTAGAAACTACATTCTGCACAAACTGATAGAAGGCATCAGTTCAAGATACCATCTTGGGAGAATGGTACAAAGCTAGAAGGAAAGGCTGAGAATTTCTACACCATTTCCATTTTGTGGTCATTTCATTTAAAAAAAACCCCATCTCAGTAGTATTTTCTATAATTTTGTTAACTTGAACATTGATCAACTCCTCCTATGATTTTTTCAACTTAAATGTTAGCTTTCAACCAAGACACTGTCTAATAGCTACCCTTCATGGGCTGTATTCTGTTAACATATTTATATGTAGAAATGATCATCTCACAGCTTACAAATTAAACATTTACAGTTACATTTTTTTTCTGCCCAAAGATTTCTCTAGAAAGTATTCAAAGGACATTTGATGACTAATTAAATAAGTTTCTTCATTCTTTTATTACTAAAAAATGGATGGAATGGAGGATGATATTAGTCATGATATAACTGGTAGAAAAGAGGAATTTGTAAAAAGACTAAGAGATTGTGGCAGATTCTCCAGTTTAGGAAATTGTCCTTAGCAGTTTCTCCCTCGAATGGTCCTATGAGGAGCTGAAGAGGCCTGGATTCTCCTTGACTAAAGCATATTCTAAGGAAATACAATTAGAGACTAAAGATTAAATATCACCTTTAGGTCTTTTAGTCCATGCTCTTGATGGAAAGAATTCTGTCAAGTGAACCTAGGCAAGGAGTTGGGGAATCATGTCATCTGCTGTTGCATTTTGATGACTGAACTTTAAGTGCCTGCCAGGCTGTGTGTGGCAGAGAGATAGACAGAAATAAAAATATAACTGCAATAGTGAGATACCATCTTGGCTCTTCGAGACATTCTTGGTGGCCTCCCGAGGCACCACCTTGCCTGATTCTGACATTGCATATGCTCCTTCTTCTGAGGCTGCATTGACTCAATGGCATTTGGGCTCTTATTGGCTTCCCCTTCTTGTCTCTCTACTCTCACGAAATCTATGTGGTGAGTGCCTCATAAGCACTTTGCTCTGCAAAGTAACGCCTTTCAGAATTTATGTCAGTGAATGGGACACTGAGGAAGAATTGATTAACTGTATTGCGGACTGAAGTGGGACTAGGAATTTATAGATGAAAACCAAGGCAAATGAAAGGGCAGGTAGAAGTGATCACAGGCTGTATGGAATGTCACTGTGTCCACTCAGAAAACGACTGTCTTAAAGAATATACATGTATATATAAAGCAGATGCACTTTTGTAAAGTAACATGGA
>NW_006441386.1:3922607-3931195 GCF_000325575.1 Pteropus alecto
AATGAAGACTCATAGAAACAAGTGCTTTATAACAATAATTATTTTAGATTTTTAGAACCCTAGTCTAGAGAAATTAGAATTTAAAAACATATATTTATGTATGTTTCCATGTACATATATACAACTTGAGAATACACACACACATACATACACACACATAGAAATAACAAAGGCAGGTTTTTTGTGTGGGGGAGGGGAGGGTATTATTTGTATTTCCTTACATAAAGATTATTTACTTTACCATAGAATCCCTGAGGCTGACCAGCCCTTCTCTCTCCATCCCTCCATTCTCCCTGCCCTTCATTTCTCCTTCCCTTCCTTCTTCTCTTCCTAATTAATCTTACAGAAATTTTCAAACATATACAAAAGTAGAGACAGGAGTATAATGAACCTTGATAGTTTCTTCAAATACCTCTTCTTTGAAACATTTACAATAGGGTTAAGTTTCCAAAAAAAAAAAAAAAAATTGCCTGGGAGGTTTAGAAAGACTCCTCTTTGTGTAAAATGAAGAATAAATATGTTTTATAAAATTATTTTCAGGTGATGTGTACACATGATAAAACTATAGAAATCTTCTTCTGAGAATCTAAATCTAAGGAGAAACACTGAAAATATTTGTTTGGGCCAATTCTTTTGGCCATTTTTTTTTTTTTATAATGCATGACATCATTTCAGTGAAATAATCAAGTCGATAGATTTTGTTTCTCTCAAAATTAACCAATAATTTCACAGAATCAAATATTTAAAGCATGATTTAGATAGTACTTTTATCCCAGTGTTATATGGCCCAGTGAGTGGATGAAAGACATATTTGGAGCTGGAGAGAGTATGTTATGACTGGGCTTACAAACCCAGTGGGAGTGAGGTGTTGAGCAGGAGAACCTGGCCTTTCGGCCTCCACCTGTGAGGGATCCCAAAGGCAGAACTAAATTACTGGAGTTGGCAGATGATGGCAAAAGGAGAACTTGATTTGTAGTTAAGGATTTGAGTGTTAAAAGAGAAGTGTTGGTCCGAGGAGCACCTGGGAGCTGAGGAGCTGAGAAGGTGAGACACATATCAAGAAGGAGGAGAAGAGATGGTTTAGGGTGAAGTCTGCAAACCAGGAGACGGTGTCAGAAATCTGTTCTTAGGCTATGACCACTGCAAATGCTGAGTCACAGTGAAACAGTGGTGGGTGTCACCTGCATGGAACCACCTTGGGGTATTGCACAGAGAACATGGTTCTCACACTGTTGTATATTAGAGTCCCTGGGGAGCTATTACAAATCCCCATGTCTAGGCTGTAATTCAAACAGATCAGAATCTCTCTAGGTGGGAACCAAGCAACAGAATTTAAAAAAATTCCTTAGGTGCCTCCAATATGCAGCCAAGTAAAAACCAGCTGCGTAGAGTATGAGACAGGGCAGGAAGGTACCTGGGTTCTGTCCTGCCACTAACATAAATTATATGATCTTGGACTAATCACTTAACATCTCTGGGCTTCCATTGTTCATCTAGATCTTGAAGGAGTTGGACTAAATGATCGATCTCATTGGAGGTTTAAAAAATGATCCCCAAATTTTTAAAAAGGTATAGTCTGTGTTCTCTCTCATTGAATATGGACTTTGTGATTTCCTGACCAATAAAATATGGTAGAAGTGATGCAGTTTCTGGGTCTTTATCTTAGGGCACTGATAATTCCCACTCTCTGCCTCTTGGGATATTTGCTTTTGGAACCCAGCCATCATGCTGACAGGAAGCCTAGGTCACATGGAGAGGCCATATGCGTTCCAGCAGACAGACCTATCTGAGTCCTTGTGGATCTTTAGCATCAACTGTCAGATGTGTGTGTGTGATGATATCAATCTCCAGCTGTTGAGTCACTCCCAGCTTTGAATCATTTTAGCTGATGCCCTGGATAGACTTTGTGGGCAGAGACAGGCTGTCCCTACTGTGTCCTGTCCAAATTCCTGACTCATGCTGTCCACAAGCATAATAAAATGGGTATCTTACTTTATGAAGTTTTGGGGTGCTTTGTTATACAGCAATGATAACTAGAACAATCTCTCAGCTTTACCACTTAAGGAACATTAAAGAATGATAGTATAGCAAAGTGTTTAAGGGGTGGACCCTGGAGACAGATTGTCTAGGTTCAGATTCTGGCTCCACCTTTTTTTAGCAGTGTGAATTGGGGTAATTACTCTTTCTGTGTCTCTATTTCATCAGATGAAATGAAATACTAATAATACCAACCTCATGGGGTTGTCAAGAGGATTGAATAACAATATGTTTAAAGAGTAAGTCCCATGCAAGTGTTTGTAGTGATTATAATAATGATAGTGATAAAGAACATGGCTTAGCCTTCTGTTATCTGTAGTTTGTGAGATGCTGGGGTGGGTTTGGTGGGAGCTGTTGCATTAACTGGACATGACCTGCATTTGCCCAGTGTTTATTCCATGTTGCTAAGTACATCCAAGGATCCACATTGTTCTTAGCTATTCAGCAGGTGTTCAAAGGCACCTTGGAATTGTATATCATGTCTCTGGACCTGTCACTGTCACATTGCTCAGAAATTGGATTCTGCAGAGTGGAAACATGTGGCTTGTTGGCAAGGCAACTGGTTCAGAGCAGGGACATTTCCAGGCTAAGTGAGCTCGCCTTTGTCAATTGGGTTACAGCCCTCATAAAAACCTGTTTGTTCGTGTTATTTTCCGGGTGCTCAGAGATATCAGGCTACCTTGAGCACTGAGGGGAGAGTGCTGTCCATGCATGGGTGACTCCAGCTGCGCTCGTTTCTCTGTATGTCCTGGCCACTAAACCAAGCTCGGACCTCCTAAATGCAGGCCTGGTGATGCTGGGTAACCTCCCTCCTTCTATGCTGGAGCGGGAAGGGCCTGCAGCCCTGAGTGCTTCTGACTGTTCTATTTTTGCCTCCAGGTAGATGGAGAGATTCGGGAGAAGGTTTGCAACCTCTGTGTTCCTGCACACAATGTCATCAATTTCCATTTAAAAACCAGAAGGGTAGCCTTTTAAAATATCGAATTTTGGGTGTGACAAATAGAAATTTATGGCATAAGGGTTAACTGCTGAACTGTTAAAATCTGTCAGCAATGCCATTATGAGTGAAATGAAAGGATATGAAAGTTGAAAAATTCAGATGCTCAGGATGGCATCTTGGGATTTTGTGGCTGACGGCAAAATCTTGGTTTAAATGCTGGCTCTGTCATTTGCGGCCCCTTGATCTAGGAAAAGTTAACCTTTTGAAGCCTTCATTTATGTAGAAAGGAAATGACAATGACAGCATATCAGAGCACTGTTGCGAGGACTGAGTCTATACAAAACCCAAAAGCTTGACAGATGTCCAGCTATATAGTCTGGGTTGAGGTACCTTCGTAAAGAATCCTTACACTTGGTTGTCAAGACCAGATAATATTCCTCCTTCCTTCATTTATTCATTCATTTGTTCATTTATTCAACAAATATTTATTGAGCACCTACTATGTGTCAGGTACTGTATCAGTTGCTGGGGATATAATTAATGAATAAAATAATAAAAGATTCCTATCTTCTAGAGCTTAATTCTAGTGGGTAAAAATACAGATAAATAAGTAAAATGTGGTATATTAGACAGTAATGATTTCTATACAGGAAAGTAAAGCAGGGAAGGGCGTTGGGGACTTACAGGGTGGGGAAGTGTTTCAGTTTTAAATACCACATCAGGGAAGGCCCCACTGAGAGGATGACATTTGAGTAAAGACTTGAAAGAGGTGAGGAGGTGAGCCATGAAGTTATCTGGGGGAAAAGCTTTCCAGGCAAAGCAGACAGGATGATTAAATGCCCCAGGAGTGCACCTGGTGTGTCTGAGAAATAGCAAGAGGCCTGGTAGCTAGAGTGCGGTGAAGGGGAGAGAATAGGAATGAAGGCATGCCGGTTTCAGGGCCAGATCGGGTAGGGCTTCATAGGTTGTTCTAAGAAATTTGGCTTTTTCTCTGAATGAGATGGGAAGCCCATGGAAGGTTTGGAGCAGAGGAGGGATATGACCCCCATTTAGTTTTTAAAAATATAATTAAAAAAATTGAAAGCAGCTTTATTGAGATAAAAGTGACATATAGTAAACACTTTACAGTTAAAGTGTGCAATTTGATACCTAGAAAGTTTTAAATTATGATAAAATATACATAACATAAAATTTACTGTTTTAACCATTTTTAAGTGTGTGGTTTATTAGTGTGAAGACCATTCACATCGTTGCGTGACCAATATCATCTTGTAAAAATAAAACTTCATCCCCACTAAACAACTCCTCACTTTCCTCTCCCCCAGGCTCTGGCAACCACAGTTTTACGTCCTGACTATGAATTTGACTACTTTAGGTATCTCATATAGGTGGAATCATACAGCTTTTGTCTTTTTGTGACTGGCTTATTTAACCTAGCATAATGCCTCAGGGTTCATTCATGCTGTAGTATATGTCAGAATTTTCATCCCGTTTAGATGAATAATATTCCATTGTGCACACTACATTTTGTGAATCCTTTTATCTGTCAGTGAACATTTGGGTTGCTTTTATGGTTTAGCTATTATGAATAATGCTACTATGAACATGGGTGTACAAATATCTCTTGGAGACCCTACTTTTAATCTTTGGAGTATATACCCAGAAGTGAAATTGCTGGATCATATGGTAATTCTATTTTAAACTGTTTTTAAGGAAGCACCATATTGTTTCCCATTGTGGCTGTACCATTTTACAATCCCATCAACAGTGCACAAGGGTTCCAGTTTCTCCACATCCTTGCCAACACTTGCTATTTTCTGCTTTTGTTTTGTTTTGTTTTGTTTTTTGATAGCAGCTTGTTATAATGGGTGTGAGGTGATATCTCATTGTGGTTTTGATTTGTATTTAGTGATTAGTGATGTTGAGCATCTTTTCATGTGTTTGTTGGCTATTTGTAGACCTTCTTTAGAAAAATGTCTGTTCAAGTCCTTTGCCCATTTTTAATCTTTTTTTTTTTTTTGAGATGAGTTGTAGGAGTTCTTTATATATTCTGGATAGTAACCCCTTATCAAATATATGATTAACAGATATCTCCTTTGATTCTGTAGGTTGCCTTTTCAAACTTTGATTGTATCCTTTGATGCACAGATTTTCTTTTTTTACTTTTGATGTTATCTCATTTACATATTTTTACTTTTGTTGCCTGTGGCAATTTGATAAAGTTTGATGTATTTATGTGTTTGTCTGTCTCCCTATATATTTGTCCATCGATGAAGCCATCACCACAGTCAAGATAGGAAACACATCCAGCACTCCCCAAAATTTCTTTATGCCTCTTCGTCATCTCTTCTTTCTGCTCCTCGCTTCCCTGTTCCCTGTCACTTGTCCCTGTGTAGCCACTGATCTACTTTCTGTCATTATAGATTATTTTTTTTCTAATATTTTATATAAATGGAATCATATAGTATGTATTCTTCTTATGTCTGATCTCTTTCCCACAGCATAATTATTTTGAGATTCATCTATGTTGTAGCAATAGTTCATTCTTTTTTATTGCTGGGTAGTATTCCATTGTGTGGGTATACCACAATGTGCTTATCCAATTTTCTAGATGTTTACATTGTTTCTAGTTTTTGGCTATTAAGAATGAAGCTTTTATGAACATTCCTGTACAAGTCTTCATATAGACATATGCTGTCCATTCTCTGGGATAAATATCTAGGAGTGTAATGGTAATACCATATGATAGGTATAGGTTTAACGTTTTAAGAAATTGCCAAACATTTTCCCAATGTGGTTGTACCATTTAACATTTGTACTAACAGTCTGAGAGATCCAGTTATTCAACATCCTTGCCAACATAAGGTATGATCAGTTATTTTAATTTTAGTATTTGTATTAGCTGGATAATAGTATCTTATTGTGGTTTTAATTTGCATTTCTCTAATGACTATTCATGTTGAGCATCTTTTCGTGTTCTTATTTTCCATCCACATATTGTTTTGGTGAAGTGTCTGTTGAAACCATTTGCTCAGTTTTTAAGTTGAGTTGTTTATTTTCTTATTTTTGAATTTTAAGAGAGTTCTTTATATATTCTGTTGTTGTCGTTGTTATTATTATTATTACAATGTCTTCTGATGGGTAGATTTTTAATTTTGGTGAAATCCAATTTATTAGTTCTTTCATGGACTTACTCTTTTACAGTTTCATCTCACTTTGGTTTTCGGGGGATCTCGCTGGCTGCTGTGCTAACAACAGAATGAATGGTAGGCAAAGGCGGATGTATGGAGACCAGTTAAAAGGCTATATAATGAGAAGACAGGTAAGAAATGATGATGGTTTGGACTGGGGTGATGATAGTGGAGGTGATGAGGGGAGGAGGAATGTGGGTGTATCTTGAAGATAGAGCTCATGGGATTTTCTGGTGGATCGAATGTGAGATGTGAGGGAGTCCAGCTGAGCTTTTGGAAGCGTGGTGTTGCTGTCGTTTGAGCTGGGAGGGCTATCAACAGTGAAAGCAGGTAAAGGCAAAAACCTGGAGCTTGGTGTTTGATACATAAATTTGAGAGGCCTGTTTGACATCCCAAGTAGGGTAGTATTTGGACACATGAGTCTGAGTTCAGTGGGATTCAGCCTCTGGACATGCTAGGTTCTGTGTCATCTCCTGATAATTCTCTCCCGAATTTGTATCTGTTGCTGAACTTGTCATTTCTTTTATTGCAGCTCATAGGCTAATCGCATAAGTTGTGACTCCTGTAGGCAGGCAGTTGTTCATGATTCAAGTCTGTGACAATCCAGGAGCTGAGAGTGAAGTAACTTCCCATCCATGCCCCTGCAGTGGATAGAGATTTTCAGGCCTGGCTGAATTTTGAGAGGAAAAGTAGAGAGATGCCTGTAGTTCTTTCCCTCATTACTCTGAAGCCTGTCTCTCGTAGTTGGAATTGTTCCCTATTTGAAGATTTAAAGCCTGGGGCTAAGTCTTTCCTGCCCATTGATGGTGGATTCTGGTCAGGTGACTGAAGGGAGCCGGAACCACACTCTCCTTGGTTCTGTAGATGTCCATGCTCACCGCAGAGCAGCTCCCCTGGGATATTGCTGTTCATCAGGAGAAAACTTGGATCCATTTCCCAACTATCTGGAGATTTGCTTGATATGCTTCTGAGCCTCAGTTTTGAGAAGAGAAAGAATTCATCTTTAATGAAGACTAAATCACTAGCACTCGTATATTATTATTGAGGCCAATAAATGCTTCCTTGGTCCCTTGGGCAAGTGAAACAGCGCCATCCGCTGGCTGGTTCGACACGCCACCCAGCATCTCCAGGGGGCGTATGTGCTGAGTTTATAATTTCAAGTGTCATAGATGCAGTGATCCCAAGTTTATTAATAAGCTCCCCAAAGGATGCTAATTCATTTTAAGAGATTTTATTTTGTATATTCTAATTTTGTTTCCCTCCAGATTTCTATGTGTACTAGAAACAAAACAATTCTAAAAAGAAGTGATTCATATTCTTGCCTTGTTCACACAGCAGCCATTTTCATTATTCCTTTCTCTTTCTTGTCCTTGTCTACTTGCAGACATGTTTACATTGCTGTAATCCATATTATGGATGAGGAAACTGTGGCTCAGAACGGATATTTGTAACCACCCCTTTAACATCGCGAGAGCATGGGATTTTGCAGCAGGTGTTCAAGAGCCACTGATTATGTGATTTTGTGCGAATCACTAAATTTTCTGAATCTTAGTAATTCCTACCTATCTTTTGGGAATGTTGAGGACTAAAAGAAATGAAGTATATGAGGATGCTCGATAAACTATAATTTTAATTATAATTATAAATAATAATTTATAACCCTTCCTTAATAATTTCTCTGTTATTGGATTTAGATTGTCTTTTATATATTTAGTTAAGTTGTTAGAATGACAGTGCAATGAACCTGTCGTGTAGTTTTATTTTTTATTATTTATAAATTCATTAGAACAAAGGGTTATTGTGGAATTTTAAGATGGTTTCTGCTATATATTGCCAAGAGATGATACCTGTTTATAGTATATGAGTGGACTAGTTTTATCAGTGTTGTGATACTGGATAATTTCTAAAATTCCTCTAATATAATGGGTGCAAGATGCTCCTACATTATTGAGTGAGCATTTCTTTTACTACAAGCAGAGTTGAACATTTTCCCACGTGCTTTTTTACTAATAGTATCCCTGTTTTCATGAATTATCTTCTTAAGTTCTTTGCCAGTTTAGGAATTAGGGACTTAATTTTTTTTTTGATATCAACTTATATAAACTCTTTACATAACATAGAAATGAACCCTTTTTACATTTGCTGTGAATGCTTCCTCTAGATGACATCTTCCCTTTAATACTGGTTTTGTCAAATGGTTATTTACTTCTATAATGCACAAACTGTCCATTCTTTGCAATTTCTTTCAACTTCTAAAATTATCCTTGTGCTCACTTCAGTAGCACATATATTAAAATTGGAACGATATAGAGAAAATTAGCCTGGCCCCTCTGTAAGGATGATACATACATTTGTAAAGTGTTCCATATTTTTTATGGTATAAGAATTCTATCTCAGTAAAGCTGTTACTGAAAAAAAAA
>NW_006441386.1:3931279-3943034 GCF_000325575.1 Pteropus alecto
TGTTATGGTATAATAATTCTATCTCAGTAAATCTGTTACTGAAAAAAAAATGTATCTTTCTTCTAAAGATCTGAAGCAGTACAGTAAAACAAGTTCCTATTTAAGAAGAAAGAATTTTATTTAAGCTTTTCTTGTTCATATTCATTTGTGATATATGCCCATAATTTTCTTTTTGTGTGTTTTATCTTCATCAGGCTTTAGGAAGATGATCGTGTTTGCTTAATGGACACAAAGGTACCCTTATCTCTTTTTGCACTCTACTTGTTTTATAAAACATCAAAACCATCTGTTTCTTAAAAGTGTGAAAATCGTTCTGGTGTAAACATTGGGACCAGCTGCATTTTTTAGGTAGTTATCAGAAATTTCCTCAGTTTCTTCCTTGGTCATTATTCTGTTTAGATTTATACTTCTTGAGTTATTTTTAGTAAACTATATCTTTCTAGAAATTATTAATTTCATTGAAGATTTCAGTTTATTAGCCTACAACTATACATTACATTCTCTTTGGATTTGGGGAAAGAAATTTATTTTCTGTATTTTGTCCTATCTCCATTTCATTTTTAATTAAAAATGTTCCCTTAATTATATTTGTCAGAGGTTTATTTTAGTAGTCTTATAAAAAAGCATTTGAACTAATTTATCATTCTACTGCTTTATAATTTTATAATTTATTTCGGCTTTTATCTTTATTTACTGCCTCTTTTAAAATGACTTTCCCCTCAACTTTTAAATAGAAGGCTTTGTTAATACCAGCTTGGATAATCCCAGCCTGAATTGGATTCTGAAACCAGACAGAAGTTGTGGAGAGAGAAACTGATGTGTTATCATTATATGTCATTTATCAGTCGGGGACCAACCAGGACCACAGCACCTGCATCAGCCAGTGTTAATTGCATTCATACAGGAACTAGTTGTGAGGTACTGGAAGAGCTGAAAAGCCAAATGGGCTGGTGAGTCAACGCACAGATGTGCAGCAGCAGCAAGCTGATCTTCCTCACTCACACAGCTGTAGGGAGAAGAAGGGGAATGTTCCCAGACCCCAGGAGCTGGGTACCTGGTGGGAACCAGAAGCACAGGTCTAATGAGAAGCCACAGAAGGCAGAGATGGGCTGGGGGGTGGAGAAGGATAGAGGGGAGGAATAATTTGGTTTTTACTACCCTCCTCCCCATAGTATCCTGCCAGTGCCTCTCTTTGGCAGAAATCAACCAGAAGCTTGCTGGCAAAGGAGCCTGAGAAATGTAATTTGCAAGGGTCAGGCTTAACAAGGAAGGGTAGTCAATAGACCTGTGAGCATGTAATGAACAGCACAGATACTTTCCCTTCAGTGCAGATGCGATCAGAAGAGTTCACGATGCTAGAAAGACGATATTACTCCACCAGGATGCTGTAAAATTTTTGCTGGGTTCCCCGGGTCTCTGCTTCTGTACCCCTTTCTCATTCTCCCTGTCTCTTTGCTTGCTTTCAGTTGCTGAGCCTATTTACAAATGGTGAATCGAGTTTGTGCCCTGGCTCTTTCCTCAGCCATCTTACCTACAGTCTTGATTTTAACCTGGACCTGTGTGCAGTGGTGCCCAGCTCTTTATTTACTTCTGACTTCAGTGTTCAACTCCAGACCTGTATTTCTAGTGTAATGGGCATCTTGCATGTGTCAGAATCCTTGTAAATTGAATTTATGATGTTCTCTTCTCCCCAAACCTCTTCCATCCCCCACATTCCTTTCTCAGTTAATAGGACTCCTCCATCTCAGCATCAGGGCTGGCCAGCTTGGAGTAGCCTTTAATCCTTTCTTCTCCCCGCATTAGTATAGGCCTCCACACATCTGCTTGGTACTGTGCCCCAAGATTTCTGTCTTTTATTTGATTGCATCTGTACCAGCTCTGGCCTCATTTCTCCTTTGGCCTCTTCTAGCTGTTCTTCCTTCCTCTAGTCTCCCTCTGTTCCAGTCCATTCCCCACATTGATGGCCAAGTGATAGTTTTGGAAATACAAACTGATCATGTTACTCAAGGCTGTGAACTCCCAAATCTCCTCCATGTGTATAGGATTTGCTTCAAGTTTCTTTGCTTTGGGATCAGCTTCTGCCTCGTTTTCCCACCTAATCTTTTGCCATTTTCCTTCACTGCTGTCTGATCCAGTCATGCCAGACTACCTTCTCTGCCCTGAGAAGGCCAGGTTGTTTCATATTTCTGCATCTATGTATATGCTTCTCTCTTGATTCTGAAAAGCAGTGGTTCTCAAAGTGGGCGTTGGGACTAGCAGCAATATCACCTGGGAGCTTATTAGAAATGCAGATTTTCAGATTCCACTCAGACCAACTGAATCAGAAATTCTGGAGGTGGGGCTTGGGAGGCTGGGTTTTAATCATAGGTGATTCAAATGCAAAGTAAGTTTGAGAACCACTACTGTGAAAGACCCCCCACCCCCCACCCCCTTGCACTATGAATCCTACTCAATTATAGATGCCAGCTTTGTGAAGCCTCTCCTGTTACTCTGGGTGGAGTTAATCACTCCTTCCTCTACCAGAGCTGTTAAAACCAGCATATTAAATTAACTGAATTTCTCAAAGGAAAGGGCTGAGTCTTGTTCATCTTTATGGTCCCAGTCCCGAGAAATGTCTTAGAAATGCTCAAAACACACACACACACACACACACACACGATTAAAAATTATTTAACAAACACTTGCATAATGCTTACAGCCAGGTGTTGTCCTGAGCACTATAATAATTTAAACCCTTTTAATTCTCATAAAAACTGTAAGCATTGGGAGCTGTTATAGCTACCATTTTCCAGACAAAGAAATTGAGGCACTCAGAGATTGAAGTAATTTGAAGTCATGCAGCCAGTGAGTGGCGGAGCTGTGGTTTGAATTCTGTTGGCCTGGTAGCAGATTCTGACCCACTACTCCCCACTGCTCATCAGTATTAGTAAAAGGAGGCAGTATCATGGGCAAACCGGACTGCTCTGCATTGTGCAAGTTCTTTGTAGTGCTGTGCATGGCTTTCTTCAGCTTCCGTAGCCCCTAAAGCCATGGAGCAGTGCAGGGAGGCTTCTTAGAAGGCTCATGGGTCCTGCTTAGTTTCCCTCCCTGTAGCGGGAGAGGCCCTGGGCTAATGGTCTGGAAGAGCTTATTTGTTTTGATGGTCAATTACCTCCGCTGGCCCAGGAGGTCTGAGGATCAGTCTAAAGTTGTAGTTTTAAATCGTGAATTAGTCAGGCTACTTCTTAAAGTATTTTGGAGACCTTCAAGAAGAGAATGCATAGCATTATTCTCCCTGCGATAGCACAGGCCCTGCCCAGAGAATGGTTGGCTTAACTAGAGATTTATATAAGTTCCAGTTCTGAAACATTCTTTCACTACCATTTGGTTTCCTAATATACAAGATTTCTGGAATTTTTTAAATGAAAGGCCCCCTCTCAGTGCCCAAATATTTAGCACCTATGCATCATGTGTCTAGCACTGCACTATTTATGTGAAGGTGTGAGAGAAGTATACGATTGGCTTATAGGAGTCTCCTAGTATAGTTGGAGAGAAGAGGTAAGGCACAGACATGAAGAATTAGAACAAAGCATTATTTTACATACTAGCATACAGTCATTAGTGTGGGTTCAAGTGCCAAACTGAGTGATACCAACAGAGAACAGGACAGCATGTGGTAGGATGTAGATTATGTGTTATAAATGATAAGTATAAAGCAAGTTAGAGAAAGTAGATAAATGAAGGCTGGGTGGGGGGAGGGGAATGTTTTAGAAGGGAGTGAGATTTGATCTGAGTAATGCAGAAGGATGATAAACAATAACACTGCATAACTTTAATTGAGAGCTTTGCTGTGTGCTGCACCCATTGTTGCCCCGGCCTGGGGTTCCCTTCCCCAGATATCCCCATGGAGGACTTCTTTTTATCATTCTAATACCATCTCTTTAGGAAGGTCTTTCCTCCCTGCCCTGGGTACAGTTACTGCCTCTCCATTTTTTAATCACATTTTTTTCTCTTCAAAATACTCCCCACGAGCTGAAATCTTTATTTGTTTATCTGCCATGGCAGAGACTGTTACATACCTACTCAATACTTCTTCTCCTCTTTTCTTTACTAACAGAATTCTATTTTTCTTTGTGGCAAAAAATACATTCAGCTGGGGGTATATTTCCCTCTCAGCCTCCCTCGAAGGTAGGAGTGGCTAATAAGTTGCATGCGTTACCTCTGGACTAGGGTTTCAGCAAAAGGTGGGAAACACCTTTTTAAGGGGACTCAACTCTGTTGGGAGGCACCTCCTCTTGCCTTTCTCTTTCTTTCTTCTTGTTAGAATGTGGATAAAACGAATGAAGCTTTGGTAGCCATTTGGGAATATGAGGTGCTCTGGAAAATGGACACCATGTGCTAAGGATGATGTATCAGAAAGATAGGATGAGTCTAGGTCCCTGATGACATTGAGGAGCCACCCTATGAGTCTTGGATTGCCAGCCTCCATATATATTTTATGTGAGAGAAGCTAGACCTATAATTTGCTTAAGTTTATATTACTTGGGTTTCTACTATGTTCAACCAAACCCAATCCTAACATATAAACTTCTTTAGAACCTTCTTTTTCTCCCTTAACTAGAATGTAACCTCCACGAGTCCAAGAACTTTTGTCTTTACTATTACAGTCCTACTAAATTCCTGGTACTTATGATATCATCTGGCATGTAATAATTGCTCAATAAATATTTATTGACTGATGAGTGTATGGTTATAGAGAGGGCCTGATGAGATTTCTTGAGGTGCTATTTATGGGATATGGAGCAGTCAGCGTAGATGAGGTTATGCTCAAGTAATAACACCAACATCTAAGTAGCTTAACACAACAGAAGTTTATTGCTGCTTGATTATGGTCATCTACAAATCTAAGCAGGTTTCCAGTTAGCACCATTCTTGGCTGCTTTGACCTTTTAGTATCTTTACTCAAGTTCACCATGTTTCAGGATTCACCACTGCAGAAGAAGGGAGCATAGAGTATCACGAGCCAGCTCTTAAATGCTTCTGTCTGGAAGTTACATGTATCATTTTTACTTACATTTCATTGGCCAAAGTCAGTCATAAGGCCACAACTGACTTCAAGGGGATAGGAGGGAAGGAGAAATGGAACTATTAAAGAGTGCTGGTAATATCTACCATGCCCTCTCTCTGTGGCCTCTGAAACTTCTGGGGAGGTAGTAGGTAAGAGCCCTGAGCACACTTAGAGAAGAAATGGTAAGTAAATCCAATGGAGGATGCCAATTCAAGTGGGGAGAAAAGAAGCCATATGCATAGACAATTCTTTAAGTTATCTTTGAAACGTGAAGATGACAACTTTTCCATCACATGGGCCAACCTATTGCTCAGCCAGGATTATTGAGAGCATCTGCCTGTGTGTATTAAATCTGGACCTCACTTTTGGTGTCATCAGACTATATTCTATTCTCTCACTTAGTCTTGCCACTTAGGCTTGCTCTTTAGGTAACACATCTTAAACTCTAAACCTTTGTATCATCTTTGCTTATATCCAAACTTAATGGCCCTGTGTCTCATCACTTCGAGATTTTGAATTAAGCTATAAACTAATTCAAGCTAAGATGTGATAGTTTGATAAAATAACTCACCGAAGGTATTTGCATTTTAATGGAGGCTTTCAATGCCTTAAAGCAGAAGGGTTGTAATTTCAGGCACCTTGGTAAGCAGGTTGGGAAAATATTTTTCTCCAGAGGAGTCTTTTAGTGCTCCTTAAATCTTATCACACTGCTTTGCAGACAGAACAGGACTGACTCTCCTGGCTTATTTCTGTCATGTTCTAAGCCAGATACCTCCTGGGGAGAGGGTGAAATGATAACAACATTGGTCCTATTTTATTAAGTACATTGGTAAGAGAAGAAAGGAAACTTATTCAGAGGAGATGAACTCAGGTGTGCAGAGAAAAACAAATAAACCATCTCACTCCTCTGTCCCCTGATAAAACATCCATTGGTGTTCATGGCAGAATTATGCTGCTTTCCATAAAAGACAACTCAGGCTTTTAGTGCCGTTGTGGAAACAGCTAGGTTTCTTCCCCACTGTTTGACATTTTCCATGCTTGTTGCTAAATCTTTGACAGAAGCATTAGCTGGGCTGAAGAATAATAGTGTTGTAAGAAAGCTGATAATGGCCTAGAAAAAAAAGTATGTATAATACATACCTTGACATTGAATCACTGAATACTTTAATAAGTAATGCACACAAACAGAGGCCTTTTGTGTTGACATAAAATGTAAGCTCTACCTTTCTTCTCATTGAGAAGCATAAAGAACAAGAGAGGAAAATAGATGGAAGAAATTCAAATATTTTCCTTTGGGGACTTTGATGTGTCAATGTGCTATACACCAATAGATTCTTTTTAATTTTCTTAAGTGTTAGAGGATGAGAGCGTGTGAGAGAGGAGATAGAGTATGTGTTGTGTTTCTTGATGTTTTCCAGAAAGCAGTTCCAGATGCGAGAATCTTGTTCTAACATGGCTTTGGAAACCCAGGGGACTTGATAGTCTTAGTTGAAGTGAACGCCACAGAGCAGTGCTCAAAGGGGCCCAGGCTCCAGTGAGCAAGAGCCCGTCTCAGTGCCAGAATGAGTACATGTGACCTGGAATGACACATCCTCTGGGATGGAGCTTTTGGGCAGGACGCATGATCACAGACAGAGCCTTCAAGGTGGGGAGTGAAAAAGAGCGATAAAAATAGTTGAATGTGTAAGTTTGGTGACCCTTGACATTTTTTGACTTAGATTTTTGGGAAAAAAATCTTTATCATAAAGACTCCCCTCCTAGAGTGCCAGGTGATAAACTTGAAGCCTTTTTATTCCTTTCTCTCATTTTCAAGCTTTCTCTACAAAAGCCATTATTGCCTTCACTCTCTTCCCATCTTTCACCCATCCTTCAACAGTGTTTGAAATATCTTTTCATCTCTGACAGCTATTTTCCTATCTTATGGCATGGAACTCTGACCCCAAATATGTCTAGTTGCCTCCTGCAGATTATACTTAACCCTGACTAGACTTTGTTGTGGTTAGGATGTATTTTTGGCTGCAAGTAATAGGAAACAAGGCTCATAGCCTCTTAAAACAATAAAGATACTTAATTTTTCACATAACAAGAGGTCTGCTATTAGGAGTATATTTGTTGTTTGCTTAGAGTCTCCCCTAGATTTTTAAAAATGTGGCTAGTGCGACTGAAGAAATTAATTTTTAATTTAATAACAAGAGGTCTGCTCTTAGGAACAGTGGCTCCCCAGTGCCATCAAGGTCCAGGCTCTTTCTCAGTTTTCACTCTGTTTTCTCTGAGTATGGACACTGGGGTGGCCCGCCTTCTGTTCTCCATGTGGCAGCCATAGCCTTTTGCATTTAGGGAAGGAATCAGGGATCTGGGTGACAAAAAGGATCCCCCTTTCTCAAGGAGGTAACATTATTACCATAAAGTCCATCAATAGACTGGCTCTCAAATTTCATTGTCCAGTGCTAGATCATATGGTGGTCCCTAGCTGTAAGAGGAACTGCAAAACTTAGAATCTTGCCAAAAATCTTGTCATAGTTAACTCAGACTCATCATGATTCATTGCCTGAAAATGGATGGATCCTGCTAGTAAGAAAAACTTTGAAAGTGGGTAAACAACTACATTGTGTATCTACATATAGATGGTACATTTTTATCCTGCTGTCGGTCTTACTCTGCAGTATAAATACGTCCCTGGGTGGTGGCTGTAAATATTTATACATGAAATTATACTTTTTTTTGTTTTTTACTGATTTTCATTAAAATACCTAATACGGGTTTATATGGAAAGTATTTTGCCCAAGACTATACCAAATTACATACTGAAAATGGTGATAATACAGATATTGAAATACAAAACTCTCTAGGTAATTTCCATATTTGAGCAATAGATGTGTTTCAGTAACGTGCCCCTAAGGTGACTTTATGTAAAGTGAATCCTATATTTCCTTTAACCATTATTTTGAAATTGGAGATATAGTCCCATTGAAAAACATTATTCTGTAGGTGGTAGATGTAGCTGAAAATGATAGCAGATGAAATTTCTATATGGTGGCTCAGCTCTCAAATGGGGCTTTGCATCAGAATCACCTGTTGGGGGTTTCTAAAACAATGAAATTTCCAGACTTCTCTGTAAATTGGTGGAATCACAATCTCTGAGAAGAAAACCTGGGGAGCTGTGGATTTATAAAGCTTTTCAAGTGACACTGATACACAGGCACGTTTAGGAATTATTGTCACAGACCCATACAATTATGGGGCTTAAGAGGATTTTGAAATAATTTGGTTCAATTCCCTCATTTTACAGTTGAGGAAAGAAAAGTTGCAAGATTTGTTAGTGGACATGGAGGTTGATAGCAGCTGAAACTCAAATTCATCCTCTTGACTCTGAAGCTTGTGCTCTTGCCAGCATGTCTTCCTACTGGGGAAGGGATCTAGGATATTTCATAGGGTGCTTCTAGAGTTTTATAGTATTTTGTTGAACCTGGAATCTATTGCTTCCTTCATCTCTCTTACTCCTCTCTTTCATCAAATCTTACTCAGTGTACATAATTTTCAATGGGAGTCATCAAGCAACTTATTCTTAGAAATTCTTCCTTTGGGCCAAAGATGTACATTGTTGTACAGAGCCAGGCTACATGATTACAACTCACCAGGGGCTACTAATATTAAAAAGGATACACTCCAAGCAGAAATATTAAATCTGAAGATTTTTATAACATCTTTTTCTTCTGTTACTAATTTTGTTCAAAATTCTGTAAAATGAGCTTATTTGCATCTAAAAGTTATTAATGGCAGACTTGCGAATCTAGCTTATTGTAAGGGAAAAGGGAAGGGTGCTAAGATCACATTCATTAGACAAACTTACTCTACTTTTTTGAATGCTTATTATATATTAGGTACTGTTCCAGATGCTGCAATAAGGATGGTGGTAGAAAGGGTGTGGGATGGTAAGACAAGGAGAACTATTAACAGACCACATTGGTATAGTGTGATAACTGCAACATTCAAGAAATGTACACAGCACAGAGATAGTATGGAGGAAGAAATTAACTTCTTCTGGGGTTTGGGTGGGAGGATGTTTTATATACAGGATGTGACTTCTGATTTGAGTCCAATTGTGAGTAGAAATTAAAAAAGAGAAACAAAGAGGACAGACATCCATATCTGTGCAAACAACATGTACAAGGCCCAGAGGTCTGAAGCAGCCTGGTAAGCTGTGGAACTCAAAGTGTGGTATGGGACATGATAGAAGACAGTGGAGAGGAGGCCACCTTGGGAAAGGACTCACGTGATAGCCTAAGGAATTTAGGCTTCATCTCATAAACAATGGGGACCTGTCGAAGAGCTTCGAGTACAGGCTCTAGTGGGGTTGCATCTGAGGGAAGCATGCTGAAGGCAGGGAGTTGCTTAGCGGCTATTGCAATAGTTGACTAAACAGGTAAGAGATTTTCATGGGGTGGAAATAATAAGAGTAAAGAAAAGGAGAATAAACTAATAGGTGTTTAAGGGGTTGAGTTGACAGGACCTGGTGGCTGATTGGATATAGGAGATGAGGAGGAGGGAGGTGTCAAGAACAATCTTCATGTTTCGCTCTTGGGAACAGAGCAACAAGAGTATAATTTTTGTTTTGTTTTATGGAGAATATAATGAGTTTAGTGTTGAATTGAGGTACCTAAAAAGTATATGAAATTTCCATATGCGAGAGAGACCTTTCAGGGGCTATAGCTTTGAGAGTCATTATTTTAGTGTTAATGTATAGATCTTTCATGTTGAGTAAGGAGAGACCTGAAGCCATAAACCATGGAGCTCCTATTTGTTAGCTTTTGCTGCATAACAAAGTCACTCCAAACTTAGAGACTTAAGATGACAAGCATTTGTTATTTCTCATGGTTCGTGACTTGGCTGGGTGGTTCTTCTGAAATGGGCTGGCTCAGCTAAGGCCAGATGATCTATGAAGACCACTCTCACATGTCTGGTGCTTGGCTTGACGTCAGCTGGGGTAATAAGATGATTTGGCCACATGTGTCATCATCTAGCATATTAGTTCAGGCTCGTTCATGTGGTGGTAGTTAAAAGGTCCTCACGAATTACAAAAGAGGGAAAAATGTTAATATACACACATTTTTCAGGTTTCTGATTGTGTCATATTTGCTATATGCCATTTGTCAAAATGAATCACCTGGCAAGCCTAGAGTCAGTGTGGGAAGGGGCATAGATACAGAAAGGGGGAATTATTGTGACTGTTTTTGAAAACACTCTCCCATAGGGGCAGGGCAGGTAGAAAGGGAGCCCATGAATACATGGGCACCTACTTAATGCTTGGCAGTGTGCCAGGCAATTTAGAGACGCTTAGAGAGGTAGGATACCAGCTCAGAGTCCTGCTAAGTGAATGAGCTGTTCAAACCTTGCTCCGTCTAGTTCCAAAGTTTGTGCTTGACTGTACTCCTGCTGTATCTAATTGGTATAAGCTTCTTGTATCTTCAAACTCTCACACTGTGCTAAGAATCACTTTTGCTGCCCCTGAAACAAGATACAAACAAAAAAGTGTAAAGCGACTCTTTAGAATTTGGAGATTAGAGGTTTATGCTTGTGTTTGACCATTTGTTCTTGTTTATGACTAAGGCTAATTGTCTTATGGCTGGTTAGGGATATTAGGACTAGAAGTGCTGCTAGCACATTCTGGGATTTGGCACTGTTGGCTTGGGATGACTCACAGAGAGTGTTAGGCTTGCCTTTGAAAGGTGTTTATTTGTCCTCATTAAGTCTGTGTGCAATCTTTTCTTTCTGCAAATGATGATTTCTTCCTTCAGACTTGCTTTCAAGGGGAGTACCCTGGAGCAAGTGCTCTGCTGTCCTCACTCCCTTCATGTCACAGAGTCTATTTTACCTGGTTAGCTCCTAGCAGTGCCTCTGTGTGGGATTTTTATTGCATGAGAAGGTGTGACATGCGAGGATCATCTGAAAGCCCTGGGTAAGTTGTTTCCTCTTCCCTTGACTCCTTTCCTAGCTTATGAAATGAGAGGACTATACTAGATAATATGCAAGTTCACATCCATCTCTAAGGGCTATGGTATGTGATTTGTCATCTTTGCTTCTCGATTCACAGGTTAAGGTCAAGGGTCTGGGTTAGCTTGCTATACAAAGTTCTGTGTGATCCTGGACCCAAATGCCTCTCTAGTGTCATTCCTCCCACAGCCCTTCATAACTATGCTGTAACGTTAGCTATTTCCTAAAAACCCATGTGCCCTCATGCCCTCAGTCTGCACAACAGGCTCCTCTTCCTGGAAGCTCCTTCTTCTTTAAAGTACTCTTTCCTTATCCTTTAAATTTAAACTCAATTCTCAGACGTTACAGCTTCTGTGAAGTCTGCCATAATCTCTACCACTTTACCTAAGTTTCTAACAGTATTGGGAGCTCCTCTCTGTCCTCTCGTGTCTGTGTATATCCCTAATGTAGCAAGTTCATTGTATTGCAATTTTGTGTCTCTTCTTTGGATTGGAAATTCCTTGAAGGATGTAGTTTGGTTCTCTGTGTCTCTAGCTCTGTGGTACAGTGCTCAGCACATAAATGATGTTCTATATATCATGAGAGATTGTATAACTATCCTCATCCCATCCTGCAAAAGTCTTCACCTCCTCTAGTTTTTTCTGGTGATAGCGCTGACCACTGTCTTACAATACCAGGGGATATATTATAGTTGTCACTGCCCCTCTAAGTAATAGA
>NW_006441386.1:3943323-3944178 GCF_000325575.1 Pteropus alecto
TTCTAGCTTCTCACACCTGTGCTTTTACTGACCTTTGGTTTGTGATGATATGGGGTCCTTGGAATTTTCCAATCTTAGTAGAGAATGATCAACTATTGCTCTGGTTTCTGATACTTCAGATGGGCAGAGGAGTAAAGTAGTCAGGGAAGGTGGCAGATGGATTGAGGGAAGGGAAACCAAAAGGCAGGGGGATAATATAGAGGGGTAACACAGGAAGGGGTTTAGGAGGTAAGATGATAAATGTTTGATCATGCTGAGCTTGAAGTGCTTGTGGGAAATCATAGTGGAGTCATCTAGAAGGTAGACTTGAGGCTGGGGAGAAACAGGACAGAATCATAGTGAGAAAGAGTAGGCTTACTAAAGTTGAGAGGGTAGATGAGATTGCCAAGAGAGAATATATAGAGCTAAGAAGAAGCTGGTGAATGGATACTTGGAGAATATTGATTCTAACAATGAGCCAGAGGGATGAAGAAAGATGTAAGAGTCCCAGAAGAATATAAAACCCCTGAAATTTATGGAGAAGAGCTTGCCAGGAGCTTGTTTGGAGACTCTTAAAAGGAACTCTTACTCATACATCTTAAATGAAAAATGGAGTTTGTCTTTATGGGATGATTCTCTCTTCTACTGTATGCAGAGTGTTTGTCGGTTTGCATGCAAAGACTAGCAGTCTCATCCAGCCAATTCGATTAGCTGAGTCAGTCCAGACAATGCGTGAGGGGACAGATTTTACATGGGAGTGGAGGAAATTTCAATAAGATGAGATGATTAAGAGTATCAAATGACACAGAATCACTGGGATTTTAATGCTGGTAAAATTCTCAATTACTTTTTTTTAATAATTTTTTTAAAACTCCC
>NW_006441386.1:3944422-3951537 GCF_000325575.1 Pteropus alecto
TTTTTTAAATAAACGATTAGTACTCGAAGAGTATATTAGGAAATCTTATTTATTTTTTATTGTAAAATATACATAAAATTTACCATTATAACCATTTTATATGTACAATTCAGTGGTATTAAGTACATTTACAATGCTATGCAACCATCACCACTGTCCATTTTCAGAAAATGTTCATAATCTCAAATAGAAACTCCACCCATTAAATATTAAGTCCCCACTCCCATCTCCCCCTATCTCCTGGGAACCTCTACTCTACTTTCTGTTTCTACGAATTTAACTACTCTAGGTACCCCATGTAAATGGAATTACATGTATTTGTAATTTTGTGTCTGGCTTAGTTCATTCAGCTTGTCCTTGGAAACTCTTGACAGCTGCCAGAATCTGGATGTCCCAATGTCTTGTATATAGAATTCTGGAGTATATGGCATCATTTCTCAATTGTTTTCCCTGAGGCTTTTGCTCTGCACCCTCTTGAAATGGTGAGTAGAAGTTTCTCTCCAAAGAATCCATTTTGTACATTTTTAATACAACTTCCAACTGCTACAGTTGTGTGGTAGTAATCCTGGTAGTGGTTTCAGCTTTTGCCAAAGGCCGTTAGTGGAAGAATGGTGGCATTTGGTCATACTAATTCATCACAGAGGCGCCCTGCATCATGTGCTCCTGGCCATGCAGAGGCCCCTGGAAATTCTTTATTATGTGATAGAACACCAGGGCTTCCTTATCCAGACTAATTGCGACCTTGTCTATGAGCACTTGTCACATGTCAAAACACTTCTTCATTTTAATGACTTTAATAAAAATTTTTTATAAGCCTCAATTTTTTTATTAGATTCAACAGACATAAAATTATTCTGCCAAGTTGCTATAAAAGTTTTTAAATGCTTATTCCCAATTTCTGTAACATCTCCTTGTGGCTCTGTAGCATATTGTCCCCAGATATGCTTGGCCCCTGGTGGGAGCATCACATGTGAGAGTTCCTTACTTGGAAGCACACTTGGATAGACTTTTTTGAAAGATATTTTCTTTCAAGATGACTTTCCCTCTATGACTCTTTACCCCTCATATTATTTGTTTGGCTGAGCTAACCTCTATTACCCAGCTTAATAACCCATTGTTATGCATCACATTTGTGTTAGGAACTCTCATGCGAAGTAATGAAACATCATTGGCTATGATTCTTACTTGGAGCTTTTCAGCTGTCAAATCTGGTTATCTGGGCTTTGTTGTATCCATTTCCAAGGTGAGTCACCAACATGCCCCCTAAGAAATCCTCTGGGCTACCTTGCTGAGCTAAATAGTGCAGCTTGGCAACATATATACCACTTCCAAGCCTCTTTTTGTGTCTTAATAATAATATTTAACTCTCTGAACAATTCCTTGTGCTGATAATTGGGCGTCTTCAATAATTCTACAAGTTAATTCAATGTTGAGTCTTAAGTGGCAGATAAGTCTTAGGGGAAGCTGAGATCATGAGAAATCTTATCAAGATCCATATTTAGGCTCTATAGATAGGCAATACTATAGTATACGATTGCTTAGAAGGTCATGATTAAAGTAAAAAGACAGCCTCTTAGCATATGAATCTCAGGATGCAGACCAGTGGACTTCAAATACCTCAGCATTGCAGGAGGCAGTGTGGCATAGTGCACAAAATATGGGTGTTGGCATTTAGAACTGGGTTCAGTTTTCCCTCTGCCATTTATAATCTCTGTGAGTTTGGGCAGGTACTTAACCTCTCAGAGCCTCATGGATTAAAAATGTTAGGAGGATTAAATGAAAGTGTATGTAGAGATTGGCGCCTCACGTATAGCAAGCACTCACATGTTCGTTTCTGTCTCCTCTGTGATTTCTCTGCCGTGGTCCAGAAAGCAGCTTTTGAATGCTCAGGTTATAGGTGGAAAGCACAGTCAATTGCTTCTCAGAAGTGGCTGAGAACAGATTTATACTGCCTCAGATTTATACTGTTGCACTTTTTTTTTTTCCTGGAGAGCCTGCAGTCCTTGTCTCTTAAAGAGATTGTATTTGGTAGCGGTAAACAGGCTTTTAGCAAAATGGCTCTTTAATTCTGTTCGAACATATTCTGCGCTCACAATAGAAATGCAGATAAAAACTTAAATGAGATATCAATTTTAACCTATTGGTTGGGCAAAGATCAAGAGTTGATACTATGCTGGGTTAGGGAGGGTACTGCACAACAGGCATTGGGGTGGGGGTAGGGATGGGTAAATTGGAACGACTTTATGGAGAGAAATTTAATAATGTTTATCAAAATCCCAAATGTACATTTTACTTCCAGAAATGTATTTATGCTTTTTCATATGCAAAATAAAGCATTTACTGATATAATATCATCTTCAAGATATATTTGAAAGTGAAAGAGGCAAGTGGAGAGGAATGTGTAATATATATATATCACTATATATATTGTTCATGTTAAATAAAAAAGAAAAAAACTTATTTATATATCTAAAAGAGAATATTTTGGGCTAATCCAGACATATTTAACAGTGGAAACACAAAAGATCTGAAAGGAGAAACCAGGGTTTAAAAGAATGTATAATACTAAGTCTTCTCTGTAGGTGTGTAGCATGGGTCTTCCATAGCTTTCTTCTCCAGTAAGTTGTATAAAGTCAAGTCGAGTCTGTTTTTCTACTCTCAGGACCTAGGACAGGGCCTGTCCCAGTAAATACAGTTGAATGAATAATATATAAATGATAGAATAAATGATAGAATGAGGAAACTTGACCTCTCTCCCAAGTTTGCAGCTGAATGAACCCTGCCAGTGAGAATCAGGGAGTTACTGTACCATTGTATTCATTTAGTGTTCACTGCAAATGTTCTAGAAGATTACAGTTGTGGTGGGAGAGAAGAACTAGAGCCTGTGTAATCGAGGGCTGTATGACCTGATTACTAATTGATTGCTGAAAAGAACCAGCAGTATTATACAAGAGAACCTAACGCTTGGCACCATTTGAAAGGGTAATTTACACAAATAACCTCTTGTGACCAGGTCAGCTTTATTAGTTATTTTATTAAAAAATTATAAATGTTTATGATAGAAAATAAAAATAAGCAAAATATAATAATTAGCAATCCTACTAGCCAGATATGGCCACTGTTAACATTTTGAGATGCATCTTTCCCATCTCCACTTATAACACACACACACACACGTGCACACACACACACACACACACTCACTTTCTTAAATAACCCCAACTTTATTTTACATAAAACAAATGTTTTACATGTTTATGCTTTACATTATACATATGACAAATATCTGAATTTTTCAGGTCAGTTTATCTCCTTGTTTGGTCTTGTTCCTACCTTTGTACTTTGCCACATTTAGGCAACGATTTAGCTTTCATCTTCTTTACGTCATGCCTGTACTCTGAGTACTCTTTCTCATATATTCTGCCATGTTGTTTTAGATTGCAATGGTCTTTTATGATTATTCTTTATAACATTAAGGTGATTTCTCCTGCAATCACACAGAATGACTTTCAGTTCTCTGAAAGTCATTTCCTATCCTTTTCTTTTGTGTCTTCTTCTGGACTTCTCTCTGCCTTGAAAGTCACCCTAAGATCTCATTTCTCTTACTGCTTAATTCCTTTGTGTTCTTTGGACCTCAGCTCTCACATGTCATTTCTACAAAGAAAGCCTATCAGATTGTCCATTCAATGAGATGCTCCTTCTCTGCATTATTGTTACATCTCATGCAGACTTCAGTATCTTGGCACCCTCACCGCATACTGTAATTTTTGGCTTCCTTATCTGTTTCTCCTACTAGACTGTAATCTTAAGTAAAGGAACCATGTCTTATTTAACCTAAATTTCCTGGAAACTGACAGGACTGAGCAAACAGTAGATGTTTAATAAATGCAGATGGATTGAGCGAAAGCATAAAATGCACACAGTGTTTATAGTTTACATGAGGACTTTTACATGCTTTATCTTGCTTAGCTGACTTCTCCTGGCATTTCCATTTAGGTGGAGAGAACACATCTTATGAGTCACTTTGGCTGTTCTCTCCCATTCAGGACTCTACTTCATGGGAACAGAGTGGTCTATCTGATCGTAGTCTGGGAAAAATAATCTGGACACACTCAGCTCAGCATAACCCTCCTGTTTCCTTTTAGGTGTGAGCCATGCACCAAGAGTCTGAGGTTTCCTTTCCTCATGCCCTAAGCCTGTATTTGATATCCCCCCATGGCATGTGGAAGCCAGCCCCAGCCCAGACTGGCCTAGGACTAAATAAGTTATCTGCCTCATTCTGGGGTTCAGGTGGCAGACCTGTTTATCTTTCATTCTATTCTGCCTTCCCACTTGAATTCTTTCAGGAATAAAGGTGAAAATTTTGGTCTCCATCTTCCTCTTTATTTTGTTTTTCTACTTGTTTAGGGCCTGGGTCAGGAAGACACATGATATTTTTTGAAATGCCATTGACAACCCCAATGATGATTTCACATTATTCCCATTTAATTGATTAGGAAAATGAGACTCTGAGTAGTCAAATGACAGGTCTACAGTCATGGTGTTACCTGGACCTGGTATTAAGTCCTCTGATTCTCTAAACTATATTCTTTTCATTTGAAATAGTTTGAGTTCTCTTCCCACTGTCTGGAATGCAAGCTGAAGCCAGAATTCCCATACAAGGTGGAAGGAAGAACTCAGGAATTATAAAGTTCCTCCCAATTCTGAGTCTATAATTCGTCTCCTGGGCTGACATATGATTGCCTATTTCTTTCTTATCTTTCCCAACGGGGCACATGCTAAGTGTTCAGTAAATGTATGCTTACCACCAGTCTGATCATTCAGCATGAGAGGCCCTCAAGAAGAGAAACAGGCTGTGTAAACATCCACTACAGATGGTTGCAAAGGAGCTATGAAGTCATGTCTTCAGTATGGGAAGCGCTGAGCAATGGTTTTCTCAGTCACACCCATAGGCACAGGTGAAGGAGCCATCCATCACATACATCATCCTCTGAAATGAAGACTGTCAACAGAAGCATGAAGGTAGGAGCTGGTGGGCTGCCTAACCACTGGCTCCATCACCTGCTTTGGGGGAGCTGACCCAGGCTCTCTGTTCCAGCATGTAGTTTCTCAAATAAGCTCAGTTTTGGAAGACAGTTTCCCTTTACTTTTTATGTGTTTTCTGGGCTTTTAGACCCATGGGTGTTTTGAGGGAAACATAGTCCATATGTTTCTGATTTACTTACATTAGACTTGCCAGAAGTTTCTTTTGTAAAATCTATTTCACGTCTGGGAAACCTTTTCAGCCTGTTTTAAAAGCCTTTTACCCTGGATCTTCACACTCAAAAGGCAGCAGAGATTTGAAACAATTATTAGGATATAATTGAGGCCAGAAAACCCCTTCTGCTTTTGTTACCTGAGCATTTCTGGGAAAGGTGAAGCTAGAAGTTCTGTTATAGAGGAAATTGCCCTAGTTGCCCACTTTACATTTCATGTGTGGACACAATCTTTACGGACTAACATCTCTCTTCAAAACACCGTATGCGAGCTTTTGATTTTCTGGTTAAATTAATCTTGGCTAAGTGTCCCTGGTCTGTTTCCTATTCAGAAATCTCTGAATTTGAGTAGGTTATAAATTTGATAAAGTACTTTTATTTATTTATTCTTTGCTTGGTGGAGAGAGTGACATAAATCCAAGGAAAAATAAATGTACATAAAACATTTAAACTGTACTATTTTTTAAACTGTACTACTAACTTTCAGATGATAAGTATTATTATGTTTATTAGCAATAAATGTCAAAGCACTGAATAGCAGTTGGGAGAGTTGAAGTGGTGGGTGAAAGAATATATTGGGGAGAAATAGAGACAACCTACTTAGGAAACATGGAGAGCAAATTATAGCTAACCCACCCCAAATACATGTCAATTTAAGAAGCTAAAACTCTGTGATTTTAGTCATCTAAATTCCTAACAGAGAAGACTGGATGCAAGTCAATGCTGGTATGAAGAGCTGAGACCGCCTAAAGAGCAGAGTAAGAGTCCTCCCAGCCCCCAACTACCAGCAGGGCGGCAGATATCACATAATAGTTAATACCTATGTCATTTCGGTTTTCCCCTTAGACTTTATAACATTTTCATAAAGTGAAGTTCTGATTTTAGAATTTATTTTCCACTTTGCTCCCTTTGTAAAATTGAATGTGTGCTTTCACTGAAAGGTGTTTATGCTAAAATGTTCCAGAAATTACAACTAGTGAAAGTAGAGAGACAATGTGACAGGCAGGTAAAATGAGAGGTCTTTGGAGAAGAACAGACTTTTAAAATGGGAGCATAGGTTTTAAATTACACATTATCTTTTAATTTCCACAGTGTATAAAATGCTCCAAAGGGGCGGAGGTGTTGGGAAAGGAGAATGACAAAGAAGTTGATTCCCAGGGCTCTTTCGTTCTCAGCAGGACTCCTTTTGCCCTTGGCTTTTTCCTTGGAGCAAAGGCTTCTAGCAACCCTTAGGGCTGTTGTCTCTCTGTCCTTCTCAATCTTTTGGGGAAAAAAAAATTGAATTATGCACGTTTGATCAAAAAAGGGCCATGATGATCATATTATCAAACATTTTAATTTTACAGTTGAAGAAACCGAGACCCAGAAATATTAAGTGACTCTCTGCTCACACATCAGGTTAGTGGCTAATCTCGGACTCAAACCAAAATCTATTGACTTCTATTCCAGAACCTTTTTCATCTTAACAAATGCCAATATGTAATTTGTCCTAAGAATATACATAAGATGCTCAAAATTATATATTAATATCCTTTATAATTTGTTATTTAGACATTTCAAATTTTACAAATGTGAACTTTCAGGTAATTGTATGTGACTAGATACTGCTTCATAATAATTCAATATAAAATTTCATATGCTGAGCTGGTATAAAATTAGAGATTCCTGTCCTATCCCCAAGAGCATACTACTTTTCTTGCTTACTTAAAAGAGTTTATTTTTAAATATGAGAAACTGTATTTTTTTTCATCCAAATTAAACCAGGAATAAACCAGATGAGATCTTAACTTTCATGTTCTCTCTTTAGAATTTTGTACTGGCTTACCTACCTGCCCAGTGCCCTCCCCCCACCCCCACCCC
>NW_006441386.1:3951556-3999696 GCF_000325575.1 Pteropus alecto
TCATTATCTGAAGAAGGCAGTACTTGGATTAGAGAGGCAAGTTTCTTTCTGGCATTTAGGATCATACTCGAAGCAGATAGTTTTCTCTCAGTTTCTTTGGGAAAAACGTGGTAAGGAAAAAAAGTTTTAGTGGCTAATCCAGAATGCTGCCAGCTCCAGTCTTTCACACAGGAAAAGAGAAAACAATCATTACAGGTAAACCGATCACAACATTCTGTGAAAATTTTATCAGGTGGCACATGCTGACGCTAATTTAACGCTATTTTTCTCTGACGGTGCAATATGAAGTGTTTTACTAGAACATTTGTTTTGACATAATGTACTAACATGTCATCGAATTCTTGACACAGGCATTTCTTATGCAATGCTAAATTCAAATCCTCTTTCAAGAATCATTCCAGATTGATTCCATACACAGGCTTGCATGATGAGTGTGCCTAAACATGTGTCTTAAGAAAAGGGGACCAAACAATCAGCTTCTATCAGACAAACGATAGTTCTGAACATAATAGAGAACAACACCACTTTCTTGAAACAGAAAGTGGCTTCTCAGCATGATGGTGAATACACCATGTTTTTAGGCTACTTCTATCTCATTCTAGTAACCTAGTGTTCATTATTTAGTGGGTTACGTTACTATATATCTTATCGTGTGCCAGTTAAGATCTGAAAGAACAATATGTAGTTGGGTTTTCATGTGTCAAAATCTCTTGCACAGTTGCCAAACTTCTTTCTTAATTGACCAGGGGCTCTGTTTTTGGTGCTGCCAAGACAATGCTTTCTTATAAGAACAAACTATCTAAAGAAAGTCAAATACCTCTTAATGTGCTTGAATGGAAGTTGAAAATTAAGATTATAGAGGAAGTAATTTCCAAAGGTCAGGAAAGTATAGATTCAAAATCAAGTCCTAAAGTTCCTGCTTTCTTGTCAGGAAATGACAACTGGAATCAGACAATATTTCAGTTGTGGCTAAGACCTTTTGGACAACTCTTCCATGCTTCCTTGCTGCATAGGAGTCGGCCATCTCTCAAAGCCATTCAACACGTTCCAGTGGTCTTGGAAACTTCTGTGGAAGATAGAGTAATAAGAGTGCAAGTTTCAGAGTTAGCTGGGCTTCAGCTCTCAGTTTATCCACATGCTCACTCCATGACTTTGACTATATGAACCTCTTTGAGACTCAGTTTCTTTACCTTTCAAAAATAGGGACAAAAATTCCAATTTTTCAGCATAACATGAAAAATCAGTGCGAAATCAATGATATAATAATGTATGTAGAAGTGACTTTGCACTTAGTAGATGTCCAATGAATGCTGCTTCTCTTTAATTTCTATAACTGCCTATGTTAAAGACATTAGATATTGCTCGACATCAGAAGATTTTTTCTGTTTGTGGATATTGGGCTCTCCAGTGTTTTACAACGTCGCTTGAAAGAGAGGCAAAAGCTTATGGCATAGAACTAGAAGGTTTTCGCTTATATTTGGTTCCTGTTGACTCTGATCTTCTAAATACCTGATCCTGTGCGCTTTTCTGTTGATCTGGGGTTTGTCTCCTTGCCTACTACAACTGTTGTATCTATGAGGCCTCTCTGAATTCTGACTAGCCCCCTTTTCTTCCAGTCTAGACTTCAGCATTACCTCTAAACTTTCTAATTATTTCTGGGGTAATAATAATAGCTAATATTTACTTAATGCCGTTAAGTATTGCACTAAATACATGATGTCACTGAGTCTCATTTAGTATGATCTCACAACAGCCCATATGAGGAAGATACTTTTGTTATCTATATCTAATAGTCAGGTACCTGAGGCTTGAAAAGGCTGAGAAACTTGGGCTGCATAAGTGGCAGAACTAGGGTTTGAATCCAGGACTATAAGACTTCAAAACTAGGGCTTAGCCACAATGTCTGAGAGCTCTTTCAGTACCACTTGTTCTCTGGACTCACCAGAGGCAGTTACGGTGCTGGAGGGTGTGGACTCTTCATCCTCAAGGGAGAAAAATTGACAACAGAAGGTACTCAACTGAAACATTCAATGACTATGAACAAGATGCAATTAGGTCTATAATCTGTTATGATCACTGAGGATCATTTGGAAATGAGAAAAAAAAAAATGAGCAGTAGATAATATAAGTGTTCATGTTTGATACCTATAATGTCTGTATTTATCATTCCAGATGGATGAGCAGGAAATATCTCTAAGTGTCTTCAAAATGAACAATTGGAGGAGCCCAAATAACCCTCCAACCTCTCAAACTATAGGATTCTTGCACACACTAGAGCTTCATATTCAATAGCTGTATCTATACTTTCAGGGCAAGAGAGCAGTATGGCTTCAGCTTTTGGGAAGATGCTAATTACTGGTAGAGTGGTGACAAGTTGGGAAACTTCCTTCTGTTCTTGTCCTCAGCATGGTGACATCACATCCTTATGACTTAAGTTCTACAGCCCTTGGTGGTGGTGGTGGGGGGGGTGGTGCAAATGGAGGTGGGAGTGATAGAATTTGACTGTTAATTTAGAAATAATTTAGAGAGGCGAGGCAGCCAGGTGGGCAGTTGGTGCTTACAAATTAACAAAGAAAGAAGGAAGGAAGGAAGGAAGGAAGGAAGGAAGGAAGGAAGGAAGGAAGGAAGATGGAAAGAAAGAGGTCTGAAATTTCTATAAGTAGAGTGCACATATGGTCCCTTCACCCCTTTGATTACCAAGACACAGAAAGCAGTTGTAACCTAGCCAAAGGGATGATTGATTTGGAATCAGACAAGCTAGGGCCGAATTCCCATTCCATTAACTTTTAGGAATGTGATTTTTGACAATTTAGTAATCCTTTTTGAGTTCTCCCAACTTCGCATTGTGATAATTAAAAACCACCATCAAATTCTTTGACACTTCTCCCAGTGAAAGGTGTGTGTCTATGTTTCCTTTTAAACCTTGGTGGATCTTGTGGCTGTTTCAGTCAATAGAATGTGGCAGGAGTGATGTTGAATGGCTTCTGAGGCAAGATTATAAAAGCCACGCAGCTTCTGCCTGGTGTCTTGGGACACTTAACTGAGGAGAGACAACTACTATATAAGAGGTCTAACTCCCCTGGAGAGGCCACATCTTACAGATGTTATTAAGCAACTAGCTGACCACAGCATCGAGTGGCAGCCATCTGTGTGTGCCATCTGGGGTATATAGTCTGTCAAGCCTTCAAATGACCACAGCACAGCCAACATCTGACCACAACTATGTGAAAGGCCCCAAATAAGAACTGCCCAGCCAAGCCCCTTGCAGATTCCCGACTCACAAAATTATAAGCAAAATCATATTGTTGTTTTACATCACTGTTTCAAGATGATTTGTAGTACAGCATTCACTAATCAGAGCAGATACCAACACTGGAGGGTTCTTGCAAGGATTAAATGGGAGAACATATGTAGAAATCCTTGGTACTTAATAGCTGGTGAGGAAGTGTTTCTTCCACACTGGTCCTCTTCCCATCTAAGGCTGTCATCACGGCCCAGGATAACCTCCCTGGGATAATGTTTTCTTGCAGAGGCTGGATACTCATGGTGAGGTCACCCCCTAGTAACAGCCTTCTCTTACAGTTACGTGTCTTGAGCCTGTGTCGCTGTCTTGGGACCAGTTTTGTAAAATGAAGGCCATGTACATAAACTTGTGAACTGGAGTAGAACTTGGGAAGGTAGAGACCATCATTGAAGATTTATTGCCACTCTCGGAGCTCAATGGGCTTCTCTCACTGCCTCTGCTGTGGGAAATTTCTTCAGAAATGATTTAGATGGCCAATGACTTCAAGCTGGCTGCTTTTCATTCTCTGGTCGCTTACTATGTTCAAATTTGTCCTGCTATGTCACGGAGAGCACGAGAATGACAGTACAGATGGAAAAGATTAGAGCTGAGGGCAAAATAGTGAGGGCAGACCCTTAAGACAAAAGAGTCACAAGATATCAGAGCTTTATGAACAGTTCTATGCATATGGTGTCCAGGAAAGGGAGGTAGGGTTTGCTCCAGTTAACAGGAAGAGTTAGTGACAGAACTAATTCTTCACGACATGGGTGGTGGAGGAGGTACTAAGACTTAGCTGGGGGTCATTTACTCCCACACATGCTAATTTAAGAAAGACAATCTTTATAGTCAGGATATCGGGGAACCTCAAGGCATCCAATTGTGGGTGAGGATTGGATCTTAAGGAAGTAAGAAGGCAGCAGAGTGATATCTTTTCTATCTCTCTCCTTCTGGGGCCACGTGTTTTATTGTCTTGGCTTCTCTTGGTAGATCAATTTCATTTCCAGTACTTTTACTTTTTACTCTGTCATGGCTTCTGGTTGCCTGTGGCTTTGTGATACTATGGTAATAGAAATGATGATAAAAATGATAATAGCTAATGTCTATTAAGAACATTTCACGTTCCAGGTCCTGTTTTAAGTGCTTTTCCTGAAGTAATTATCACAAGAACCCTACGGAGTAGTTACTATTAAGATCTCCATTTCATAGATGAGGAAACTGAGGCATAAAGTAGTTAAAATAATTGCCCAGAGATGCACTGCTAATGTATGACAAAGTTGAAACTCTAATCCATGTCTACTATCTTAGTGCCCAGTATCAGTTGCCCATCTACAGATCTGGGTCTCTAAATAGTTTCTCTAAGAGTAGAATTTAAGTAGCTATAGCTTAGATAGTGGTTTTGAGTCAGATATCCAATCCTGGTTTTGACATTTAAGACCCTGTGGGCTCTGGGAGGGGATGGGGTAAGATGGTTGTTTACTGAAATGGAATGTGAGTAGAGAGGAAATTCTGGGTATCTTTAGCAAATCAAGTAGTAGGGAGGGGTCAGAGGACAGAGCAGAAGTGTCCCTGTGGCTCCTCTGCCCAGGTAATGACCTCCAGCCAGAGCTGGATATGGCATAAGTCTACCCTGGCAGAGGAGGCCAGTCTTATGTGCCAAGAAGTTCTGAATGCTGGGTGCCATTGACTTGTTTTTTCCATTGTCTTTAGTTGAGCCTGCTCCTAGCCAGCCTTCTGCCTTTTCCAGGTAGAGTATCCCATCCTCTCCTATCTAAGGGACACAAACTTCAACAGATACTTATTATTTAGACATTAAAAAGAACACAACAATTTTCAACACTGAGATGGTAATCATAGAAACATTGGAAGGAAGATTTATTCCTGCTTTTACGATCACAAGGCCAGTCCCATCTTTGCCCAGTAATCCAGTGGCATGAATGTATTAGCATTTGCTTGAATGCCAAGTTGTTCCGTGCTCTCCTCTTCTTCACACAGAGTAACTTCTGGGAGTGGTTACCATTCTCCTTGGTTCTCTTACCCCTCAAGCAGGCCATCGGTGGTGAGGGCACGGCAGCAGTGTTTTTTATAAGTGGTGCCTCTGGGAGGTGTGGAGGACTTTGATTAAATACTATGCTGACTCAGCTCCTCTGGTGATGATTTTCAATAAGAGACCCAATAAAACCAGACATTTGGGTGTCAGTGTTTGTTTTTGGAGGGAATGAGCTTATTTGGAGATTTGAGAAGGAGGCTCTTCTCATTATGAAACAACAGAGGGAAGTTTAGCCTTTGCATGGGAAGCTTCCATCAGGGAGCAGATGGGACTTTCAAGGCAGAGGAATATTTCCAGATGCCACATGTGCTTTTGGAAGGCAAAGGCCAAGTTCTGCAAGGAGCCGTAGGTAACATGTTTGCCTTTGGGCTTTGGGAGCCATTATCATTCCTAAGAAGGCATGTCCCTCTGCCTAGGACCACCTGCAGCCAACACTGCCAACAAGAACAAATCAGGCAGGAATAATCTCTCAGGAGGACAGCTGGCAGGGAGGACAGAGAAAGAGGTGAATCAGACTCATGATCCTATTTGTCTGGGGGCCAGGGTGAAAGGGCATAGGCTGGGGAATAGTCTTCACATGGCCTGAGTGGATCACCTTTCTCTTCACTACAGGACCCAATTGTGTGTTTGCCTAATAGAAGGCCTGATCTTATTCCCTGGGGCTAGCTCTGGGACAGGCTGCTGATGGCTGATCACTCATTCGTGTGCTCAGATGGACTTTTTGCCCACTTTGGGGCTATATGTAGTCTGTCCATGTTGTGTCATGAACTTTCCTAAGGTACTAAGGACTCCCAGGTGATGTTATCTGTCTAAAGTTGGAGCAGCAATAAGCCTATGATACTTCTCCGATGGTTTGAGTTTTAGCAGGGGTCCTGGAAGAGACTGTGCTTGAGAGTTTGATTCAATCTGCTTATCTTGTCTGGTAGGCAGAGACTGAGACAATTAAGTGTATTCTCTGTACTGCCCTTAGTCACCCTCCTTGGTTCTGTGTGTGTGTCTGCGGGCGTGCGTGCACGCACATGTGTACAGGGGCACATGCTTATATGCATGCATGTGTATATGCCTGCATATACTTAGTCTATTTCTCATTATGGTATTAAGGGAGAGTTTGTGGAGAATGTGTTAATGGGTATTTTCCTCTATACAATGAATCTTAAAAGTTTAGAAATACCGAAGGAAAAAAAGAGTTAGACATGTGGCTATGGTATGAAATCAGCTCGGGAATCTGAGTGGTTTGAATCCCAACTTTACTCCACATACCAGCTGTGTGATTTTTGTTATTTAACTTCTATGAGCCCGAGGTTTCCCATTTCAAAGGTTAATCATTATATTTACATTATAGGGTTATTGTGAGGCTTAAATAAGATAATTTATGGAAAGTATTTGGCACAGTGCCTGTGCCATTGTATAGGATTTTAAAATGTTAAGTTACTACTGTGATTAATCAATATCTCTAACAACCTTTCAGTATTGCATTGTAGATGGGCATCATATCTTTATTTAAATCTTTGCCGAACTCCTGCATACTTTGCCACATTTTGGAGAAAATGCCCCCCAACTGAGTGTTCTTGGGCAGCTGGAAGCCCTGTGTGCAACAGCCCCTCTTCCAGGTCACCATTCCCCAGGTCAAACTGAGTGTCTCTTGGCTTGGTGTTTTGGGTGCCTGTCCTCTCCTTACTTCACTCCAGGTGAGGATTGCGTGCCGGGGTTACCAGAGCTCTTTCCTTCTAAATGAAAGTATTAAAGCAACTTCCCTCTAGGATGAATACATTTCCCTCCATTATTTTAATAAGTTCATTGCTTAATTGAAAAATCCATGCAAATGAAGCCTTAGGAGAGTGTGCATGTGGGGTGTGGTGTGCAAATGTATGTATGTGTGTGTGTGCCTGTGCACAAATGTGTTTATGGCTGTGTGCACCCTCATGGAGTGAGGTGAAGAAAAACAAAAACCATAAACCCTATACTGATATTCATGGAGCATCTTTGGAGTTTGAGTCTGAAGATTATAGTTGAACTGCTAGTTTATTCATTATTTAATCCTTTAATTGATGACAGTGGCAGGAGGATGACAGCAGCACATCCTTGGCAGGGAGGCAAATTTTATTTATTTGTTTATGACAGTCGTACAATTTATCTAGTGGAAAGTGAGTGATGGGAGGTCACCTGTGCTTCATGGTTCAAAATGTTGTTATAAATAACAATTAATCCACTTAGTATCTGGCTCCATTCAACCTGAAGAATCCCACTGGATATAAAGATTCTGGAGGAGAAAGTTGAGGAAGAAGCAGAGTTTTCCATTTCCTTGGCTCACTCTTACTGTCTGGTCTTCCAAAAGTGCCTGAGGTTTTCCAAGTTGATGAATATTTAGGAGCATTGGTACCATCTTTCACAACTCCTATTGTCTTGCTGCCAACATCCCTTCCATGGCAGTTAACAACACATTACCTTGGGATATTTCTTGGATTGCTATATTAAACTATTAAAATTTCTCTTATTCATTTGTGTTCTATATATTGTCTTCTTAAAAAGATTACAAATTCCTTGAAGGTGGAGATTATCCCTCGGCATAGGTACAAGATACATGCTTAATAACATAGAAAGTGAAAATTGATTGAGCTTCTATTGTGTGACAGGACCTGTGTTTGGAGCATTCATATACATTCAGCAAGATTTGAATGTGGATAAAATAGAGATAGAGATCTATTTGAATTACAGAAATAACATAACATAAAACATAACATTGTAACATAGCATAACATAACATAATGAAGAAAAAAAATGAGAACTGTAAGATAGTTAAAAATACACAGTTTTACAAATTTGGAGTGAGTATAGTAACAACTCTAACCAGATCCTCTTTACAAGAGATTTAAGCTTCATATTTACGTTCACAATCTGGTTTCCACCTTTACCATGGTCTTCAAATTGCTCTTTCTAAGGGTTCCAATACACTTCAGTGAACAAATGCACAGGTTCATCAAGTTTAGTGAGGAAGACAGAAGATATTTCCTGCATTCCACGTACAAACAATTTTTAAGAAACAGGCTTTGGAGCAGTTTTAGGTTCACAGCAAAATTGAGCAGAAAGTACAGTGAGTTTTAATATATTCTCTGTCCCTCCACAGGCTTCCCCACTATTCATATCCAATATTGGAGTGGTACATTTGTTAAAACTGATGAACCTACACTGACATAATTGTCACTCAAAGTCCACAGTTTACATTAGAATTCACTCTTGATGTATACATTCTATAAGTTTTGACAAATGTATAATAATGTATATCCATCATTATAGAATCATACAGAATAGTTTCACTGCCAAGGAAATTCTCTCTGTTCTGGGTACAAAGGATTTTAATGTAGGATTTAGAAATAATTTAATCATTGGGTGACTTAGAACCAAAGTGAACTTTGTAGTAATCCACCATCAATAATTTTAGCCTGATGTAACAAAATGACATTGTACAAAACAACGGTCTACAGACTGGAAATGTTCAATATACATCTCGATTTTCAAGAAAGAAGATTCCAAAGGGTGCTATAACTAAAGGACTATTGCTCTAATTTCCCATGCAAGTAAAGTGATGCTCAAGGTGATGTAACAAGAGCTTCTTCCTTATATGGAGCAAGACATACTGGATATTCAAGCTGGAGTCAGAAAAGGAAGAGGCACTTGAGATATAACTGTGAACATTCATTGGATACTGGAGTGCTCCAAAGAATTTAAGAAGTTTACTTTATGTTTTATGGACTACAGTAAAGCCTTGCACAGATCATAAAAAGCGGTGGGCTGCTTTTAAAGAAATGGGCGTGCCTTAGCACTTGATCTTCCTGATGCGTAACCTGTGTTTTGGACAGGAAACCACTGTCAGGACAGACATGGAAAGAGAGAATGATTTCCTACAAACAAAGGTGTCAGACATGAGTGCATTTTATCTCCTTATTTGTTTAATCTGTATGCAGAACATATACAAAAAACTGGGCTAGACTCAGATGAAGGAGGAATGAAAATTAGTGGAATAAATATCAATAACTTAAGCTATGCAGATGGCACCATCTTGTTGGCAGAAGATAGCAATGATTTGAAATGACTTCTAATGAAAATGAAAGAAGAAAGTGCCAAAGCAGGACTGCATTTGAACGTCAAAGAGACAAAAATCATGACTACAGAAGAAATATACAACTTTAACATAGATAATGAAGATGTTGACATTGTTAAAGATTTTGCTTACCTTGGTTGTCATCAATTCAAATGCAGACTGCAGCCAAGAAAACAAGAGAAGACTGAGACTCAGAAGGACATCAATGGAAGAATTTGGAAAGGTTACCAAGAGCAAAGATGTGTCATTAGAGACCAAGGCTAGAGTTATCCACACCCTCGTATTCCTAATTACTATGTACAGATGGGAAAGTTGGACAGTGAAGAAGGCTGATAGGGAAAAGATTGATTCATTTGAAATGTAGTGTTGGAAGAAGACTCTACAGATACCCTGGGCCACCAGAAAGATGAACAAGTGGGTCCTAGAGCAAGTTAAGCCTGAAACATTGCTGGAGGCAAAAATGGCTAAACTGACACCTTCCTACTTCAGGCCTATCATGAGAAACAGGGTTCTTTGGAAGAGAAAATAATGCTGGGAAAAATAGAAGGCAGCATGAAAAGAGGAAGATCAAATATGAGACGAACTGACTCCATAAAAGAAGCCACATGCATGAGTCTACAGGAGCTGAGCAGGGCTGTTATAGACAGGACACTGTGGACATCACTCATTCATAGGTTTGTCAGGATTCACAGCCAACTAAAAGGCACATAACATGCATGCGTGCGCACACATACACACACACACACACACACACACACACTCCAAAATGCGGAGTTCAAAAGAGTTCACTGGGAAGCCACAGTGAGCCTCCTGTCACACCCTGTGTCTTTCTTCATCTGCCTCCAGAGAATAATGAATAAAGGTGGCTTTTCTCCCACCTTTCAAATATCCAATGGGTGCCTCTCATTGGGAACTCAGCACCACCCGGAGAAGAGGATTCTGGGAAGTGCGTTCTTGGCCTTTCTTAACTGATACTGAGAAGAACTTCAAAGGGGCTAGTAGTGCTGAAATGACAACAAACTTTAATAGTTGACCTTTTCATATAAAGTTGACCTTTCTATAGCATTAGACCCTTGCCCTCCTGGAAAGTTTAGTTTCCAGAGAAATTCAATGCACTAAATTTATTTCTGGACTGGACAGCTACCGTGCATCCCTGCCTCTCTCTCTGTCTTGGAATCCAGAGAGGACAACCTAGAAGAAAATCCAAAGTCACTTTTATTCTTTCCCGCTTGAGCTTAGAACATGTCTAATGCAGTCAGAAACTCGATACAAATCTAGATGTCTTTGATCCGTTGTGTTTTATTACTTCAATGGAAAGAGTAACTTGTTGAAATTAGAGTTTTTTAGAGGGCAGGTCATGATTTTGCTGAGATTTCCAGGGGTTAATTTTCGGAGTGACACCGGATTCAGCAGCAATGGTGCCACTAGACGTGGCTCTCTAGGACTTCTCAGCCTTTCTGCTCCAGTTGTTGCTGATAAATGGCTGCTTTGTCATGTGAATAGTAAGATAAAGCTGGCACTCAGCTCAGCATTGCATGTAAAATAGAAATCACTTGAATGTCATGGTCATTGTCATCAAATTGATGTGAGTCCATCCTCTGTAAAACCTTTCCATTACTAAAACAAAAGAAGAAGAGCAATGAACTTTCCAGCATTTATTTATTCAAGGAGGCTTGAAATACAGGTGGCTGCATGCATACATAGCACAGAAGATAGTTCCTCCCTGCTGAATTATGTCATTGTTTGGGGTCACACTTTGCAGTGAATGAGAACCTCTAAAGATGTGAAATGTGTAAGTAAACCTCCATAGAAAATTATTTTCAGTTGTACATTACTTACTTCCAGGTTCAACTTTCTTTATATTTTCCTCTTTGTATTTCTAAAGCTGCAAATAAGAGTTAGTGACTCATTCCTTCTTTTCAAATAGTTTTGGTGTCATAAATACAGGCTCTCTCAAATTTGTGGCTACTAAAGTTCACCAGCCCTTGTCTCATTTAATCGAATTTGGATCATTTCTTGAAGCATCAGAAGGCTGGCTTATTTCCTAAAACTCCTGGAAGTTAAGAAAAACAAAACTAATTTTTTTCCTTTTATTATAAAAACAATACAGATTCATTTTAGAAAATCTGGAGAATGATGACAGATAAAAACAAAAAAGTAAAAGCCCTTTATAATGCAGTGCGCAGAGATTTTAGTAAATATTTTAGTAAATGTATCTTTAAAACCTCTGTCTTTGTTTTTATTTCTATTCCTACTGCACACTCATCTATATCTATATATAAATACCCCCCACACAATGTATCTTATTAGTGATTATAAATATTTACACTGTGTACAATACTTAATAGTCTGTTTAGTTAAATATTTATTTACATATTATTAATGATTCTGTAGAATCATTTATGATGGCTGCCTTCTGCCTTTTAATGTTATTTATGCAATAATGTTTAATTATTGGCATATCTCGGAGATATTCCAGGTTCGGTTCCCATTTGCCATAATACAGCGAATATTAAAATAAAGCAAGTTATATGAATTTTTTGGTTTCCCTGTGCACATAAAAGTTATATTTACACCACAGTCTGTTAAGTGTGCAATAGCATTATGTCTAAAAAAACAATGTACATACCTTAATTAAAAATATTTTATTGCTAAAAAATGCTAACCATCATCTGAGCCTTCAGTAAGTCGTAATATTTTTGCTGGTGGAGAGTCTCGCCTTCGATTTGTAAACAAAAAAAAAAACCCTCACAATATTGGCAAAGTGCAATGAAGTGAGGTATGCCTGTACATTACTTTGTAACGTTTTCTTAACATGTCTATGGTAAAACCTTGTCTAATCAAGCCAAAGAGATGCAGAATGATTTGCCTCAGTCTGGGCTGAGGATTATTGTGTGTATACTATCCTGTGAAGAAAGGTTTTGCTGAGCAAAGGTGAGTGGTGGTGAGGATCTAAAATGGATCCAATAACTACTGTGTTTTTGGAAAATAATTATGTAGCAGTCACTTTGTCTCTCTAACTTGAGGACAAATATAATTTCCTTTACTCCTTGTTTTCTTCTAATTGACCTAATGCAGGCCAACAAATACTTATTGATTGTGAAGCCACGTGTAGGTAATTATAAACTGGTAATATAACTAGCTAGTAGATGGCTGTCTTCTCATTGTGTCCTCACATGGTAAAGATATAGTCTTCTTCTTATAAGGGCACCAGCGCTATTGAATTATGGCCCCACCCTCATGATTTCATTTATCTTTTGCCATCTCACAGCCCCTGTAGCCAAATACAATTGCATTGGGGGATAGGGCTTCAACATATATATTTTGAGGGGGCACAGACATTCAGTTCATAACAGTGGCCATGGTATGGAAATAAAGGGATAGTGTCTGAGGAATTATAGGAATAGAATCTACCAGATTTAACACTAGTTGATGTGGGCGTGAAGGCAAGTAAGGAATCAAAGATGTCTTTGAGTGTCAAGCTTGAGCGACTAGAAGAATAGTGATATCATATAGAATTAGGAAATGAGAGAAAAATGCAGATTTCAAAAGAGTTGGGTTTTTAGATTAATTGAACTGGAGATGCTGACATGGCATTCGGGAGGAGATAAAGTGATGTGGTGGCTTGTTATACATTTTTGGAAGATAATGTTTCCTATGTGCTAGACATTGGTCTTTTAGGTGCATTATGTTGTTTAATTGTCAAACTCTTCTCCATTTTATAGATGATGAAACAGACATTTGTTGTATTCTAGGCTGGAAAACTATATCCCATGTTACTGAAAGAAACCTGTCACACTAGATCACTCAACTGCTCTGGGTGGTCTTTGTGAACTATGGAGAACATAAGTGGTTTGGAAAATTGGAGACAAGCTAATGGAGTTTGGATTTCCAACCAAGAAAGAAGATGGAATTTGCAACTAAATAGATTTCAAGAATGTCTAATGGAATATTAAAGGGCTGGCATGTGAGCACCTAGAAAAGGAAGCAACAGACACTAGCAGCCAGTGTGGGCTCACCGCGAGCAAGTTTTGTGTGATTAACTTCATCCAGAATGCTGAATGTCAGCATGATGTTTGGCAAGAAAAAGGACAAGCTAGTGGAATAGTTACTGATTAAAGAGCTCTATTTTTAAAGGAACTGATTTGAAAGTAAACGTTAATCCAGTGAGGAATGTGTAGTGACATGCTTGGAGCTTTGCCCTTGCCTTCTGCTTTTTTTCTTTTCAATCTGTGATTTGCATGAAGAGGTTTATTAAATTCATGTACAACATGAAGCTGGTAGCATAGTAAGCATGTCGGAGATAAAAATCAATATTATGAAGGGTGTAAACAAGAGGATGAGGAGGCCAAATTGAACCATATCAATGCATTGGAATAAGTGGAAGGTCCCAAACACAGGTTCAACTGCTCATAGCAGGAAAGACATGGCTTAACAGCACCACCTGTGAAAAAGAGTGTTAGTTGACAGTAAACAATGTGATATAGCTGAATAAAGAGTAAATATGACTTTGGCTGGTGTTATTGCAAGCACAGAGGTTCTGTAAGGGTTATCTTATTCTAGAATTCACAGCAAAACCACCTTTTTTAAATCTTTTTAAAATGTAGATTGGCTTCTATTACATAAATATTCTTGAAGAGTCCCACTAAGTCCAAATGTCAAGACTTAGTGTATCTATCTTGACCCAACAGCTTATTTTCAGCCTCATATTCTATCCTACCTTCCCTCTAGTGTATTTCATTCAATAGCGTTACCAGAAAATTCTGTGTTCCTGAATGACACCAAGCCACTTCACGACAGTGGCTTTGCTAATTCTAGAATGAGTCTGGAGTGTCTCCCTCTCAACCTTGAACCTCTTTGTTAAAGAGCCTCATTCCTCTTTATGAGAGGGTTAAATGGTTCCCTCCTCTATAAACCTTCTTTAACTTCCTCTCCCATTATCCAGCTCCTGCCAGGGACTTCTCCTCTATCTACCATGATCACAGGGCTCTTTATACGGAGGTCCACCCTCATGTGTTATGATTACTTTCTTCCTTACTTGTCTCCCTTGATGGAATGACCATTCTTGTGTTCATCTTCATATTTTTTTGTGCCCAGTTCAGTGCTCTGTATTGGGAGCATTCAAACTTTTGTTGGGCAGAATAAAAGGTAATTAAATAGTTCAAGAGATCATCTTTGTTCTACTTCTGTGTGACACAGCTGGGTTATTATAAATACCCATTTAATAATTCTACTAGTCCTTTACCTACCAATAATTTCATGCTGTAAGGAAATAATGAAAAATGAGACAGATATGCCAAAGCAAGTGTGAATATGCTTTTAGAAGAGAGAACATGAAAGACTGATGGACAAACCTATAAATTATATGTACAAATAGAACTTTAAGTATAGGAGAGCAACCCAGATTCACGTCCCCTGACGTGAACGTTGGAGTCAGTCAGCTATGGGCCCAAGTCCCTATTCTGCCATACTAGGTGAGTAATTTTGGACACACTAGTTAAGCTCTTGGAGCCTCAGTTTTCCCATCTATAAAGTGGGCATAAAATCCTCATAGGATGCTTATGAGGATTAAGTGAAATAATGGAGATAATACCTCTAGCAACTGCAATGGCACACAGTAAGCTTGTTATGTGATGGATGGATCAAAGAACTGCTGGTCCTTGGCCAGGAGGAGAGAGGACTCAGGACATATGTTTAGTATCTGGGGGAAGAGGGATTGGACTTGTTCTGTGTGGCTCCAAATGGTAGAACTCAATAGGTGAAAGCTGTAGAAAGATAGAACTAAGCTCAGCTCAAGTCCTGAGAATCACAGGTAAACTGAGAAAGGCTTCTAAGAAGGTAGCAAGTTCCCTGACATTGAAAGCACTTAAACATAGATTGCTACTGCCTTGCTGGGGATGTTGTAGAGAGAGCTCACCTATCAGGTAAATAATTGAACCAGGCTTCCTCTAATAACTTTGAAATGTGATGGTCTATAGTTTTGGCTGTAGAGATGATTCTAGAACAGGAGGGAACCAACTCCTATGCTCTTTAAAACAACTTTATTGTTATTTATGGCTTCCTGACCACAAGAAGAAGGCGCTTCCTTTGACTGAACAGTTAGGGGATGGGGCAGCATGCATGCACCTGGAACTCTCAGGCCAGTTACATCTGTGGAAGCACCTCTGTGCTCAAGGAGCGTCCTTGTTGCAGCCAGATTACCCTCACCCCATCCTTAGAATGTGGCTTAGCCCTGGCACAGAAAACCTATTGATGAATGCATGAATATATGCATCTATGAAGAAGAAAATATCATCAGAACCCAATCTTCTTGCTTGTCTTATCAACGTCATGATCCTATTCTGGAATTTCTCTGTTAAAAATTCTTCTTATGCTCATGGGACATTATAAATCCTTCAGAATATGTTATAATCACATCTGAGTACTTCCAGTTCTTATAATAAGCCAGGAAGAATAATTAGTTTTGGGTGAATATGAGTAAAAAAAAATTCCTTTAGTTTAAGCCCACGCCTCTTTGAAGGCCCTGGCATATGTCGCAGCTAACCCAAAACTACTACTAACATAGCCTGCCTCCAATGAGTGATTTGTGTTCCTTTAGAAACAACCTCCCGTGAGAAGTGCTGGAAACAGAACCCTCACTCCTCCTGCTTCCCCAAGAACAACACAAGTCAACAAATCTGGAATCCTTGCCTCTGTCCTCTCTTAAACAGTTGTTACTGAGAATCAGAGTCAGCCCACAGTGCATATGGCTTGATTCAAGTGGCTGTATCGAGAGAACACAGCTCCAGGAACACACAGCGCACTCTCCACAGACTCTCTCCTTTTGCTGTACTTATCACTCCATGAATCAGTAAACAGCAGCATGTCACCACCAGCACCAATAATCAGCTGGACAGATTCTAGTGGCTGTAATCTCATCTCTATTTCCTTTGAACTCCTGAGAGGGGAAGACTGTCAGAGGTTTTATTCCATTATTTTTGCTGTTTGATGCTTAACGTGAAAATTGTGTAAGTTAACTACACATTTCCAGAGTGGTTTGGGACTTCAGGGAGGAGGAGATCTGCTGTAAGTAGCTGACAAAGTGGAGACCGCAAGGACACTAGGGGAGGAGGAAAGAAGGTTCACGTCTTCCTCCTCCTCCTCCTCCTTGGGGTTATTTAGGTGTGGCTCTCTTCTCTTCCACCTGAAGTAGATGGTGTGATAAGACAGGCTCTGGGAGCACAGGACTGGGAAGCTCTGCCCCTGGGAAGGGGCCTCTGGGAAGGAGACATAGAATAGGCTGCTCAGGGGCTGCAAGAAAGCTCTTAAGGTAAAGAGGAGTTTTTGAATCCCATGGGAGGCTTAGCCTAGATCAGCAGGCTTTTGACTAGAAAGGGGTTTAAAGTCAAATCATCTGCCCTGGACTCCATTAGGAAGGCAGCATCCATGGTCAGTTCTGGTCAAGGGTATGGGATTTGGTCCATTTTCCTTTTATAATAAACTAATAACTGTTGTCCTCCAACAGACAGAGGCAAGTTTATGCACAAAAGTTGAGAGTTTTGGTTTAGCCTCCTGAAGAAACTTGCATTGTCAAGAGAAGTCTGGTTTTTATTAGTAAAACTCACAGAGAAAGAGTTTGTGTCTTGATTTTGATTAGGAGGAATTTAGGTTTGGCAGAAGTAGAAACTTCTGGGTTCTTGAAAAAGCTCACTTCAAAATAAGTAGACTTCTGGTGCAAAAGGCCTTTAGTATCTGGATGGCGGACTGAGTTGGTATTAATGGACTCAAATTTCATTTTATTCTCTTGTTTTTGTTTTTTGTTTTCCCATTGAGACAGGGTGTTCCTTAGAAATACATAGACTACGGGCTCAAATATTGGGAGTTGGTGGAGTTTATCCAAGAACAAATTAAGTAGAATGAAGATGTGGGCTCCATATGTAGGTAGTGTGTGATCTTCTTCGACTGAGTCAGGGAAACAACTTAATGGAATTATCCAAAGGTGAGTAGTGAAAAAGGAAGCAGGCAGCAACAACAAAACAACAATTTCCTATTGCTAGGAATCAAATTTGCTCATTGGAGGTGGAAAGGTATAGTAAGTGAATGAGAAGGAGCTAGGAGTTGGTATGTGAACAGACAATGCTCAGATCTTGGGTGGTAACTCAGGGAGAAATGGAATCAGCTTAAAAGTGTTTTTCACTTGTCTAGGCCTGGAGAGACTTCCGGGAAGAGAAATAGAAGGTGAGCAAGATGTTGAATGGTTGAAAATGGCTTAGCTCAGATGGAGATGGGAAGAATAGGACTGTTGAACCAAGGGCAGGTTGAAGGTTTAAAAAGCCATCTGAACCCGTGTTCTGGGAAAGTCAAGTTCAAGCTGTCACAACCTGGGGAGTTCAAATGTTGAAAGAAGACGAGAATTACGGAATTTCAAACCTCATGTTATCGCAGAGAGCAGGTTTGGGAAATACTCCAGGAGCAGCTGAAATTGAGAAATCTTTCAAGTGGGTCTCTCCAGTTGTGGCAAATACAGAAACTAAGGAGAATGTTCTTCTTGGAGGCAGACATTATGGGACAAACCTAAGGCATTCCAGAACGGAAGAAAGATGCAGTAGCCACAGAAACTGAAATGTTACACATAAGAAGCAAACTTCCAGGGCCTACAGATTTTGAGAAATACAGAATATTAAAGGGCTGGCATGTGATCCTGGGATCAAGGAAAGTACAAGGCCATGGACTTGGATGGAGATTAGTTGCTGTGCTGCTGGATAGAGCCCCATTCAGGGAAGTTTAAGATGTCAGGTATGCAGGGTTGAGGAGGGAATGGAGGAAAACACAAATTATTGAGAGAGAAAAGATTTTAAGGGAGGATATGGGAATTGGTCTTTTATTTCCTTTCCAAGAGGGTATTTTCTTAGAATATGGGAAACTATCTCGACAAGATTTTTTTTTTTTTTTCAAATTAACTTTATTGGTGATAGAATTTGAGCACTTGGCATGGCTGACTGACATGCTTGAAAAGCTAAAGTCACGTTGGCTTTTTGGTTCTTCCTTTGCTTTTTTCTTTTTTTCTTTTGGTTATTCTCTTCACTAAGTTAATATGAATCCCTTCTCTATGATAGATGATAACAACATGGGTCTAGATTATATAATACGTTGGGTTTAGGAAACATTATATATTCTTGGGAATTGATGTTAAGATTGTAAACAACTATAATGGTCATATTTGGTTCAGGGATTAAGTGGTTTTTCTAAATATTGTGGAAATGAGCCTCATGCTGTTGTATTGTGTTTCCTTATAATTCTGTGAAATTCTGGAAAGATAAGACATTCAACGGACTGAGATAATCACATTTTGAAGGTGTTAAGGTTCCTGTGGGAAATTTCCCGGTCTATGAGAATACTGAAGAAAACCAAGCCCTAAATGCACTTCCTTTGGTCAGGGTTGAGGGGATTTAGGAGGAAAGAGATGAGGTGACTATATGAGGTGATAGTGAGAATTTAATTGATCTGAATTGATCTGAATGAATGAGGAAAGGAAGATGAACATAAATTTTTAAATGTTGAATCGGTTTTGCCTTTCTGGCATAATCCCAATTTCGTCACTATAAATTATTACTTTTAGACATTGCTGTATTCATTTTGCTAATGTGTTGTTTACATTTTTTGTACCTACATTCATGAGTAAAATTGACCTATAATTTTAATTTTCTGTGTCATCTTTGTCAGAGGTTGTTATGAAGTTACACTAACCTAATAAATTGCATATTTTCTGAACGAGTTTATGTAAAATTGGAATTATATTTTTCTTGACTATTTGGTTTAACTCTATTGCACATCCATCTGGGCCTGGCTTTACTTTTATGGGAACTAATTTCAATTACAGAGTCAATATCTTTCACAATTATAAGATCATTTTTTAAATTTTTTCTTGGGTCAGTTTTGGTAATTTATATTATTCTGGAATTTTTTTTGTTTCACCTAAGTTTTCAAATTTATTAACATGTAGATGTTTTAAGAAAAAGTTTCAGAGAAAGGAAGAATATCTGGTGGTATACATTTAGAGGAAAGTGGAGGGAGAGAGCCAGAAAGAGACAAAAAGAATGGGGAAAGTAAGACAAATAGGTCTTGGTTTAGACATAAGTCTTATGGTATAAGTGAGAGGCTGTTGGCATAAACATATGTTCTGAACTTTAGGTTTTCAGGAAGGGGGCTCTTCTTAATTTATTACTAGTAACATAAACATAAAATAACAATAGATTGATTTCCTACTGTGTTCGTGCTCTGATTTGGGAGTTCAGGGTTTAAAAACATAAAAAACATCCTTTCCATTAAGTGCTTATAATTTAGCCTTTTGGACAAGATAAAAACAGCAAACAGAACAATACACAGCAATGAATGATCTCTGCTGATATAGAGTATTAAAGTGGTGTCAGGGTTCATTTAGGGTAAGTTCATTGTGAGACAAGGGAGTCAAATAAATCTTGAGAGAGAAAAAAGATAGGAATTGGCTTTGAAGCGTGCATTTGATTTTAGAGGGGCAAGAGAAAGACAGAGACCTTTGCAGAGAGGAAATGTCTGTTTTCCCCACTCCCGATATAGGCCTGCTTATGGGCAGGGATGAATGTTAGCACCAAGTTCTGCTAGGTAAAACCTCAAGGCAGAGAAATTGTTTTTGGAAACAAATGGAAACCATTTGATGATAGCCTGAGAGATTACAAAAATGAGGTATATACTGGAAAAGAAAAATGGCTTTTCTCCTAGGGGAACTGGGAGCTTCAAGAAATAATGTGTTAAAGTAACTGACTAAATCTCACCCCTTACTCTGGAACCGTCTTCCTAGAGTCTAGTAGAAAGGCCTAGCCATACTTCTGGGCCTGGGACTGGGCCTGCAATTCTCTGGAAGTTGATTTCTTACTGTCAGGCTTGATTTTCTAACTGTCCCATCTCCTGCAATTCCACCCATCACTCTTAGGTTCACCACAAACCTCTTTCCTCCAGCTGAATGCCTATTATTCCACTTCTACTGGAAATTCTGACATTTTTTTTTTAAGTTAAGGGTTCGAAAACATCATCTTAGAGAAATGTTCCTTTCTGTTTCTAAATTGATCTCCTTTTCCCACCAGGTGCCAAGCTATGGAGCCACATACTGAGAGGGGGCTGTATTAATACTGGTGCTCATTCCTTGAACTCCCAAAGAAATCTGGAAGGAGTCTCAGATAGACTGCCATTTCCCCCATTTTTCGGGGGAAGCAAAATGGGCCCAGAGAACTTGCAACTCATTTCAAAACTATGTTATTTTAAAGCGATTAGAAGATGCCTGACACACAGTAAACAAACAATATCATTATCTATAATTACTTAAATTACCAAGAGACAAAGCAGGAGTTCAGTAGGTCTAAGATGGACCAGGTTAGAAGAGGATGGTATATGGGGACAAAGAAAACCCACCAGGGTGGTTCAAAATCAGTACTCCCAGAGTTTTGCATGCCCTAGCATTCATAGAATGGTAACATTTATAGGACATCCTTGGCTTGCTCAAGGACAGAGGGGAAAGGTCCAAGGTCCACCTGCTACCCTGGCATCTGAGAGATCAGTATCTTAGTTCCTCGTAAGCTGCTGTGCAAAGCCTGGGTTAAGCATTTGGGAAACAGACTTTGACAGATAACAGGAAGTTTAGGTGAAAGGCCATGGTGACTGATAACAAGTCCAGCCTAGGCAGTTAAGTTGTCAGTGTCAATGAGGCCCAGGAAAGTATAGTTGGCTGTGCTTACAGAATGCAGTCCAGCAGAGCTAAGCCTTGCCTGGACACAGGTACCTTCAGCAGCCCAGGTAGGCTGGGACAGCCCCAGGCGGTCTCCAGGAGGTCTGCGGGAAGGTAGGGCCCCACTCTTGGAGAACCGAGGTCTTGGAAACACATTAGCAATTTTGTGGTACTTAGTGTCCTGACTTGGGATAGAGTCAGCCTCAAAGCAGAGGGGAGGACTGGACTATAGATGGGGCCCATGGGATGGAGGACAGGCAGTCAAACAGGGCATCACAGTACATGGTGTGTGTCCTTGTCTCTGACTGTGGTCAGTGTTCTTTCCTCCCTCACACATAATAATTTCTTTTAAGCTCTTCAGTAGGTCAAGTGGGCAGTGTCCATGTCAGCAGCACTTACGAGATGTGCCAAAAACTCCATCTGAAGGCTCCTTGCCAGTTGGAATCTTCCCTCAAGCTCTAACTCAGCCAGACACTTTCCTCCCTATTTCTCTACAAAGCTTTCCATTAGCTACAAGCAACATGATGATCTCCAGCCTCTTACCTGAACTTCTTATAAAAATTAGTTTTCTTTTTGCTGATTATAAAAGCAATCATCTTTAATTTAGGAAATGTAAAAAATATAGAAAAATACAAAGAAGTGAATAAAAACATCCACAATCTTAGCACAGTATCTTAATTCTTCTAGATACCTTGTCTGTGTGTTGTAATAGAGTGGTTAGATACACATTTCTTGGGTCAGAAAGACCTGGGTTTGAGCTCCACCTCTGCCACTAATTATATGTTTCATCTTGGGCAGATTGCTTAACTTCTGTCTTATTTCATCCCCTATAACTTATAGGGATAGATGCCTTTCTCTCGAGCTATTATAAAAATTAAATAATATAATGCATGCAAAGTGAAAAGCACAATTTGTGGTACGCAGTAAATGTTTAATAAAGTATGGTGTTTTAAAAACAGAGATCATGTGCTACATGGTTTTAAAAAAAGTGTTTTTTAACAGTATAATCTGAGTATATTATATATTAAATATTCTTAAAGAACAGTCATTACAAATCTGCATAGAGTTTCTAACCTCAAATTCTTATCCTATGATGCAACTTGCTTAGACTACTATTCATAAGAGTCAGACCAGAAAATGTTAATAGCTGAATATACTTCAGCAGTCATTTTTATGTCTGTCTGGTATCTTTTATGTTCAAAATATTCTGGCTTGCACTTAGATAAGTGTAGGATCCATGTGCCTGAGTTTTCATTATTAGAGTATCTTTAGTTACAAGTTTACATGAGAAATTAATAATTATCAAATATTCACTAGCGGACTTTAAAAATTAGACCCTACTCAAACATAACTGTTTAACACAAACCTGTATGGCATTGATATTTGGACAGTTTGTAGATGATTTTCAGATGTTTTGGCAGTACAGTATGAATTAAAAGAAAATGGAAATGGCAAATTTTGTAAACAACCCAGAATTGCATGAAGTCGATGAAAGTGATGTAGTAGGATGGCTCATATCGCTCTCAAATCTATCGCCAAATCAGGATCTCACAAGCAACAATTAGGTAATAGAAAATCAACCAACTGCATAATAGAAAACAAGGATCAAGATATTAAAACAGAAAAAACTGGAATACCACAAGATTTAGAGGGGTCTTTATCTTAGGTCCTCTGAATATTTTGAAAAGTTATGCTTTTCATGATTGTTTCAAAAGTGTGAAAGGTGATGTATCCATATTAACATAAAATTTTGTTATGTTAATTGTGCCCCAACTTTCCAGTCGATTCTTAAATCCTTTTTAAGAATATGATTAGAATTTTAACCTATATTTTATTAAATAGAAAACAAAATAATCTCTTCATAAATTTTTATTTATAATATTTTATTTTTCAAGATGAAGTTGCAGTGAAAGCCTTTTTGCTTTTTAAACCGAGATTTTGGTGTCTGTTTTACATGCATTCCTTTGAGTGACTCTTCTCCAGTGCCAGTCATCTTGGGATATTGAGAACTTTCTGCGTATGTTCTGCATGATAACAACCAGTGTAGTATAAGTTTTAGTGGGCAAGGGGCTGCTCCCAGGTAACTGGTTTGTGTGTTTTCCAGTTTCTTGATGATTGTCTCCTTCAGTAGACTGGACCTAAAAGTCCACTTGAATTAGTATGCTTTGAATTTTTATGGCTCTATTCATTGTGACTGTCAAGATATGCTTATTATTATGCTTTAATTAATATAGTTCAACTGGAAAGAGTCAATTGGGGTGGTTGGGGGATTTCCTTTTATGGAAATCTTAAAAAAAATGGGATGACCATCAGTTTTAGACTCCTGAGACATGCATCTACCTGTAGGTAGAGGGTTGAACACGTTATCTTTTGGTACATCCTCTGATATTGCACATTATACCAAAAGTTCCCTGGCATCTCTGGGCTGGGACCTTTCAAACCCACTACCTCTCTCTGTCATTTGCATTGCAGGTAGAAACAGAAACAATACAGTTTAAACCCTTTGCTGTTTGCACTGACTTCCGACCCTCCTTTGGTTTCTGATGATAGACTACTTTACATTTAGCGGTTGAACTAATGGTTGTGCTGTTGGTGGAGAGGATCCCGCTTGGCCTTCTCCTGTCCATTTATTCTTGCTCTGGTCACCATGCTTTTTAGACCTTTCATTCTTTCTGCGTTTGTGTGTTTTCCAAATTAGTAGTTTGCTCTTGTGTGTTGACCTTTTTAATATTCTGTATTTTGATTGGTTGGTCTTACTATTCTCTCTCATTTTCAGCTTGGCTAATCCTCCAGGGAAGAGGTGAAACAGCTATCCAATAAAAATACAAAATACTGAAAAGGTCAAAATACACTATTACAATAAATTACCATAACTCAAACAGGGAAGCAGGCATTAAAATTCTGATACATACAAGGATAGAGATTGGCATGAGAGTTGAAAATGGCACTGCATTAATGCATCTGGATGTCAGAGTTCACCCAGAAGAGAGTAAACATTCTAAAACCAGAGTCTGAACATTATCTTGTGGGTCTCCTATGCTGTCACATCCTGGCATTGTTGGATAATAAAAATGCTGCATTGAACTGGCGGCTTTCACCATTTCTCCTTCTTCCCCAGAAGTAGGGATGAGAGGAGTAAAAGAGAAAGAACAAATACAGTCTCTGCAAGATGAAACTCTTAAATCAGGCTTTCCGAGGACCAGTTACAATTTATGGCTGGTCAAGACACAGAGAATCCATTTTATTTATTTTATTATTTGGGTTCTATGGGCTGTCACTTGGCAGAAGTGGCACACATACAAGATAGAAGCACAGTTTTCAAAGCCCTTTTATCCCCTCCCCAGATGGAATATTTATTCTAGGAATACTCCACAGGATTTTGCAGAGAACACAGAATTGGGAATGAGGAGACCTAGCTCTAACCCATCTCTGCTGTGGACTTGCTGCGGCTTAGCAAATGCTTATACCCTTAACCCAGTCTGCCCCATCATAACAGTAAAGTCTTTGTGAATATTACACAAGACATTGGGAAGAAGAGTGCCCAAGACAGTGTTTGTTGCTTTGTGAATCTCAAGCAATATGAACTATCCCATCTGCTCCTCCCACACTCTGATCTTGGGCAAGTCCCCTAACCTCTCTGAGCTCTGATTGCCATCTTTTTTCTAGAGCTAGAAGAAACCTAGAGGTAGAGTGCATGATTCAATGACTTGCCAGGAAGTACCCTCCTCCCTCCATCTCATGTGAGAAGCAGAAGCTGAATAAATCAAATCTCCAACCTGGAAGGCCATTTCATATTGGTCGGATCAATAGGAACTCCGTTTTCCCTGAGACATCACCAGCAAACATCACTGGTGGCTACTGACAGCCTGGCTGTCAGCAGCTGTGGCCCTCTCACCTCTGCTGCCTGTCACCTGTAATAATGGCAGACCCCCGCAGAGGGCAGGGTGTGCCATCAAACGCCAGACAGAACTTTAGGGGTGGGGGCCTCCTGCCCCTGGGCAGCCACGATCTAATCGGCTCCTGCTTGAACAAATTATCTCTTAAGTGGTAGCGTGAAGAGAGCTGTGTTAATCTACTAAATCATAAACCTTCCCACAGTGTGATGCCGGGATCCAGACAGATACTAATCTGCAGCCGTACTGTCAGTTATGGTTTTGACACCAACACTTTGAATTGCCAACAGAAAATCGTATTTGACATTTAATTCCAATCATGCAGAGCCTTTCATTGAAAGCGCTGTCAGTTTACCTTTATTTGGGAGAAGGGGAGACAATATGCTCATGTCTTCTGGTAATTTTTTTTTCTTGAAGGAGGTGGGGGTGGAGAGGAGAAAGGAAGAAAATCAAACTTCAAATAATGTACTATTTGAAGAAGTGCTTTAATCCTGATGTCAGCCTGCTGGTGAATCCACTCCTACATGCCTTTGGTTTTATAGTTTCAGATTTGCTGCATTCTTGCAAATCTCCATCATTTTATACAGATTAGGCATTAATTCAGGTCAAATAAGGATTAATTAGTCAATATAAACCAGCCAGTGGCATCAATGTGCCAACGAGCCCATTTTAAATAGTCTGTTCTTATTTTGAATTGGTATTTTCCGAGGATGGGGCCTCTAGAATCCTATAAAATTGCAATCAGGTATCCAAAAGAACTGGAAATGAGGAAAAATGTCAGTTTTAGCAGCGTTTAGATGCCACCTTTCTCAAATTGGGTGCTGTGAGGAACAAAGGGATGGATGAAGAGCTGGGAAGAAGTGCCATGCTCAGAGGACAGGAGAACTAGCTTTTAAAAGCAGGGTTTCTCAAACTCGAGAGTACTTTGGGTCACTTGAAAGGCTTGTTAAAAAACAAACTGCTTGTGGGTACCACTCCCAGATTTCTCTTCAGTGGGTCTGGGTGGGCCTAAAAGTTTTGCAGGTTTAACAAGTTCTCCAGTGAGCTGAAGTTCCTGGCTCAGGACCACACTTTTGAGAATCACTGCTTCAAAATCAACATGGCCGCCCGTCAGGCAGAATGGCAGCATGCACGAGGAAACAAGAGAAGGGGGCTGGGGAAACACCGGCCCCTGGTAGTGCAGAAAGCACATCGAAACTTTCACACATGGTGGGTAGGTCAGAACCATGACCCCAAACTAGCCAATATTTGAGGACCAAGGGACCAATCATGTGGTGTGGCTAATCTTTTCTCCCCTCACCCATTGCTTTTCCAGCCCTTTAACTTTTTGCAATACAGAAGGGAGGAAGGAGTGGAGCTAAAGGTCACGTGGAGTCGAACAGAAGGTAACCTATTTGAAGTACTGAAGATAGAATAGAAGGGGAAACTCCTTCTGCTTCCTACCTGCCTGCTCAGCTGGGACATAGGTCTTCTCCTGCTCTTGGAGTGGTGTTCACGCCATCAGCGTTCCTGGCTGTTGGGCCTTTGGACTTTGACCAGAACTATACCACTGGCTTTCCTGGGTCTTCACTTTGAGGGCTAAGTCCTGAGACTTAGCCTTCATAATTATGTGAGCCAATTCTTCATAATTAATCTCTTTATATATATATATATCCTGTTGGTTCTATTTCTCTGGAGAACTCTGACTAATACAGGTGTCAGTGGGGAAGAAGCTCAGTTTTGAGAATTAGGCCACATAATCAGAGCAGGACTGCCTGAAGCCTGAATGCTGAGTATGGAGGTTGAGCTCCTTAATTCTCCCTAATTAAAGATGAGAGTGGCCCAGAGGTTTGGGAAAGGCTGAGCCTTCACCTGGAACCAGGAGGCTCCAGAAGGGCTGGTTGGGCAGGCATCATCAGGGCAAGGCCTTGTTCTCATTGGCTGCTCCCTCTCTGCAGGTGGCTGTGTGCCAGACAAGGCCTGGAATGCCCTCATACCACGCCATTCCAAACGCGATCTGTGTGACAAGGAAGTGAAATGGCGCTGGGTCTGTGGGCCTGTTGCACGAGTGCTGCAGGTGATCTCCAGGGCTCTTCTGAAGGCTTCCAGCAATGAAAGAGGGGCCCTTCCTCCAATGCTCACTGCCTCCTTTCCTTTTCTCCGTATTCCCTGCCATTTCTTGGGAACGGAGAAAGGGGTGTAGGGAGTGTGCGCGCGTGCCTGTTGGCACATGCTTCCCTGCTGGTCCATGTCTAATACCCTTCTTGGTGTGAGAAGACCGAGGCAGCGGCAGCCGCAGCATCCGTGGCAACAGCAGGGGCTGACATTGCTGAGAAACGCCGAAGATGTGTGAATTGTCCATTTCACACTGCTCCTTTAATGCTGACGCTGTGCCCGGTGATAATGAAACAGGAGGAGGACAGGAATAGTGTGTTTTCTGTTCCTGCTACTTTCTGGGGCAGCTGCTGCTGTGCAATCTTGTGAAAACTGTAGTCACCAAGTGAGAGCCACCTGACCTGGCCGTTGATGCTTCCCTTTCCAGGGGGTGTTTGTTTATTTCATCTTTCACCGTATCAAGGCCAAATTAGAGTAAGCCTATTTCCAGTCTTAATTGGGGCAAGGGCGCCTACCTAATACAATGCTTTCCATGAGGTGACATCCAGCCAATATTTATTAATGTTAGTGATGGCGATAAGCACAAAGAGAACTCTTGGCAATATACTGGTGGTCCCTACCCCCCCAAGTTTGAGCAGGGAGAATTAAACTGATGACTATATTAGTATTTGGAGGTTTTTTCTTTATAAAGCATGAACTTTGCTGCCATCAAGGTCGCTGTTGGATCAGTAACTTGGGTCAGTAACTTTAAAACTCTGAGTCTCAGGTCCTCCCACTTCCTAGAGGCACTATAAGAAATAAGAGTGAATGTGCTTAGTATAAATTAACTCAGTAAATATTAATGGTTATGATCATTGAATGGAATAGTGGCTGAAGATGTGGACTCTCAGGCCAGCCTCCCTGGGTTGACCTCTGAATCTGCTGCTTACCTGCTGTGTGATCTTGACCTCTCTCTGTCTCAATTCCCTCATCTGCGAAATGGGGATAATAAGGGAACCTATCTGATAATGTTTTATGATAATTGAGTAAATTAATTTTCGTAAAGTGCTTGGTATAGTTCTTGGCATATAGTAACTGCTATATAAATGTTCATGAAAGAAATGAAATTAGGTATTGTATTACAAAGTCATATGGAGAAAATCTCCTGATAGTGGGGCAGATAGTAAAAATTCAACCATTCTAAAATCGTCACTTTTGGATTACTTCTGTGTTGGCCAGCTTTTCTCATACATCAAAAACCTCTAATCTCAGGGGCTAACAGAAACAAATGGTAATTTCTTGCTCACGTTTTAGTGGGGGGCTGCTGTGGGTGTGTCAGTCTCTGCTCCATGTATCTCATCACCCTGGGACCTAGGCCGAAAGAATAACCCTGATGTGTGATATGGCCATACTTTTAACAGAGGGGAAGATCAAGTGGTCTGAGCCAACCACTGCAATCTCATTTGAAACTTCTGTTTGGAAGTGACATGGTCAAACCCAGGCAAGTCACATGGCAGTGGACTTGAACGCACAACTCCTTTTCTGGGAAGAAGGTGGTATATACTTGTGAATAATACAGCTATCTACTATAAGAACTCAGGTAGTAAGGAAATATGGCAGAATTTTACATGAGGAACAGTTAAAAGTATTTAGCCTGGAAAGCAGAAGCTCTCCAGGGGAAAAGTGGTAAATGTCTTCACATATTTGAAAGCTATTTGGTGAAAGATGGATGAGATATATACTGTGCAGCTCTGAATTAGGATATAAAGCACAAAGCAGTTTTTGGATTAACATAAATTCTTATAAAAACTGGCTGCTGCTCATGACAATGGGTCTCCTTATGGTGAAGTGGACAACCCACTTGGAAGTATCGACATATCTACAGATGACCTAGTGGGGCTTCATTTAATTGTGTGTTCCCTGAAAACACGTTCCTTCTGAATGCAAGTAACTAAGTGAATTCTAAAGATAATTTCAAGTCATTTGAAGTCAATATGTATGGCTGTTTGGACACCAACTTTAACCTTGTATAGGACATAAGGTCATGGTCACTTGTGCTGTTTATTAATTCTTTCTGTCTTCTGGGCAGGTGGATTGCCCTTCCCTGACCCTATGAAACTGGACATTGCCATGGAATTTGCTTTGACCAGTGAAATGTGAGCCCAGATGATGTGTATTACTTCCAAGAGGAAACTTTAAGGGTAGATACCTGATTCGCCATGTTCTTGTCCCATTGCTGCAGTCAATGGGAACATGTGCTGGGGTGAAGCCTCCAGCAGCCTGAGTACTTTACTGAAGACAGAAACTGGCTTGTCTAGATTGCTCACATATTATGACTGGGACATAAACGTTTTTGTGGCTGGTCAGTGAGATTTTTAGAGCTGTTTGTTACTGCAGCAAAATCTCGTCTAGCCTGTCTGCTTATATTTTTACCACCTAGAGCAGCTCAGTACAGTAGAAATATAATGTGAACCACATAGGTAATTTTAAATATTCCAGTGGTTTTGTTAAGAAAGTAGAAAAAGAAACATCCCAATATATCTAAAACATTATCATTTTAAAATGTAATCAATATTAAAAATGAATGAGGTATTTGATAATCTTTTTTCCATTTGAAGTCTTTGAACTTAGGTGTGTAGTTTATACTTACAACACATGACAGTTTGAGCTAGCCACAGTTCAAGTCATAGTCACATCAGACAGCTTAGGTCTAGAGTCTTTGTAGAACAAGACTTGACTTTCTAGTGAAGAGGTTAAAAGGAAGCAACAGGCTTTTTTGCTATGGGTTGCATAATTGGGCCCATAATCCTTGTGTGAAGAGGGATGACTTAGAAGCAAAACAGAAGGTCTGTTATGTTGATTTTTGGGAAACTAAGGACAATGGAATCAGATTTTACTTTTTATCAAGAGTCTGAAAAAGAATACTAGCACTAGATAGAAACTATGACTTAGGGCCCTTTTACGCACAAGATTTTGTGCGTTTTGAATAAATAGTCATACTCATACACATACACCACATGTACATGCAGTGAAAACTCCTTCCCCTCCCCCGTTGCCACTGGTTCACTTCCCTCACATCTCCACCACATACAGGTTACTGCTATTACTAGTTTCTTGTCTTCTTTCGGAGTCTCTTCATGCATACACAAACAAATGTGAATTTCTATTTTTATTTTTGTACATAGAAGATAGTGTATTATAAATTGTTCAGTCCTTTGCTGATTTTTTTTTTTAACTTAAAATGAATATGTATTGGGGCTTTTTCCATGATCACGCAGAAATCCTCATCCTTTGTTTTTTTCTTTATGGTACAATTCATTGAATTGTTATACCATAATTTTTTAACTAGTCATCTATTGATGAACAAGAAAGTCATATTTTACAAACAACGCTGAAATAAAGAACTGTGTCCATGTCATTTTGCATGTGTGTAAGTATATTTGAAGGATACCTTCCAGAGATGGCATTGCTGGTGTGAAGGACCAAAGATTTACATTATGTTTGTCAACTTGCATTATTGTGGACTGAGAATTGAGTTAGTCTTCTGCAGCTGGTGGGTTTTTGTCTATTTTTCTATTTGTCTAGAAAATTTCTGCTTTAGAAATATTGCCGATATACAGTCTACACATATAAATATTCCTGTTAAATCTTAATTGTGAATTGTATCCATTAGCATTATAAAGTGCCCTTCTTTGTATCATGTAATGCTTTTGGGCCTCAATTCCACCTTGTTTAATATTAATATCATAAACCCCATTTTCATTTTGTTTGCTTCTGCCTGATATGGCTTTAACCAGTCCTTAATTTTTAAAAATGGCTTTGTTTTACATGTCTCTTTATAGCATAGAGTTTGGTTATTCTTTGTGATGTGTTTTGAAAAACTTTTACTTTTATTATTGATTGAGGCTCATTTACATTCTGATATGTATGCTTGGGTTTAGTTTTTCATATTATTTTAAAATTTATTTTTATTTTTAATTTATTTTTTGAATTGAGATATTACTAATTTCACAGGTATACTTTCAGAGACATTCTATGCAATCCAAGTAAAAATCCCCACACACATAATTTCTTTTTCTCTTTCTTTCTTATATGAATAGTAGCATACCTATATATACATGATTCTATTCCTTTTTAAAAAATTTAATATATCATAGCAGTGATATCATATCAGTATATTAAGAGCTTCTTAGAGTATAGGAATTGTTGCGTGGAATTCCATTCTTTAGAGGTATCTTAATTTGTTTAAATTAATGCTTAAATTTATGAATCTTTTTTTTGTTATACATAATGCTTTGATGAATAACCTTGAACATATGTCATTGCAAACATGTATAACTTTTATAATCAGTAACAGCTGATTACAACTGTCAACAGGGCTCTAAAAGGTGGCTTGTTAAAGAGGCAAGTTTTTATTGTCTGTATCCAGTTTGGTGATGCAATGTCGATTGTAACAAGACTGGGATGGGCAGGAGAGACAAGAAGAAAGGAAGCTCTTTCATGGTTGAGGGATGGAAGTTAGGCTTGTTTCCCAAGTACAGTTAATCCATTTCAGGAACCCATGTCCACCTAACATATCCATGGAACATCTCATTTAAAACTCTTTGCTGTTAGTCTACTGCTATTATTTCACACGTATGTGGGGCTTATAATTTTTTAAGAAACTTCTGCAAACTTTACCTCATGTGACCCTTGTGGTTACCCTATGGAATAAGGTAAAAAGTTAACATCTGAATTCATGGGCGAGGGCAATTAGCAAGCTCTGGGTCTTTCTTACTAAGGAAGTAAGTCTTTGCTTATTATTCTAGTGGAGATCAGAGCCAGCTTGCTCTAGTTCCATTCTCTGGTCTCTTTCTTTCTGACCATGATATACATTACAACTTTAGCCTTCTTAACTTCTTTCTTCTGACAACCATTTATCTCAAGACAACTCATTTACTTACTAGGGGCAATATTTCTCCACCTGCATCTCTTGGAGATTTTACCAGGATGTCATATTGCTTAAAACTAGACCTTCTATGTTTGATTTCTTCATTGAGATTTTATGGCTGTGGTGGGCTATTTCCAACCAAATATATTGCAGCTATTCTCATTGGCATTGAACTTTAGGGCCTCTGTCTCCAATTTATCTCAGTGTTGGAGCAGACCCAAAACTGTTTTCTGAGGAAAATCTTGGCCCTGCATAGGCTACTTCTCAACTCACCTCAAGCTTATGTCCTGGTTTGGCTCCTTAATTTATAGGCAAGAATGTCACACACGCTGTCTGCTATGCTGGCTGTTAAAGCATGAAGATCAGCCCTTAATCAGCTGTTTGGAGTGTCTGTCCTCCAGGTCCTTGTTGGAGGGCGAAACCCTGAATTCTGTGCTGTCTAATTCTTAACCCACACTCAGCAAAAACCTAGTCTTCTCTGATTCTCTATATATCCTTTATTGCCATCTATCTATAATACCCTTCTCTTCTTCTAAAATCAAACTTAAAATTTTAATGTATTCATTAATTCAATCAACAGATAGATACAGGGCACTACTAGGAAGTAGTACTAGTTACCAATCTAGGTGCTGGAAATATAACAGTGAACAAGAAAAGTTCCAATTCTCAAGGACTTTATATTCTAGCTGGAAGAGATGGATATACAGATATTAAATAAGTAAAAAAGTAAACATATAGTGTCTCAGATGATGACAAATGCTATAAGAATTAAAGCACTTTAAGAGAAATAAAATAAAAAGTGTATATGTGCACTATTTCATATAAGTAAGTTTGGAAAAGCTTCATAGTCACATAACATTTGGATAGAGATCTGAAGGAAGTGATGCTAGAGAGAAGAGCATTCTAGGCAGAGAGAATGGAGGGCACTGAGCCCTATAAGTTTAACTGGGCTTCTCATGTTTGGGGACAACAGGATGACCAACATGGAGGCTGGAACAAAGAAAAGAGGGAAAAGTGGAAAGAGTTAAAATAAAAAAAGCAATGGTATTGCAGGGGAAGACACTGGGGTTGAGACAGGTGGCAGATCACCCATGACCTATAGGTGTATTAGTGTATTTGGCAAGGTTCTCCAGAGAAACAGAACCCATAGGATATTTATATGTTCCCAGTCTGGAGGCCAGCCAGGCTGAGACCCATGAAGAGTCATCTTTCGGTTTGAGATGGAAGTCAGGAAAAGACTGATGTCCCAGTTCAAACAAGTCAAGCAGGAGGAGTTTCCTCTTGCTTAGCCTTTTTGTTGTATGCAGGTCTTCAACTGATTGGACAAGGCCCACCCACATTAAGGGTGGCAATGTGTTTTACTCAGTTCAAAAACACCTTCACAGACACACCCAGAGTAATGTTTGACCAAGTGTCTAGGCACCCTATGGCCCAGTGAAGTTGCTACATAAAATCAACCATCCCAGTAGGCAATAGTAATTCTGATTTTTACCTAAAGAGTTTTGAACAGGGAAGTGACAGGAGCTGACAAGTTCTAGCAGGATCCCTGGCTTCTGTGTTGAGAATAAATTGGGGTGGGGGCAGTGGAGAGGGCAAGAGTGAGGCAGAGAGGAGTTTGGAGGCAATCGAAGTAATCTAAGCGAGAAATGAGGATGGCTTGGACTAGAATGATACTTGGTGGAGACAGTGTGAAAAGGTTCTGATTCTAGATATATTTTTAGGATAGAGCTTCTGGGGCCACACAGGAGTTTATCCATACTTTTGTGACAGCTCTCATTTTGGACTATAATTATTTATAAATATATATTTACATGTTTATCTTCTGAATTGATTGCTATTTTATTAATCTTTGTAATAATAGGAACATAATAATAATAGCTAACAGCTAGTGAGCTCTACTGTGTCAGTAACTGAGGTAAGTGCTTTGTACACATTATCTCATTTGATTTTTGTATCAACCCAATTTTGTATAGGGTGTTTTTAAAGCCTGGAAATATGATACTATTACCTTAGATTTTAAAAGGTTGAAGATATCCTTGACGACGTTTTGTATATTTGTTTTGGTTTCCAGACTTATGGGCATCTTGTAAATGAGGTTTAGACACAAAGAGGATTGGAAACGTGGTTAAGTTCTCATACCAGTAAATGCCTGGCACTGTGTTTAGTACCAAGCAGGTATTGAATGAGTGGTATTCTTCACAGATATTTTTGAGGCCCACCACATGGGAATTGGGGACACAGCATTAAAAAGATAGTCAAAGTTGCTTCCCTCATGAAGCTTGTGTTCTAAGGTATGGCATATTTGGGGGCCAATGAGGAACTCATTTTGGCAAGAGTGGAAGAATAGAAAGAAGCCTTGGAGTTGTGAGTAAGGATGAGATAGTTAAGAACCTTGAATGCCAGGTGAGAAGCCTTATTTAGAAAAGAGGCAATGCCTCTAGTTAGGTAAAGACAATGAGAGCTTAGGGTAGTGGAATGACGAAGGGCTGTGTCTTTTCTGCTCATCTACTGTTTCTTTCCCCCTTATCCTCCTACGGTGCAATTACAGAAAAGTACTGGCTAGACTGAAAACCCTGCTCCTTCTACTTGATGCTTGGCCAATAGGATACCTCCTCAGTAGGGTATCAAAGCAAATGACTGAGCAACAAGAGAAATCCCCCCAGAGCTGGGAGAATATGCTGCCTCTGCTGCTGCTGTTTAGAGGAGAGATTCGTCATCAAGCAGCTGTGGTTTGCATGTGAGCATATGGCTGGGCCTGGTGTGGCCCAGATTTCACCCGAGTGCTCTTAATGAGCCAGCAGCTGCTTCTGCCACTGGCTCACCATCCTTGCGCCATTGCTCTGGCCCATCCTGGCATCCTCACTACAATCTGCTCTGCAGTCAGAGCAGCATTCACCTCTCCAGCTCTCAGGTTCAGGGTGTGGGAGAAGGGCAGAAGCTATTCTTTTCTGATATAAGATCACCTATTGGCACTGCAGCCCACCAAAGTAATGGGCAAAACAGGGAGCTCCTCGAGTGATCAGCTTTCCTCTGAACTTGGTAATGGCTCTGCAAATAAAAGATATAAAATAAACACTACCCTTATGCAGTATATTTAATTTTAATGAAAGGGACAGTCAGCTGGTGGCATTTACTATTTAGGGGAAGTTTCAGGGTGTGGGTTGCAGAAGACACTAAGATTATAAAAGTCTGGGTTATAATACTGGTTCTGCTGCTAAGAGCTGGGTGCCATTGGGCAAGTCCTTCAACTACACTAAGTTGTAGTTTGTCACCGGTAAAATTAAGGCATCAGAGCAGATAATAACTAGCACCACCACTCTGTGACTGTGTTTTATTATGTTCACTATGTGCAGGCACTGATCCAAGAGTTTTTCACATATTAGATACACAAATGTCAACTCTCTCTATTTCAGGTTGTTCTCTTCCCCACTTTAGGAGAATCCTTTTTATTTCCAATGTAATCTTACATGGAGCCAACATTTAAAACAAACCTGCCTTGTTTGAAATAAAACCAGGGGACTGGACTTCCACCCATTCCACCCATTCAGCTTCCCCTCCTTCCCAGAAGTGTTTCTATCAAGGATTACAGCTAGAGGCAGATATTGAAGATTATGATGGTGAGAGTATATTAGTTCCCTGAGGCTGCTGTGAAAAATTACCACAAACTTGGTGGATTAAAACAACACGAATTTATTTTGCCACAAATCTGGAGGCTAGAAATCCAAGATCAGTGTCTGTGGGCTAAAGTCAAGGTGTCAGTAGAGGTGATTCTTTCTGGAAGCCAAGGGAGAGAATCCATTTTCGTGCCTTTTCCAGCTTCTGGAGTCAGCCTGCATTGGCTGGCTTTTGGCCCTTCCTCACATCACTATAACCCCTTGCTTCCATCCTCCCGTCTCCTACTCCTCTTCTGTAGTCAAATGTCTTCCAGTCTCCCTCTTATGAGGACATTGGTGATTACATTGTATCTACCCGCATAATCCAGAAAAATCTCCTTAGTTTGGGCTCCTTAATTTAATCACAACCTCAAAGTCCCTTTTGCCATGTAAAGTAGCAGTTACAGGATCCAGGGATTAGGGGCCATTATTCACCCTCCCACAGGGAGCATCTAAGTCTCTTCAGCTCTGCTAGCTCTTCCATAAACTCAGAATTGGACAATCATGTATTGATTGATTCTTTTCAAAGTTTCCCACCCCAAGTCTACATTCTATTTTGATCTCCCCTGTAAGGTGATGCAGTGGATTGGTCAGGATTTGTTCTCTAAAACTTAAATGGGTGGAGCATGAAGCTGGTGACATGGTGAGGTCCTAGTGCTCCTCTGTGGACTCATGTGAAGGGTGACTTTGATCATTGCAGCAATGTCAATAATAATTATTTTCCTCTTCATGATTAGTTACACTTAAGCTGAGTCTAAACAATATCAAAACAGTTAGTCAATTTGTTCAATTTACTCCATCTGTCAATTTCGTAGGAAATAAAAAATCAATTAAATTAGTGGTTTGAGTGAAAAGGCAGGTTGTCTCACTGACTCTATTGAGTCAGGAAACCTTGTACAGACAGCTCCAGAGATGAGTGTCTAACCATACTACTAATACAGTTAGTTCTCCCAATGTGGCACTCTATAATCATGGTGACAAAAGAATACCCCTTCTCTGCATGTTCAGAGATTATAGCTATTTTTAGAAATTTCAGAGTGATGATCTAATTTTATTGTGCCAACAATCTGATGCATCAGGACGACTGAGGAAACTGAGACAGGAGGCTAAATAATAAATTTAAAGATTCACAGCAACAATAAGAACAACATATACCTCTTAAAATGCACTAAGAAATGATTAAAGCAGCTTGCATACATTAGCTCATTTAATCATCTCCACAAACCCGTAAGGTAGGTTTTTATCCAAATATTATCCAGATATTTTATCCATATATTATTTTCCAGATTTTACAAGAAATAAGTTAAAGGCCGAGCTGGGATTCAAACTTAGGTCTCTTAACAATCTGCTTTTCTCCCTAGATCAGGACTTCTCAACCCTGGCTCCACATTAGATTCACTAAGAGCCTGAAAATATGGGAAGTCATACACATAAGTTTCTACACTGCAGTTGTATTTGTAATAGTGAAAAATGGAAAGAACTCAGAAAGAGCCATGGCACATCTTCATGAAAAGTACTGTGCAGCTGTGAAAAGGAATGAGGAAGATCTCTGCATAGCATGAGGGAGTAGGCTGCCAGGATCAGTGAAAAAAAGCTAGGTGTGTGGTATGCTACATTTATTTAAGAAAGGAGAGGATGATGTATTTTCTGGTGAGAATCTCTACATGACACTTGTCCTCATTTCTTTATTAAAAAATTTTGCATAGAAAAGGCACCTATAGATGAAAAAAACTTTAGGAGAACATCAATGAGTTGTAACTCACAGAAAAACTAGGAAAAATTTAAACCGTTTTCAGTAATAATATTGTCAATAGTAGTTGATATTGTTATTTGGAAACTGTTGTATATAGGAAGGGATAAAACAAATTAATCATTATAAACTGGGCTTTTTTTTAATGGGAGGAAGATGTTACACATGTAAGACCAATGAGATAAGTAAAAATCCTGTAGTCCAGAATTTAAATTTGAAGTTTGATATAAACTCATATTTTTTAAAACAAAACATTTTCAAGCTCTGTCCACTGACAAGGCTGAGGAACAATCACCAGTTCAACAGCAAGAAGCACCTTTAGCACCTGGATCGTGGCCTCTAAACAGTATTTTACATAAAACCAAACGAGGTCCTCTTGGAAAAATGGATGATTTTCGTTTGGGGCAGGAATGTACATGTGAGCCTGGAACAGCTTGTCACACAGGACTGCAAGGAAGCTGTTAACAATGACAAGGACCACCTCAGGAGAACTCAGGAGTGAAAGTGAATAGGCTCCCAGTGGCCAAAGGTAGGATACTTTGAGCAGAATAAAATAGTAATGGCTTAAAACACACCAAATATGTTTATATTGGTGAGTTCTTAATGGTATTCTTAAAAAAAAAAAAAAACAACTACAAATCTTTGGTCATGTTTGGAGGATGCTAGTAAATCAGCTCCTGGTTTTAAAAACTAGTGAATGAAGAGAAAATATCAAGCATTTATGTTGCCTTTCGTATTTGAACTGTATCTCAGGCAACCATGTAGCCAGTAAAAGGAAGCTCCTAACATAAGAAGGAATCATAGAGTCAGAATGTTATTGTTTTGAAAGCCCAAATTAATGAATCTAGGCAATGATTATTAACAACTAATATAATGAAAAAGAGGCAACTAGACATTAACTGTCCTTGATGGGAGTACACAGTACCACCTATACAGTAGTCATATCAAATAACTCAAATGTGAACTTTATTAAGCCTCTATATCTAATGACCAATTTGTAGGAAATACAGGGACAGGAACATGTTAAACCATGCCGTAGGGATTCAATCAGTAAAATCCAGATGGTGAGATGCTCTATAGGACACTTGTCCTCATTTCTTCATTAAAAAAAAAAAAAAAAAGAAATTGTATAATAAAAAAAACATGAGCAGGCGGTTATAGATTAAAAGAATTTGAGGAGGTGTATCAACAAATCATGACACACAGACCTTATTTGTATTCCAACTGAAACGAATAGTTGAGAAATATATCGAACAACAGGGGAAATTAGATTTTGACAAATTATTTGAGGAATTATTGTTATAAAGAGAGCTTTTTAATTTTTTTAAATTTAAAAAAAATTTTTTAAGAGTCCTTATCTTTCAGAGATATATCCTGAAGTTTGATATCTGGGATTTGCTTAAAAATAATTATATTTTGGAGAAGTGCTTGGGGGCAGAGGTGAAACAAGATTAGTCCTGAGTTGTTAATTACTAAAACTGTATAAGGTAGCATAGTGTTCTGTCTATGTTGCATATTCTTAAAGTTTTCTATATAAAGAGTTACAATATTTATAGAGTAAGAATTGTTATTGGATTGCTTGCAGTAATGCCTGGGCTTAGTTTTGCTTTTGTTTCAGCTTGAAAGTTCCCTGCGTGATTTTAATGTGCAGCCCAAATTCCAGAACCTCCTTTAATTTTCCTTAACCTTTCCCCAGGGAGCTTGGAATTTAGTCCGCTAGAGAATGTTGTACTGGGGAAAGGACCCTTCCCTCGTGATTGATCTCATCTTAACATTTTTTCAGTTACCTTGGTTTCAGGGTTGCAAGATCTACTTTTCTATTAGTTTTTCTAATTTCCCCAGCTGGTTTGAAACTTCGGGAAGTTAATAGCCATTTTATATTTGACTTATTTTGCCCTTGAGGCCTCTGAGAATGCCTGCCAATAATGAGCTGACCCATTTTTAGAAACAGGGTGTAATTCCTAAGACTTCGCTGTCTCCTTTGCTCAAAGAGAAAATGCCCATCATCATGGGCATCTTTGTGCAACCCCATTCAAGTTATTTTCAAGATACTAGGTGCTACAGAAAGAGAATCACACAGTCTTTATAAGGAGGAGGGAGGGGGTGTGAGCAGTTCCCTAAGGGGCTTCTTCTACCCACTTGTTTGAGTATTCTGTCAGATCAGGGAGGGCCATTTGGGAAGCTACTTCCCTGCCTGGGGACGGGGGACTTGTTAGGGTAATGAACAATGATATTTCAGAAATTTCCTGCTCCGGCTCTGAGCCTAAGTAACATAGTTGGTCTATAGAGTGGAACTAGGCCTCAAACCCAGAGCTGGTCCAGCTCTGAGCCCATTCTCTTGCCCATTTCATATAGGGCAGCCTATCCATTCACTGGCTCATTCACCAGACACAAACACACATACAGATACAGATATACAGACACACACGCACATCCAGAATTCCAGATATAGTTTCAGGTCTTGGAGTTCTAATGTCAAATAAGACAGAGTCTTCGGTCTCATCCTGCAGGGCAGGGAGGCAGGCTTATGGTAGGCAGAGATGAGAGTTCCAGATAGTGTCAGAAAATGTGGGGCAGGGTGTTCAGGGGATCATTTAAAGTTCAGACATCCTCTGAAATCTTGACCTAAACTCGAAAACAATCAAACCACTGCTGTTTCCTTCATTTTCAAGTATGCCGGATGATATGACTTAATAAATAAGACATAATTGAACATCGTCATAGCCAACTTAACCTCTGAACATGGCTTTACAGCAGTGGTTTTCTTAACTGAAGTCCCTGGTCCAGCAGCATCAACACCATCTGGGAACCTGTTGGAAATGTGATTTTTCAGGCCCCACCCAGACTTACTGAATCAGAAACTCCTGGGGGTGGAGTTCAACAATCGGTGTTAAGAAGACCTCTGGGTGATTCAAATGCCTGTCAAGGTGGAGAAACACTGTGGTAAGCCACCTCCCCTCAGCCCTTGAACTCTATTTGATTACTGATGATCCTGATACCTTCTCACCTTTGAGAACTTCACTGTTTATCAAAAAAAGATCCACCCACTGTCTCATAGGTCCTGATTCGCATCTGGGAACCTCAGAGCCTCTTAGTTCTCATTGTTTCCAGCTTTTAAAATCTATCTCAAGGGCTTTTCTTGAGCTACGAGTCTACCTAGCAGAAGAGCAGAGGGGTAAAAGGTGGAGGGAGAAATGCAGCTGAGAAAAGTAACAAAAGGTTAGAATGGGATATCTAATTGATTTTGACAGCTGTTGCAGTCCCATCTCCTCCCACCATCTGTCTGTCTGCCAATCCATCATCTATCTGTATGTACGTATGTATGTATGTATCAATTATCTTCTATCTATCTATCTATATCTATCTATCTATCTATCTATATCTATCTATCTATCTATCTATCTATCTATCTATCTATCTATCTATCTATCTATCATCTATCTACCTACCTATTTATCATCTGACAAAGAGGAGTGGAAAGAGAGAGAAAATAAAGGAGAAAAAGGGTTTGAGTAAATTTTTTAACCTATAGGAGCCTCAGATTCTTCAAATGTCAAAGCAGTGTGTGTGTGTGTAAATGCATGTGTAGCTGTATGTGTAACACTATTATTATCAGGCTTTAAGGTGAGTACACATTATAATGCAGTTTCTGAACCCTGTAGAACGTGGTCTGTGAATGGTAATAGTAGTTGAAAGGAGTGTGAAAGGAGAAGAAATGGAGGGAAAGGAGAGGGAGGGAAGTGTGAGGAGTAGCCTGAGCAGGAGGGAGGAGGAACAGCAGATGGGAGAAACTGCAGGAAAGGCCTGCTCATGTTTAAGGGGAGCCGAGTCCGAATACAAGGTGAGTGGGTGCGGCTGAGTTGGCATGGAGGAGTGAAATGACTGAGGATCCTGTAGGGGGCCGTTGAAGGTGAGAGAGTCACGTGGCCTTATAAGGTGCTTCAGAAATAACAGGGAAAAGCACTTTTTATGGTAAGAATGAAAGAAAATAAATGAGTGTGCCTTTAAATGAATCTCATGTTTATGTTTCAGAAATGGAGATGTGCCAAGACTGCCTGGGGATCTTCTCCCACAACTCTCCCACCCACTCCAGGCCAAGTTGTGAAAATATAGACCTGCTTCTCTCCCCAAGTCATTCTACCAGCTAATTATCTGTAAAGATTCAAATCATGAACCGAAACTCCAAAGCTTTTTATGGGCATTAGGGGAGTATTAAATAGGAAGATTGGAAGCAAAATTACAGTTCCCCCAATAGATTTTGGGTGAATTGATAAAAATCTGCTTTTAATTAAAAGTATTAAGCAACGAGGCCCCCTATGCACAAACAGGAAAGTCTTTGGGGCTTACTCCCATGTGCGATGTCTCCTGGCATCCTGGCCTCTGCTGCCCAGTTTGTAGGCCTCGGGGAGAAGTGATTGATGGGCTGGCTGGATTTTCGGCTGAGAGGCCTTGCTAATAGATACACGAAAACAGAGGCTGTAATGCAGCTCATAAGATGAAGTAATGGGCTTGTCTCTGTCTAGGTCAGGAATTCTGCCAAGCACTGTGTTTTAAATAAAACGAGGCTTTTGTGGTTCTTGGCATGGGCCTTTCAGTGCAGGCTAACCTTGGCATCTGTGTGCTGCTGGGCTTTCTCTAGAATGTGGCTGAGGTTGACGTGGGCTCAGGGGCTACCCAAAGGCAAGGATACTGGGCTGGGAGACCCTCTCTGCCAAGACTGTTCCTCTCTCAGTAAAGGCATCACTCAGTTGCTCAAGCTCAAAACCTAGGAATCAGCTTTGAATTCTTCCCTGCCACACACAGAATAATCTTTTTATGTGAAGTCCTTGGCGTACATAGATATGCTATATGCACATAATGGTTAGCTACTGCTGTTATTATTCTCATTAACTTACCCTTGTTCTTAGAAAACTCTAGACTTCTCTCATGGTCCCCAAAGTCATGCATAATGCTGGCTTCTCTCTGTTCCTCAACTTGTCAAGTTCTCTTTCCTTAAGCCTTTGTGCTTTTATTCCCTCGGTCTGGAGTGCTCCATCCTCAATCCTTCTGATGGCTGTTTTGCTCTCTTTTTTCAAGTGTCTCTGCAAATATTACTTCCTCAGAGAGACCTTCCATTTGCAGCACTGACCTCCTCTTCCATCAAGATCACATGGCAGGCAGTGCAGAGCATGGACTGGACAGAAAGTCCTTCCAGAGAAGGTTTGCTGAAGCAAGAAGGAAAAGTGACCATGTCAGACTTTCCTAAACTTGAGCAGGAGGTCTGAGTTGGCTCTCCGTCCCCTCATAGGTCCCTTAGTTGATAGGTTCTCTGGGGACCTCACTTTCTTTCCTATCTGTGGGTTCACTCAGACAGGAATTTCCTAGATAAATTAGGAAGGGATGAGTAGGCCCAACTATAAGATGAAATGTACCTTGACCCCATGTGGGATGTGAATTACAGCCCCTCTCAAATATGTCCATGGCCTCACCCACAGAACCTGTGAATGGCAAAAGGGACTTTATGGATGTTATTAAGTTAAAGATCTTGAGATGGAGAGATTCTCCTGGATTATACAGGTAGACCTGATGTGATCACAGGGTCTCTATAAGGGGAAGGAGGGTCAGAGTCAGAGGAGAAGAAGATGTGCTGATGGAAGCAGAGGTTGGTGGGATGTGCTTTAAAGATAGAGGAAGGGGCTACAAGCCAAGGAATACAGGCTGTCACTGGAAGCTGAAAAGGTGAAGAAAATGGATTCTCCTCTTAGAACGTCCAGAAAGAACCAGCTATACTGACACCTGAACGCCTGTTCCGTGAAACTGATTTCAGACCTGTAAGATGATAAATTTGTGTTGTTTTAAGCACTAAGTTTGTGGTAATTTGTTATAGCAGCAATAGGAAACTAATACACAGAGCTAGAGCCTTGACTGTTAGCACCCAGGCCTCTCCACCTTTCCCCACCAGTGCCAACTATTCGTACCCTCTTTCCTTTCTGTACTCAAGCCCGGGAAAGTCAACCTGAAGAAGCTGAGGACTTGTAGCTGGTCTAATGACATCAGATTCAGGTGTTGATGATGGCCATCTCTATTATTTTAGGTACTGGCTTGCTCTGAATTTCTCACCACTGTTAGGGCAGCATTGAAAAGATGTGGCTCATATTATACCTTTACACTCCTTTTGTTCTCCGTCTCTGACTCCTGGCCTGGACTTGTGAGAAACACTGAGTGGACCCCACTCAGGCCTCCAATGCTACTTTCTGCTTTTGTATCTCCCTCTATTTATTTATTCTCCATCTCACTCATTTATGCATCTATTCAACAAATATTTATTGAGCATGTTCTATGTGATAGACCATGTTTTAGATCTTTGGGGTATGTCAGTGAGCAAAATGAAGATTCTTACCCACAAAGAACTTTTAGTATAATGAAGGGAGAGGACAAAAAGCAGTAAATATAACAAATAAGTTACTATATAATAAACTGATAATGCTTATTATTACAGAAATATATATTAAGGTAATAGGAGTTAAAGGTGAATTGTAGGTTTAAATGGGGTGAACAAGGTATGCCTTGTTGAGAAAGCGACATTTGAATAAATTCTTAAAGGAGGTGAGGGAGTGAGCCAGGCTGCTCTATGGGGAAAGAGCATTTAGGCAGATCCAACAGCCAGTGCAAAGTCCCTGAGGCAAGAGTATGCTTGATATGTTTGTGATCTGGCAAGAATGCCATGTGTCTGGAGTGGAGGGAGCAAGAGTCAGAGTGGTAGGAGGGTAAGTCACGAAGGTAAAGGGGACCAAACCACATAGGGCCTTATAGAGCATCACAGGAACTTTAGCTTTTACTCCCAGTGCCACATGGAGCCATTGGAGCATTTCAAGCAGAAGAGTGACCTACTGAGACTTAACATTTTTAAAAGGTTGGTTTGGCTGCTGTGTTCAGAACATTTGGTCAGTTGATTAATAGATAGCTCTTTAAAATGTTTGCAATCTAATAATGGCAATAAGACTGGCATCGTTACATACATAACAATAACACAAGATAGAAAGTAGCAAAAGCGATGAAAGATACTCAGGTTCTCTGAGGGCTCTAACTCCTAAAGAGAACAGAGAAATTGATCTCAGCTGGGGTGAGGGGAAGGTGCATCATAGTAGGTGTTGCAGAGGAAGAACCACTGAGATGGGCCTTAAAGATGGGTAGGATTTGGACATGGAGATCTGGTGGTGGGGTTGGCATTGTGGGTCTTAGTGTGTGGAAGAATGAACCCAGTAGTCCAGTGGCTATCACCAGGGAGCTGGTCCATGCATAGGGTCTCTATTTACCTTGTGCACCTACTGTGTGCTTGGTACCTAGGAGGTGCTCAATAAATATGAAAAGAGAGAATCCAGAGGACTTGGCTACTAATTGGATGTAGGGGGCAAGAGAGAAAGAAGAAAGAAATAAAGATGAGCCCATTGATTACAATAAAGGCTTAACTAATGAGTGATACTCAGGGAGTACAGGAAACAAGAGAAAGATCCAAACAAAGCAAACGAAACACAACTAAACAAAGCACAAACCAGAAAGCAAAGAGCGACTTAACCAGTAAACAGACTAACTACACACAGCAGAAGACCTGGGTTCTGACCCTCAGAACTTTTGGACCAGCGGGGCTTGGAGAGTCGAGATTCTGTAGTTGTTAAGAGCCCCTGGTGTAGAGCCAGAATTCCAGGGTTTATATCCTGGTTCTACCTCCCACTAGCTGTATGATGTTGGACAGATTACTTCACCTCTGCCTATGCCTCGGTTTCCTGGGGTGGTTGTGAGGATAGAACAAAATAATACAGTCATGTGCCTTTTAACAACAGGGATATGTGCTGAGAAATGCATTGTTGTGGGAATATTACAAAGTGAATTCATACAAACCTAGATGATATAGCCTAGTGTCCACCTAGGCTATATGCTTCTAGGAGATAAGCCTGTATAGCAAGTTACTGTACAAAACAACACAAGATTAAATCAAGCACAAGAGAAAATGATGCAATCAAGAGACATGGTAAACATGAGCTGTATGTGGTTGCTGCTGGTGTAACATGACATACTGTTTTGCAGCAAAGTTTTTTTTTTTTTTTTTTACAAATAGAAAGAGTACACTCTAAAATAATTTGAAAAAATATATAGTATAGTAAATACATAAACCAGTAACATAGTGGTTTATTGTCATTATTAAGTATTGTGTACCGTAGATAATTATATGTACTAGCTTTTATAAGACTGGCAGTGCAGTAGGTTTGCTTATACCAGAATCACTACAAACATGTGAGAAATGTGTTGTACTATGATATTAAGATGGCTATGAAGTCACTAGGCAACAGAAATTTCCAGCTCCATTTTGGGACCACCATGGTAGATATGGCCCGTTGTTGACAGATACATCATTATGTGGTGCATGACTGTACTTGCATAGGCTTACAGCAGTACGTGCATATAAGTGTCTGATACATTTAGCTGTTACTGCTATTCTTGTTGGAAGAAAAAGGAGCCACAGTTCAAGAAGGAAAAGCATGGGACAGCTGCATGGGGGCCAGGGTGTAGCTGGAGGGCACCATTGGTTATGGTCGCAGGTTGTACCCATTGGCTCTGTCTGCCTTCAAACCTTAGGTCCCAAGACAGAACAATAGGGCCAGGCAGTCTGCGGGGCTGGGAGGGAGGGGGCAGCTTTTTGAAGTAACAGGAGAGAGAAGAGGTGAGAAAGTGATTTTTAGTGAGAAAAAGTAGCTGGACTTTGAGCTCTAAGGACACCAAGAAAACGAACATACAGCTTCTGTATTGAGGGTCCTTCTTGAAGGGAGCAGAACAAACCTGCCCAGGTGGGGTAGCAGCTAACTTTCTGATGCCCAAGGGTGCTTAGTGGAAAACACTCCAGAGCTGTGATTTCAACCATAGCCAGAGCAGATGGGTTCAATAAGCCCATGGTTATTTACATCAGCGCAAAGACTGCGTGTGTGTGTATTTCTGGCTCCTGGGGTCTGGAAAGGAAAAGGAATGATTGAAATGAGAAACGTGCTGAAAGGAAAAAATGGACAATCTAACAAGAAAAAAATGTACAAGCTTAGCACAATCCCTTTCATCCCAGAACCTCCATGGGCTTGGTGAGGGGACTTGTAAACCCTCCAAAGACCTCAGACCCATACCAGCTGGGATCCAAGGCGAGAGCCCTGGGAATCGCTTTCCTGCGGTAAGGGGACAGAGGGCTGGGTGGGAACAGAGGAGGAGCAAAGGAATTCCTACTGGAATGTGTGTGCTGGGGTCGAATCCTGCCCCACCCTTTCTAGCTGTGTGACACTGAGCAAGACCAGAAACAATCAGTGCTTCAGTTCCCACATCTGTAAAGGGAGCAGAGTAATCAAACAAGGCTCGTAGGTGGTTGTGAGATTAAATGGGTTACAATATTCACAAGCTAATCGGGCATTATTAATGCGCTTGCTGTTAGAGTTGGGGAAGTCCTGTTTGGTTCCTTGGTGGAGGGGCCTTCTCTGCATCCTTGATATTACGCCACAGGAGCAACTTCAAGGGAGGGTAGTGCTCACAGAACAGCACTGCATCAGTTTGCGTTGGGCTCTTTCCAGGGGCTGGGATAGGCAAATGCAGTCTGCTATTGTTCCCTGCTGTGGCAGCGGTGTGTGTGTGCATGCGTGCGTGCGTGCGTACGTACGTGCGTACGTACGTGTGTGTGTTCGTTCCAGTACCTTAAGGAACACACTGAGCCAGCAAGTCTCCCGCCAGAGTCTGGGCTATGCTGTTTTCACGAGGGAATGGAGGCTGGCCTGAGTGCTTGTCTGAAGTACTCAGGGTGTTTTAGCTATTGTTGTGGCTTTAGAAATTGCTCTACAATTTCTGGCCGATGCTTGACTGCATGTTCAGGGGAAATGCCCTCTTTCTCTCCAGACAAGGGAGCCTGGCAACCGACTGCCTTCCCCCATGTGAGCCATGTACTTTGGCCGTGTGACTGTGGCCAGGGAGGAGGCCTCAGTCAGAACCAGTGGGCATATCCAAGGGAGTGTTGGTGGGGGAGGAGGAGGCCTTGTGAGGTTCCATCAATCTCTTAACTCCTACTTTTCTCTCTGAAGAAGAAAAACATTAAAAGAGGCTGTAGGTTTTTCTAGGTCTGTAAATGCCCTTATCCATGGCTCTCAAGGGTTCTTTATGAATCAGGCCCACCAGACTTAGTGCCAAGCAAATGACCCTTTGAATGAGACCTAGCCATTCCTCAAGCTGAGCATTTTAAGAGCTTGTGGATGCTGCAAATGCTTCACCAGAGCCTCACCATGGGAAAGCTGCCTCCTGCCTGTATTTGTCCTCATGATTCTGGGTGCTGTGAAGCTAGACCCTGCTGTCATGCCACTTCATGTCACTTGGAACCACTAATGAGCTGGGTATCATTAAGCCAAGGTCTGGCCTTCTTCCTCATTTTGCCTCACAATCCTGGATGGAAGAGAGGCTTTCATTTGTTATTTTTTGCTGGGTAAGGATGCTGAACTGACTCAATTACCCAATGCCAGCTGCATAGTCAGTGTTGAGCCAGCATGCAGTGGTGAGCCAGCTCTTCCATTAAGAAAGCTCTGTCATGGGCATGCTCCTGCCTTTTCCAGATGACAGGGGTCTCTGCTTTAGGGGGCACCTACAAGGCATGCTTTCTAACTCATTTCTGAATCCCCAGGAA
>NW_006441386.1:3999782-4039602 GCF_000325575.1 Pteropus alecto
TGCCTGGCATGTGAGAGGTGCTAATGACCATTGGCTGAAGGGATGAGTGCACAAAAACTGGCTCTTCTGAAAAATAGGCCAAATTGGAGAGGTATCAGAGGAGTCCATGGAGTGACAGGGGGTGGGATGAATAAATGCAACTGTAGGACTGGCCACCTAAGGCCCTGGGGACAGAGGAAAGGAGAGTCTTCTGTTCAAATGACAGAGCCCAAGGGATAGGGGTGGACTCTGGCTCCATCCAGCTGCCTTTATTTTATGAAAAAAATCTCCAAATGCAGGGCTGTGGGCTGCAGGAGGAATCTCTGGAGAATGACATTTCTTAAAGTTGGGTGCGTGGCGGGGCTTTGATTTATCCCACCTGGCAGGAGTGTAGGCCGCACCAAGGCTTTCAGGGTAATGTCCTGACCTCAGCAAACGGGTCTGGCAAGAGTTAAGCATGGAGGGCAGGACCTAGCCAAGGTGGCTGGAGTTCAAGGAGAGGTCTTAGTATAGACTGGATGTGTGTGTCTTCCCGCAATTCACATGCTGAAACCCTAATCCCCAGTAAGAAGGTATTTGGAAGTAGGACCTTTGAGAGGTAAGATTAGAGTTAGGTGAGGTTGTGAGGGTACAGTTCTATAGTATTAATGCCTTTTAAGAAGAGGAAGAGACAAGAGCTCTGTTTCTGCCTTGTGAGGATACAAGGAGAAGATGACCTTCTGCAAACAAGAAACAATGTCCTCACCAGACAACAGATTTGCTGGCATCTTGATCTTGGACTTCCCAGCCTCTAGAACAGTGAGAAACATGTATTTGTTGAAGCTCCCCAGTCTATGATATTCTGTTATAGTAGCCTGAACTAAGACAGATTTGGCCCTAATGTGGGAAGCACATTGTTGATCAGTAAGTCAGCAATGAGAATCAGTCCTGTGGATGGGCTACGGACAGTGGGGATTAGGGGAAATGCAAGTGGAGAGACATGTGGGTAAGTACATGGAAACTGGACTTTGAGCATCGAGGCCAACTGCAGACTTCACCTCTGACATGTTTATATGCTCATGTCAGTGTACAAACTCCTCAAATGGAGCTGGGGTTCGCCATGCTCCTCAGGACTGTGTATTTACATCTTCCAGAGTCTCTTCCTTTCTTCTCTTTGCTCTGCTCCCCCATCTGAACCCCAGTCCTCATTTATCTGGTGTAAGAGACACAGTTGGTGTATTGCCCATACTCCCTTGGCCTGCAGCATTTCTGGGCACTTGGACCCCAACTATGAGCACCTCAGCTTGTTGTCTGAGAGTTATCTCACCTGGGGCAATCTAGGGAGGAGCAGGGCCGGCTAGAGACCCTTCTGCCCATGTGTCAAGCAGGCCACAGGAAGTTCTTGCTCTCCCCTAGCAATCCCCAAGCAATGACTGGTAGATTAACCACCCCTCCGCCCCCGTCCTTCATCCTTCAGATAAGATTCCTCCCAGAGTAGCTCAGCAGGATCAAGCTTCTGATGGGCAAAGCACTAGCTTGCTTGATAATGTATCTATTGTTGGCTTCCTTTCTCTCTCAGTCTCACTTCCCCACTCATCTACCAATGCTTCCTGAGATCATCTCCTAAACAAACTATACCCATTTGAATCTTTGTTACAAGGACTGTTGCCAGGGGGACCCAAAATGAGCTCCCTGGTTTCAGCATTCTCTTCCTCCACGTCAGCCTAATTGTTTCGTGTTGGCTCAGGACCCAAGCAGTGTAGAGTTGGACCCCAGTTTTAAGGGGCAGAAAAATAGTCTCTACCTCTTGATGTTGGTATGAGCTGCAAAGTCACAATGGAGAATGGAGCTCTTTCTGCAAACTACTCCAGAGCTATCTTCAAGTCCCCCTGTCTCTCACAACCGTTGAGTTGCCAAGTGCTATTGAATCTACCTTGGCAGTATCTCCTGCACCATGTACCATTTTCATTGTCCATTTTCTATTACTGCTGCCTCCATTCTCTGAAAGTTCTCGTCACTTTCCCTTTGGCTAACATATTTTCCTCTACTTTAGTGACTGCCAGAGACCTGAGAATCCACTATAGCTCAATCATTTCTTCTTTGTGTGAGTCTCTCATTGCTCATGTCTCTGTGCCTGTATGGCTCTTTGTCTACAGGTCATTGAGCAAACACTCATTAATAACCTTTTGCAAATCCTGGGGCCTGAGGTTATATGTGTATTGTCTGTTTTGTTTGTTTGTTTGCTTATTTGTGTATTTTTCTTTAACCATTAAATCGTGAGTTCCACGAATAAATGGAATATGCCATCCAGAGCATACTATGGTGTGAGATGTGTGGTGGATGTTTAGTAAACCTTCGTAATTCAAATGGAACTAAAAAGATTGCCTTCTGGGCAAGAAGAGAGTCACCTTGTGCCTCCTATGAATAATCAGATTCCGTTGATGTGGAATACAGTATACAATGCACTTACCACTAAACTGCTACTGAACATAATTTAATCTCTTTTGGATGATTCGAAAACTCTCCAGAATCTTGTAGTGCTGCATGGTCATCAATGCAAGCATCAGTTCTCATTGGGTGGCACTGCCAGTCAGGGAGTTCAGATTGATAGAGTTCTAAAGAAATCGGAATTCTTCTTTTTTAAACCAACATTTTGCTGAAGTGTTTTAAAAGTGCGTATTATAATAAAATCTTGATTAAAGAATTTTTTTTTTTTTTTTTAGATACAGCAGGTTAATTCTGGTGAGCTGTTGGGTGGATGAGAATATAATTAATAGGGATTATCTAGGAGATGAGCTCATACGTTCTAGTCCTTGCTTATGGTAGGCAGTTGAGGTTTCTGCACTGAAAAACAGCAGCCAACTCTTGGAACAATTACACCAGTGTCACTAAGATTGTAAGCTAGCACAAGGCAGAGACTTAACTGTTCTTGCTTTGTGCAAGTAACACTATGCACGAAGGAGTCTTTGGATCAGATTGGAAGATTGAGTGGTGGTCTCTGCCATCTGAGTTGGGAACTACTCTCTCTCTTTGGTCTAGAACTGGCCAGCTGGATAGAGCATGACTGAGTTGAAGGACTGGATGCCCTTGAAAATCAGCAAACACAACTATAATCTCCATGTTGTAAAATAATCCACTGGACTTGTTTTGGTTTCAACTCCAACATGACATGAGAAGAGTTTGGAAGTCATCATTCCCATTCTTAACAACAATAACAACAAAAAAAGTAGAACAAAATGAAATCAATGACTTTTCTTGGATCCCCCCAGAGAACTGAGGTTGCCAGGCAAACTGCCACCTTAAAATCTGGAGAGGCAGGCAAATCCAGAGTCATAGCCCAGATCTGTTTACCTAACCTTGAAGCCACTGGGGCCATAAACTGGTAGGAACACTTAAATGGCAATTGTGATAAACTCAGCTGGAGGCTGAGTGTGAATTTGACTGAGAGGGAAACTTTCCAGTGATTATAGCATACACAGGAGTAAAATGAGTAACAGCAATGTTATAAAGATTGGGAGAGAGAAATTGGAAACACTCTGTTATAAGGTATCTGTACTACATGTGAAATGGTACAGTGTTATTTGAAGGTGGACTTAGATTAATTAAAAATGAATATTGGAAACTCTAGGGCAACCACTAAAAAAAAGTAGCATAAGTAATATGCTATGAGATGACATAAGATGGAATCATATAAAATACTCAATTAAAACCACAGAAGACAGAAGGAGAGGGAGGAAAACACCCAAAGAACAAAATAACAAACAGAAAATGGTAAAACAGTTAAAAACATGGTAGACCTTCATCTAACTACATCAATAATCACTTAAAATGTGAAAGGTCCACCTTAATTAAATCTGCAAAGTCTCTTTTTCCAAATAAAGGTTCTGGGAATTAGGTCATGGACATATCTTTTTTTGGGGCCACCGTTCAACCCTCCACAAAAGGTTTAGACCAAATTAAGTCCAGATCTCACTCAGCTGTCAAAGTCTATATGACATATAAAGGACAAAGAGCAACTATCTCACTACATAAAGAATGAATCCAAGTTAGTAAGAAGAATATCAACAGACCAAAAGGTAAATGGACAATTCATACACACAATAGGAAGATGTTCCAATTAGAAAGCAGACATGCATGGAAGTTCTGCCTTCCTAATATCAGAGAGATGCACACTAAGATGAGTCTTAGATTTATTGAGTCTAAAAAACTAAAACACAATGCTGGCAAGAATGTGATGAAACTGAGACACATGGACCCACCACTTATTCCCAGGGACTGGCTCACAGTAGGCATTTATTGTATTGAATTGCCGATGGCTGTGTTGTTTGGCAAAACTCTCTGGGATAAAAATGTGGCAACATATTCCAAGAAGATTGAAAACAGGTATCTGGTGGCTGAAAAAAAAATGTGAATAGTCTTAATACACCAATTACAAAAGTGTCAGAGTAGGTTAAAATACTGTTTACAAGAAACCCACTTTAGATATAAAGACTCCTATTAAAAGTAAAGGCATGGAGAAAAATATACCATGCTCAAACTAGTCAGAAGAAAATTTGAGTGGCTATGTTAATTTCAGATAAAAGCAGATTTCAGAACAAGTAAAAATTATCAGGGATAAAGAGGACACTGCATAATGATACTGTCAATTCTCCAAGAAGATATAACAGTCCTAAAGGTATATGTACCTAATAGCCTATCAAAAAAGTGAGGCAAAAACTAATAGATGTGCAAAGGAAGTAGACAAATCCTCTATTACAGCTGGAGACTTCACCATCCCTCTTTCAGTAATTGGTAGATCAAGCAGGCAGAAAATCAGTAAGGATATGTTTGACCTATAATAACCTGCTGAGTTACATGGAAAACAGACTTTCTTTTGTCTTGTATTTCCTTAACCTCTTTGAAATGTCTGAAGAGATTGCCATAGCGTATATCTAGCAACACTATAGAAATTTAATTTGTTTTAAAAAAACAACTGGTTCTGTTAGAACAAATAATTATCCCCCATTTGGTTTATGACAGAAAATAATGGTATTTACATAACTATTCATTTGTATAATCATTGCTTTGTTTCAAATAACTTTTATGTCGGGGCTGGGAGTGGGTGAAATGGGCGAAGAAGGTCTAAAGGTACAAACTTCCAATTATAAAATAAGTAGGTCCTGAGGATGTAACGTACAGTGTGATGACTGTAGTTAATACTGTATTGCATATTTGAAAGTTGCTAAGACAGTAGATCTTAAAAGTTCTCATCTGAAGGAAAAAGAATATTTGTGGCTATGCATGGTGAAAGGTGTTAACTAGGCTTAATTGTGGTGATTGCTATGCAATATACAAATATTGAATCATTATATTGTACACCTGAAACTAATGTTGAATGTTTTTTATATCTCAATTTTAAAAAGTACTTTTATTTGCCTTAGATCATTTGACCCTTATAACCAATATCTGTAAAATGGGTATGAAACACCAGGCATGCAGAGAAGATGTTTTCACTTACATTTTATAGGTCACATTATCCAAGGTTGAAAGAGATAAAGTAATTTGGCTGCAATTACCTGGCTAAGAAGTGACAGACCTGGATAGAAAACCCAATTATTTCAATTCTTATCCTACTATTCCTTACACTCTGCTAGGTTTCCTCTCAAAATAACTGGGTTTGAGAGATTTCTTTGCATACAGCTATTTTAGACTTTATAGACACAGCATTACGGGCGACACCCCCCACCAACACACTCTAACATCTGTACAATAAGATGTTTCTTTTTTTTTTGAAAACAGCAGCTAGTGTTTATGAAGTCATTCTGGATTTGATGGGATGTTGTCAGGTATTCAATGCCTCCCACCCTCGCTCGCTCTCTTCTCCTCTGTACCACTCCCTCCACCCCCACCTCCTACAGACCACTATATTTGAGGCTTTCATTGCTTCAAGAACAGAGTCAGAGAAAAAAGGCTTCAAATGCTTGACTTTTAAGATGCAATCCTGGTTTCAGAGAAATGTTGGAGAAGAAATATTGTACCAGTATTTCTATTTTTTTTCTATTCAGGATGAGAATTGAAAGAGGGGAATCTCATTGGCATGGGGGAGAAGATGGTTCGTAAGATAGCGAGGGGGATGCCAGCACTACACCTTCCTCTCCACAACTCTCGTTATGCCCCATTGCCAAAGGAAGGTAGGTGACAGAACTTCCTGATAAGTGTGAGCACCTGAGCCTAGAGGGGCATCTGCTTTGAAAGAGCTGCCCATGGCGTGGTGCAGGAATAGTTGCAGGAAAGGTCTGGGCTGGGAGATAAGAAACCATGTTCCTGGTGGCCCTGATCCAGCAAAGCGAGAGTAGCAGAAGCTTCATGGCTCCTAGGTCAGTGTGGCAGGTAGATGAAGGAGGGCCATGGTGGACCCAAAGACTCACTGTCATGCAAAGGGGATACTGCAGAGCACAATTGCTCTAGAGCAGAAATACGTTCCCTGTCACTGTCCACTACAGGGGCCGAAAGTATTGATGATATTTCTTCAGCTTTAACTGCTGCTAGGAGTGGCTCTGATGTCACCAAGTGACAGTCACTAATCTTCAGACTTTAAGTTTTGTGAAGAAACTGCCTTGGAGAGTCCTCAAGCTTGAGCATGCATTAGAGTCACCTGGCAGGCTTGTTAGAGCATGGATTGCTGGTTCTGATTCGGCAGTCTGCAGCAGGGCCTGAGGACTTGTAGTCCTAGCCAGTACCCAGGTGATGCTGATGCTGCTGATTTGGGGATCAGACTTGGAAAAGGGCTAATTAACTCACTGTAAGTCAGGACAACGATTGTTTGCCGTGGAACACGATCCTGATACCAGAATGTGTCTGAGAGCAGACAGTGACAGGAACATTGGGGCTTGGGCTAGAAATTAAGTTTGGTTTAGAAATACCAGGTTAAAATTTCTTATACTCTTTTGAGTAAATGGCTTGTGAATTCATACTTACATATTCAATACTGTCTCATTTCTGGGGAGGGAAAAATGGAAAGTCCATGGGGAAGTATTAAATGAGTAATGTTCAACTTAATTTACTGTTTATGATTTTTAGATGAGTGAAAATTGACTGTAATTGGCAGTCTGAAGGAGGATAGCTTTAAAATTTATTAGAGCATACACAGGTCAAATTCACAAAAAGGGTTGCAATAGAACCCTAGGATCTCAAAGTCTCATGCCTATTGTGTCCCTGTTTCAAACTATTTGATACAACAGAATGCTGGTGTAATAAAAAGGATTTTTGTATCTTCTTACAGTGGGATCTGACCTATATTATATGACACTTAATATACACAAACACAGTTTCCTAATTGAAAAATAAGACAGTGAAAGATAATGAAATGTCAAGTGAATGTTATCCACTTACTCCTATAACAGGTATGTGCCTGACAAGCACTGGTTGTAGTTTGGGGTGTGCTGGGAGGGGTGCAAGAGTGAATGTGACATCTCCTCAAATGGATTCTAAGTTCTTCTGATAGCCTTAGAAGGGTTTAAAGCAGAGGTCTGAGTAGAAGTTGAGCAGTAGGGGAGATGTGTGTGAGATACAGGCATTGTAAGTATGCGTGTGTGTGTGTGTGTGTGTGTGTGTGTGTGTGTGTGTGTGAGCGTGCGTGCGTGCGTGCATGTGTGATAGTCAAATCTGTGTTTTGAAAAGATAATTCTGTTGCATTTTGAAATGCATCCATTGATAGGTGACTTCCTACTTGTCCATTTTGGACAGCTCTATAGGTCTGAAAATAATTCTAATAGGCCACACACCTTTGGATGTTCAAAGATAAGTAACATATACCTACATGCTTTCTGAAGGCTAAGCAGCCTGTGATCCTCCACCTGTTTCTCATTTGACTTTACCTGAAGGTCCCTCACCACCCTGGCTTTTTTCCTCAGAATCTCTAGGGTATGGCCCCTGAAGTGTGAGGCTCAGAACGAACCCAGAACTACAGTACTGTCTGGCTGGAATGTGTACATCACCTCTCTCATTCTAGAAGCTACACTTTTAGTGCAGTCTAAGACTGCGTTAATTTTTCTGGCAGTCAGGTCACACTATTGACCTGCACTGAACTTACTGACTACTCTAACTCCCCAGGCTTTTCATATAAACTGCAGCTACACACAGCTCCCTCTTCCCGCACATGTGCCTTTTGGACCCAAGGGCAGAACCTTACATTTGTTCCAATTAAATTTTATCTTGTTAAACCCAGTTCATCACTTTATCCTGTCAAAAATGCCTGGAGCCCTTATTAGGTTTTTCAAAATATATGCTGTACTCCCACAAGTTTCCACCCATCAATCTACACATATTTGAATGCCTTTTCTGTGTCAGCTCTGTTCTCAGTATTGAGGATTTAGAGATGTTTAAGACTCTGTTACTGCCTTCAGAAAGCTCACAGACATGTAAAAGGGCAAATATAATGCAGTGCATTGGATGTAATAAAAGAAGCATTGAGTTTTATGGTAGTAGGTAGAACAAGTCCCTAATCTAGATCTGGAGCATAAGAGAAGATCCATAAATCCTGCATAAGAATAGGGGAGCAGAGGATGTTGGTATGTGGCATTTCAGGAAGAGGATAAAGGCTCAGAGGCAAGAGAAAGATTGATACACAGAAGAACCTGCAGGCACTTTGAACAGTGGAAGTATAAGGAATGGTAGGGAAGAATGAGGCCAGGTCATGAAAAGCTTTGAACTTAATCCTCATGGCGATAGGGAATAGTAAAATTTGAGCTAAAGAAACATCATTTAGGCTGTGGATGAAGGGGATTGGGCATATCTAGAAGTGGAGAGGGCACTGGAGCTGTTACAGTGCTCCTGGTGGGCTGGCTGATGGGGGTGGTATGGATGAAAAAAAATTATATAGATCTGGGATTCAATCCACAGATCTTGGTTACATTGGGTAGGAAGGAGTGAAGTTTGATGCCCAGAATTCCAGCCTTGGCACTCAATTACATAATGGCAATCTTCACTTGGAGAAGAAATTAAGAAGATTTCAGTTTGGACATTTGAGGTTGATACACTGTGAGACATCTGATTAGAGATGTCCAGAAGACAGCTATGAAGGCATCCATCCATGTGATCCAGGAAGAGCTGGACTGAAAATACAAATCTAGGGATCACCAGCCCAGATACAATAGTCAAATATGGAGTGAAAATATTTAGGGAGAGTGTGTGGAGTAAAGAGAGGGCTGAGACGGAGTTTTATGAGGTTAGCATCCATCCATTCGTCCATCCGTTCGTCCGTCCATCTGTCCATCCATCCATCCAGCAACCTGAGTACCTCTTATGGGCCAAGGAGAGTGAAAGATATATATAAGACAGAGTTCTCTGTCCTCAAGAAGCTTCTATTCTGGTAATGACCAGAGGAGACAGATAATAAATGTAGCAAATTAAAAAATGAAACAACTTTAGTCATCAACAAGTGGCACAAAGATGAAGAATAGGGTTACGTGGAAGAGAGTGGCTTTAGCTAGGATGCTAAGGGCAAGAGGAAGGGCATTTCAACTGAGACCTGAATGAGAAGGAGACAGTCATGTGAGGATCTGGAGGATGAGCCCAAGAATACTAAGGAACAGTAGGTAAAAAGCTCCAGCTTGGCCTTTTTGAGTGGAGAAGCCAGAACAGCTGGAGTGTAATGAAAAAGAAGGGGGAGGGTGGTGAGGGTAGACTATGTGTGAGAGGTGTGTGGGGTACCTTGTAGGTCAAGTAGGATCTTACAGACAGTGCTAAAGAGTTAAAATCTTATTCTATGATGAGAAGATTTTGGGGAATTTTCAATAGGGACATAATATGATCTGGTTTATGATTGGGAAAGATCATCCTTGCTGCCATGTGGAGGATGTATTCTAGGGGGACAAAAATGAAGGCAGGGATGATGGTAGTGTGACTAGGGAAGTAGCAGCGGAGGTGTGAGAAACAATCATATTCAATATGAATTCCGAAGGTCTGAGAGAATATATTTATAGAGTGGGTGTAATGTGTGAGGAAAAGTGTAATCAAGGATATGCCTAGGTTCTGTGCACACACGTTTTGATGGTGGTGATGCTCTTTGCTGAGATAGGCAAGGCTTGAGAATAGAGCAAATTTTTCTTTTTGTGTAAGGTGAGAGTAAATGGTTTGCTTTTTGCCAAGTTAGATTTAAGCTTTCTCTTGGTCATTCAAATGAAGATGTTGTGCAGGCAGTTGGAAATATGAATCCGGAGCTGAGAGAAGGGTAGAGTTACAGAGACAGATTTGAATGTTGCGATCATATCTAGGCAGAATTTAAAATGATGAGAACGGAGGTAAACTCTGAGGGTAGAGAGAGAAGAAAGATGATCAGTAGGGGAAGTAGCTCTGCCAAGAAGACTAGGGAAGAGAGTTAGGGAGCTGTGAAAGTGGGTTTTAAGGAGAGAGGTCAGTTCAATGAGGACTAAAGACCTTTCATTGGCATTAGCAAAAGATAGGAGAGTGGTGATGTTTGCCAGCATGTTTCAGTGGCATTGTGGGTTGAAAAGCAGTTGGAAAGTGAGGATATAGAGAAGGTACTGCATATTTTTTTTCAATAACCTTTAATATGAAAAGAAGCAGAATGACAGGGTAGTAGCTAAAAGGGGATCAATAAGTGCAAGGGAGCTACTTTAAAAAGAATAATATTTTTTAAAGATGAATTTATATAAGGGAAATGAAAAAGAACAACTGGGGGGAACCATGAGTTTCAGGAGATTGAGAAGATAATTGATGGAGTGAAGACTCTGAGGAAGACGGAGAGAAAAAGGAGATCTGGGAGTTACATGGCAGAATTAGCCTCATGTAAGGGAAGGAGAGTTCATCCATTGAGTAAGAGAGGAAGGGACAAAGAGTGGATATAAACGTGAATAAGTTTCACCTGATTCTATTTTTTACTGGGACTAGGAAGCAGTGCCATGTTCTAAAAGGAAAGGGGAAGGTGGGGTGGGAAGTGGAGGAAGAGAGTCTCTGGTGTAGAAGTAGAAGGGCTATTACATAGGGTTGTGGGCCAGTTCTGGATGGAAGATGTAAGGGGGGTGTAACTTTTCCTCAGCAGAATCTGACAGGTGTTGGATGTAGGAGAAAAGAAAGACCATAGAACTGATGAAAACACACCCAATATTCTTAGCTGGGTTATGTTAGGTACTTTGAATAGGACAAACCAAGGAAAGATCCCCGTGGCATACAACTGGAGTGTTCTTTCAGACTGCTTTAATTCAAAAGTAGATAGTTTTGTACAGTCTGGCAGTTCCTCACAAGGTTAAACATAGAGTTACCATATGACTCAGCAATTCTACTCCCAGGTATACACCCAAAAGAAATGAAGACACATGCCCATGTAAAAATTTGTACACAAATATTTATAGCAGATTATTCATAATAGCTAGAAAGTAGAAACGACCCAAATGTCCACCAACAGGTAAATAGATAAATGTGTTATAGCCATACAATGGAATATTATTCAGCCATAAAAAGGAATGAAATACTGATCCATGCTATAACATGGATCACCCTCGAAAACATTATGTTAAGTGAAAGACCGCATCTGGCCTGGTCACTTGCAGAAGAGCTGGAGGAGTAGAGAAGGATCCAGATCTGGTGATTGGGCTAGATTCACATACAGAAGCCAAGGGAGGTTTTGGTTTGGCACACGAAGCACCTTTCTCACAGTGGCAGTTCAGTTAAGTGGTTAGTAATGGATGCCAGATCACAATGAGGAGGAGACCACAATGATGATCCAAGTTGAGGGCCCCGATAGGAAGATTCAGATAGGAAGGAAGTTGATTGGCTTTGAGGCTGTCATTTGGCAGAGCCCTAGTAGTTAATTTATGGCTGAGATTCAGGGCTCCTGAATTTGGGAAGGAGACTTGCATAAGCAAAGCAAGGTGAGATCTGCGCCAAGGGGCCTAGGGTACCAGGCAGCTTGCTAGAAAAGGTGTTTAAGTCAAAGTCTAAGGTTCCTTTTCCTGAGCTGAAACACAGCGGATAGGGTAATTTTCTAACAACAACAAAAAATTGGGCATGAGGTCAGAGATAGATTATTACTAACAATGCCCCAGTGCTGAGCCCAGGAGGCAAGGCTCTGGTTTCTACGAGCACTGGTCCTAGAAGTGGGTACTGTGCTCAAAACCCATCTCTTCTATAATCTTCCCTGGATCAACAGAAAGCATAGTTGTTTGTATTCCTCTTGGGTTTAGAGGTAGGATTCCCATCTATTTTTTTTCTGTTATAGAAAATTGGCAAAAGCAAGACATGTTCTCAATTCTAGGGTGGGAGTGAGGGGAAATTTCAAAAAGAATTAGGCAGCTCCTGGAGGGCTCCTGTCCCCACCACCATGCTGGCTCCCTTGGCCTTTTCCTCAAGTCCCTTAGACCTCCCCAGGCTCCAACAACCAAAGGCTTAGCCCATCAGGGGGCCTCCTGGGTCTGAGTGAGTGCTGCCTTTTGATTGGCTAGTGCCTTTGCCTTATAGTGTGTCAAATAGAGTTGAATATTGCCCTTGCACTTTTCGGAAGTAGAACTCAATTTGTCCGTCTTCAGGTCTGCTCTCTGCCTGCCCTGCTCCTGGCTCAACATCTAATTAAGAAGTTCTTAGACTCCCTGTGGAATTCATTCAGTTCAAGAGACTTGCATTTTCAGTGCCTGAGTGCTGGGTTACAGGGTCCACCTCTCTTGAGCTCTGGTTCCTGCTTTTCACTGTTCATTCTGCCTCTTTCAGAACAAAGATTATTCTCTCTGACAGGTACAAAAGAACAAAGTAGGAGATGGAAGGATAGAGGGCTTTTCAGGTGGAGGAAATAGAATGAGCTAATGCCTGGGGATATTTGGGAAATAGCAAGAGGCCAATCTGGACTCCAGTCTTGTCAAGTATGTCCAGAGGAGGGAGGGGGATTTTGGGGGAAATGGTCATTTGGGGTTAATGAACACAGGACTTTGAGTGTCAGGCTAAGGAACTTAGGGTTCATTCTGGGGGCTGTGAAGAATTGGGGGAAGGCTTAGATTAGGGCAGGAGAGGTGATGAGCACTGTGCATGTGGAAGGATGATTGTGGACTGTAATGAGGGGGCTGGAGGCAGTTGAGACATTAGGGGACTTTTGCACAAGTCTGTGAAGGAGACAGGCATGGGGAGGGTGGGCTCAAGACTGAAGAGACAGGTGCAGAGGTGATACACAGCTTTTCCTTAGGATCACAGAACATGAGAGACAATAGCATTGATGGGAGAATTTTGGCAGCTCTGTGCCCTGGATAGTTCCCAATAGTGCTGCTATGAAACCCCATCCTGATTTTGTTTATTTGTGTCTAAAATTCATTGCATGTTAGCCAACTCCAAATTGTATTTGGGTTGAAACTTCTGGTTTTCAACTAATGGTTTATCTCTTGAAAGATTAGACATTCTTTTAATTTTCTATAAGCTTTCTTGAGATCTAGAGGGTGAATATAAGCATACTTTTAACCCTTTGCACAATATTACCCTGGAACAAGCCCCTCATTCTCTCTCATATTTTTTGTGAAGGTGAGGAGATGCTGCTCATGCAGACAACCCATCCTATATCCCACCAAACACACACAATCACTGAACATCCAGCCCACCCTTTCCATACTCTAGACATTTAATTTTTATAGCACATTCAAGTTTTGTAACTGGAAGACCGGGGAGGAGAGTGGAGGGGGAGGAAGACTTGACATGCTGGGTATTCCCTGTCTTGACTCTTTACTGGGCCTGGGGCCCTTGGTTGGAGGGTCTGAGATTGGAAACTGAGAGAACTGTTCTCCACGTGCTTGTATAGTCTAGGGACCAGAAGCATCAGCACCACCCTGCAGTCTGTAGAAATGAAGAATTTGAAGCCCTACCACAGACCTAACAGAATCAAAATCTGTATTTTAATTTGGTTCCCATGTGATTCCTCAGCACTTTAAAGTTTGAGAAACAGGCTAGATGTACATCATAGCCGTTAAATAAGTATCTCTGGAGGGTGGGACTCAGGCATTTTGGACAAGCTCCCAGGTGATGCTGATGCTCCAGGTCCATGGACCACACCTTTAATAGCAAGATTCTAGAGAATGTACTGGTCTCCAATCACAGCAGGGGCCATGAGTAATGCGGAGATGGGGAGGAGTCTGCACAACCCCCAACACTCCTGGCCGGGCTGAGGAATGGCAACTCTGGGAGCATCTGAGGAAACACCTTAGAACCTGCCTTAGGTTCCCACACAGGGACCATCAATATTACACAGTACCCTCTCTGTGGGCTACCAGAAATAACTGGAGGACCCTTTAACAGGAGTTAGTGTCCTTCTTGAGCAAGTCAGGGGGCTTGGATTCATTATAATGTGGCTCCATTTTACCCTTTCTAAATGGTAAGGTCTAACATACTGGATAGAGATTATTATCTATCGATCAATTGAGTGATTAATCAACAGATCTATCAGCTATCTGTCTATCTATCTATTATCTATCTATCTATCTATCTATCTATCTATCATCTATCTATCTATCTATCTATCATTCACTTACCAACACTCCTAAATACACATACATCTACCACTTTGCTCATTGTTAATGAACATTGGCTTGCTAATTACTGCTGTCCAGAATAGTCTGGGATTGGCCACATATTGTTAAACTTTCCCATGAGGATGAAAGGCAGGGCTCTAAAGAAAGCATACAGGAAAGAGGGTTCATTCTCCATGTGGGACAGCAATTGCTAAGGGCAAAACCCTGATACCATTAAGAAACACCCAAGACAGCCACTCACGGGAGGCCACAAAACCCAGTCCTTTGCTGCCAGTGCCCTGGATGCTTTAGGAATTCTTGATGTGGTTAGAAGCTATGTCTTGAAATAATGTGTCCTGTGCCTTTGGGCTTTGTGGAAATTCATTTATAATTCTTTGCAGACATAATGTTTGGCTATGAAAATCAGGGGTGCCTTCAATGACAACCGCTCCTCATTAGCGAGCATAAACGACCCACACATGGCCTCAGATCAGCAGCTCCTGGGTTTTGTGTGATGGTAAATTGGCCACATTGGAAAGGCGTGCTAGAATGAGTGTGCTGTGCAGCATCCCTTGAGTCATTCCCACCTCCAAGCAGATGCAAGCCCTGCGTGAGTCCTCTGGCATTCTGCGATGCAGATGGTTCGACGGGCCCAGCTGCCTGCACATGAGTGTCGATGTCATAGATCTCACCCACCCAGATGAAAGGGAACAAAACGGCCCCACACCCTTCCAGTGACTGCTTCTGCTCATGTTATTACTCCTCCTCTCAGGAAAGAAACATTGCTGCTAGCTCTGACTCTGCTGTCACCTTCCTCCTTCCTGTAGCTGTGGTTCGGCATGGCTTTATCCTGATGCCCTTTACCAACACTGGGTGGGCTGGGATAGGGCAGGAGGGAGACAGGGCAGCCACTGGGATAAGGCAGGCATGAGTGAGAGCTGACCTAGCTCCAGGCTCAGTGTCTGAGAGCATCCAACAGTCTCATTATCAATTCTGGAAGGGGTGAGCTCCCAAGAACCCATTGGTCAGGGCTGTGCATCAGCAGGGCATCTGGTAGCAGAACAGTATGAGAGTCTGTGGGCTAGGTTGTGGTCAGAGGCAGGCCTTGGAGCACCTGGTGGGGTGTGTAATTAGAGCCAAGGATGGGACTTGTAAGTTGGCTCTGCAGAAAGGGGGCACTGTGAGGGGAAGGAAAGCAAGGCTGCTCTTTGGGGCCTCCATGTTCAATTGGATGGATCAATGGGGAACCCAGAATAGGGGCTGGAACAGAGTGTCCTAAGACTGGGTGAGTGACTTCAGGTAGGCTCCCAGATGGTGGCACTGAGGTTGGTGATGGCTGTCCTGACTTGCTCAGAACTGACTCAAGACCAAACAAGAGCTTCAGTTTTACATTGAAGCTTTAGGGCCATTAGCCCTGAAAGCTGGGGAGCTGAGACTGCGAAAAGAAGCAGAGCCTGGGAGCCCCTTAGACTGAATCTGTTACTTAGCTCTATTTCCTCCTTTCGAGGACATTTGAGTTGCCCTCTCCTCTTCATTTCTGTTGGCCCCACTCTGGCGCTAAACCTACCACTTTGTATTTTGATGACTGCCCTCTGCACCCTCTCCTCATAGTCAGTCCATGGAGAAGCAGTGCTGAGTAATCATTAAGACCTGGGTTTGTTATCTTCGAAGTGGGTAAGTGACTTAATCTCACTATTTGCTTATCTGTAAAAATGAGCTATAATTAATAATAATAATAATATCTACTTCATAAGATTGATGTGAGGATTAAATAACAATATAGTAAACACTTATAAACACTTATATGGTACAAAGTGTTTGCTGCTGCTGCTGCTGCTGCTGCTGGCAGTACTGCTATTATACTCCTATGTCAGATGCTCCAATCCTTCTAAACCTCCCTTTGGACCCCAGATGCAAGCACTTGCCAAATATTGTGGTCTCTACTCCACAAGTACTTTCTCCTATTCCAACTGTCTCATGCCATTTTTAGCCCTCATCACCTCTTGCTGAGAGCTGAACTGTGAGCAGCTAGGAACAGAGAGTTTGGAATTCTCTGAGTGATGTCAGCCCCCACACAAAGCAATGACCAAGTCTGGCTGAATTTGTGTAGGATGTGAAGCAGTGTGGAAACCAGCAAACAAGAGTGAAGTTGGTAGACTAAAGGTAAAAGGACCCATGCATGTCAGAGCCACACCACTTCAAGCTACCAGCAACTGTATTCTGGTCACTATTGCTGCTGAACAAGCCAGACTTTAATGGGGGCCCATGAATTTGCAATTTTCTGCACAAATCTGCAGTTTGTCTTTGCTCCACATGATGTCAACTGGGGTGACACGACTGAGGGCTAGAGGATCCGCTGTTAGATGGCTCTCTCATATGGCTCACAAGAAGGTGTGGGCTGTTAGCTGGGAGCTCAGAGAGGGCCGAGGGCCAGGGGCCTTGGTTTCCCTTCACATGAGCTTCTCCACAGGTTGCTCAGACTGCTCACAGCATGGTGGCTGACTTCTAAGAGCGAGCATCACAAGAGAACCAGGGAAGAAGCAGCAATGTGCTGGGAAATGTTTTACAATTGTCTCCCTGGGTGGAAATGCCCTGATTTGTAGTATTTGCTGATTTCCATGATGTCATTACTCCCACTATGGTCCATTTCAAGCCGCTGAACACAGAATTGAGAAGAGATGTGCACAGTTGGCTCTTGGGAGTGGTTATAAGCTGGCTCCATCACCCATGGGTGAAAATGCCTTGGCCTTAGAGGTCACATAAGTGTCACTTCTATTGTACTCCACAGAGATGCCCAAATTCAAGAGGAAGGAACTTAGATACCATTTCTTTATGGGAAGGGTATTGAAATCACATTGTAAGAAAAGCTTGGGGGAAAGGAGGTATTTTTGTTCCAATTTAGAAAGTATAATAGACCATGGACTATACGTGCAAATGTCTAGAGAAGCCAGGTGCATAATCCATTAGTGACAGGGTCAAGTGTCAGACGACAAGAGCAATTGACATGGGCTCTCAGAGTTAGGGAGAAGTAGGGCATGGTGGAGGCATGGGTGAACTGGAGAGCACTCATACCACACAAACACTCTAGGGCTAGAGTCAGAGCCGCTTATTGGCGACCTTAGGTTTAACTTCCTACAACTCAGAAGAGACTAGAGGAAAGAAATTAATTCTTTTAGTTTTTTAAGGCATATTAACTTTTAATCTCTGGTTAAAACAACAACAAACTGACTTTTGGCTGTCATTAAAGAAAGTCATTTGAGATGAGTAGACCCAAGTGACATTTACATTTGAGATTCTGGTAAGGAGTGGCCCTGTGGAATAGTTCTCAGATCAGGCCTATATCTTTTTGAGTCTCTCTCTTAATACAGAGGCACAGTATATATGCATAATGCACACATCCACACTACAAACATATATAATTGGCACATGTCATGATATATGTTCACTAATATTTGCTAATTAAATGAAGTATATCTGGCACTATGTGACTTGATTCTTGTGCTATTTGTCCTGTGAGTGTCTATTCCAGGGTCTCAGAGTGAGAAGTTGACTCCCCATTGGATGATTTGGCCAAGGGTTACATGTGACTGATGATCGTGAAGGGCCAAGATATTGTTATGATTGGAGTTTAGGGTATAGTCTTGCTATTCCACTCTGTCCTCTGCCACTGCCCCAGGCAATGCCTCCTGTGAAGTAGAGCCAGGCTTTATTATTCAAAGGTTGATTAGCCAGCCCACCCATCCTTTAGACTCTGGGGTTCCCCTCTCCCTGCTGAGAATGCCTTTTGGCAATATCTGCCCTTGCCAGAAAGAAAGGAGAGGTGGGAGGAACAGTGATATTCACAGTGAGAAATTTTTATGCTGGCTGGAAGCAACTCAAAAATTAAATGTATGGATTATTTGTGGGTTTCATTATTCAGACTATTCCTGTCCCCACTGACACAGATAATTGGAAATTGACTGTACTAGCTCTTTGAAAAGATTGCAGAAATATAGTAGATGATTTATGTAGCTGAATGAATGGAATGTGGGTCTTCTGATTTTGTGTGTATGTTAATAAAAGTTCTCAGCACATAGCTTTCAATTAATCAATTAATATTTACTTTCTATGTACAATATTAGGTTTGGGAATTTAAGAAGTTGGTCACGGTTGCTGACCTTCAGGGAAACACGATCTGCCCATGAGAAGTTACATAGCATTACAATGAACCAGTGGCTACTCAATACAATGGCTGAAACCAAGAATAAACTACTGTTTATTTTAGGTCTCCAGACCATACAGTGCCCGGTTCTTTTACCTTTGTTGCCTCCCTTTACTATTCTCAACAGTCTTATGAGGTAGAGATTATTAGTTTTATTTTATTGATACAATAACTGAGGATCAGAAGGGTAAGCGACTCGGCATGATCCCTCAACCAGTAGAACCAGGATTCAGTGTCAGCACATTTTCTATTGTCTAATTTGTCACCCATGAATCTTCAGGCTCCACTTACATTTTTTGAACACTAGGTGCTATCACAACTGTGCTATTTCCTTTCGGCTTCATTTCTATGGTAGCTTGGGAAGGCTCAGGCCTGAGGCATACCAAGATCACAAGAGGAGGTATAGGCTGAGGCTTCCCTAGGTTGAGCTGCGTAGAAAAGTGAACTAATTGAAGCGGCGAGAAAACCTGACAAATGGCCTGTATGAACTACAGCTGTAGCGGGAAAAGTGGGTTGAGGTAATCTTGGAGTGCTTCAGAAAGGAAAAACCTATTCTCGCACTAGGCCTGAAGAGCAGGTGGAGGATGAGGGCAACAGGGGTGGTGTGAAGAGGTGGGGTAGAGCAGCTAAAGCAAAACCATAGAACAAGGAAAGTAGAAGACTACTTTTTTTTTTTTTTTGCATGTGTTTGGCTTTTTTTTTTTTTTTTTAAATTATCGACCCAAAAGTGATTTATTATACTGGTGTATTTGTAAAAGACTACTATTATTATTTGCAAAAGTAAAAATAAAAGCCAAGTTTTGTACTAGGAGACCAGAGTGGTTAGAATGAAGGGTTCTGGAAGGTGGGTAGTTGACAGCAGAATTGGATAGGTTGGTTTGAACTAGACTATGGTAGATCCAGTAGCCAGGTCAAGTAACAAAAATTTTTTCCAGGGCAAGATGTTTTCAGAAAAACACGAACGTTGCCTGATTTGTTCTGTCTGTGAAAAAATAAATTGCTTATTAACTCTTTCAATCTGTATGTATTATAAATGTCCAAAAGATATAAAACGTATGTACCACAAGTTAAGTCTCCTGCCTACCCTTGCCCTCAGCTACCCAGTTCTTCTTCCTGAAGACAGATACTCTAACAATTTTTGTCAGGAGTTTTATTTGCTAAGATCGGAAGGGTCTCTTGGTTCAGAAAGAGCCAGTTTTACATACATCATTCCAAGGTGCGCCCAACTTTTTTACTCTATTCTTCAACTACGGCTCAAAGTCGTCTCTGTCAGATGAATGCTGGTTGCAGCAGTTGTCAACATCACTCATGCGGAACTAGGTACATGAGGTAAGGAGGTTCTTTTGGGCCTTTGGGTTCCAAGGAACAGAATATAGTCAAATCAGCTCAAACACAAAAGGTGGTTATTATATTGTAAAGCAGAGGTCCCCAACATTTTTGGCACCAGAGACCAGTGCTCTTATGAGAATCTAATGCCTGATGATCTGAGGTGGAGCTGAGGCAGTGATGCTAGTGCTGGGGAGTGGCTGAAAATACAGATGAAAACTTCACTCTCTCACCCACTGCTCACCTCCTGCTGTGTGGCCTGGTTCCTAAAGGACCACAGATGGATACCGGTTCACAGCCCAGGGGTTGGGGACCCCTGTTGTAAAGAGAGTCCAGAATCCAAGGAAAAAAAATTAAAATAGAATCAGCCTCTTGGGAACTCTGCTGAGAGCCAGAAAGATAATCAAGGTTGCTCTCTTTCTATCTGTTTCTCTTTGTGGACATGTGCTGCTGATTTGCTCAATGTTACTCTTTTGAGAGACTGGCCTTTTTAAAAAAAGGCCTGCCCCAGCCCCCAAATCTGTATGAACTTTCGATTCCAGTGCTTATCACTCCTGTTGACAAAAGCTTCTAGTGCCAATTCTGTTGAGAATTGAATTGGACCAGTTTATTTGCTAAGCCAGGCCATACCACCACAGGTCATACTGACTATCTTTGGGTCATCTGGCCATCTCTAGGCCTATGAGCTGTCATCTGAGAGGGTGGGAGGTTAAGACCAAATGGTAAGACAGAGATACTTTTCAGGCAACAGTTACCCTTAGTGTGGGTTTGTACTGCTTCCACTGCTGTGAGGAAGCTTTTAAAGGCCAGAGGCCTTGAGGGCATCTGGCTTGGTGCTCAACACATAGTTTTATGCTCAGTAAACATTTGTTGGTTTTATTGATGTTTGCCCCTTTGGTAGAAGATACTGTTCTTCAGAAGGGACAGAGAAGCCTGCATCTGAGAAATTTATTCAACTGTCATTAAGGAGTGTGGTGAAGCAGAGAGGACTCAAAAATTAGTTACTGCCAGGAAGTAATGATTTGGAGCTGTGCGCCCTTCTTATGAATAGGATCAATAGATTATTTTCATTAGAAAAACATGATAAAAAAATCCCACAGAAGCGGAGCAGCTGTAGCCTGGGATATGTCCTTTAGATAGAATCTAACTATATGTCTATGCAGGCCCCTGAAAGTGTGACAGAGTAATAAACTCTTAATTGGAATATCTTGGAGGGTCGCCAGCCCTGGTGAGTGAAAATTGTGAAATTATGACAAGTGCTTAGCCAAGTACAAGGCCTATTTTAATGACCAGATAAGAATCATTGATAAAACACAATGTTTACATGCAAATGATGCTGATAAAGTGGTTGCCAAATATCCAGAGCTAATTTTCTTAAATAGATCAAACATTTCTCTTCCAATTTTGTTAGGATTGATAATTTGATTTGCAAACATATTTCTAAAATCACTACAAAACTCAAAGGAGCTGATTCTGAATATAGTTTTTAATGTTTTTTTAAAAAAATAGTTACTATCAACTTGTGAATTCGTAATTGCCTAAGATGGCATTAAATTCCAATTGTTTTCTTGGGAAAACATGTTATACAAGGGATACATGTAGCTGTGCATAAAGCACGTTCTGCTAAGGTGAATATATGTGTATCATTTGTATTTGATTCATATTAAGAAGTATTGTCTACTGGGAAACACAAAGGAATAGGATTCTGGAAACCAAAGTTCTGCTTGTTGGCAAAGGTGGCCAGAACAATTGCTCATGCCATGTATTCTTCTACAATGTGGCTTTGCTCTGTTCCATTAAGACATGGAGAGTGTCTTGACTTCGAGTGGGGCCTGTGACCACTTTGACAAATAGAATATAGTAGAAGTGACTCTGTGCCAGTCTGGGCATAGCCCTTTGCTGTCCTAGAAGCTCCCACATCCTGCCCCTTAGAAGACAGCTGCCACAGAATTGTGTCTACCATGAAGCCACCATGCTGTGAAAAGTCTAAGCCACATGCAGAGGCCCTGGGGGATGTGATACTTTGTGGAGTAAGAGAAGCCAATGAGTACCAAAGCACCATACGTGTTAGTGAAGAAGCCATCTAGGAAGTAGATTCTGCAGTCCTTGACTCCCCAGCGGGTGCATGTGGAGCAGAGGTGCACTTCAGCCAAGACTTTCTGACTGTTAAAGTTGTAAGCAATATAAATGGTTGTTTCAGGTGTTGAGTCACTTGTTCCTTCTGTGTTAAGCTGGTTCATCAGAAAAATGACCATAGCAACTTTTTCTCTTAAGGTTCATTTCTGAGTCATTAGGTCATATTGACATAATGTCTATGAAAGTCCTTTTATAGGTTAAGAATGCTTAGAAATGTAGGACAGTTGGTGGGCTCAAGAATATGATGTGCCCCAAAGTTCTCTCTGGATGTGAGGTATGCTGATTGTTCTTATTAACACAACTCCAGAATTCCCCTGTATCATCCATTTCTGGTCCTTCAGGTTCCCTTGCTTGATCCTATTCTTTAATCCGGTTTCCTATCATATGTCAGATGCCCTCAGGGAAAGGTAGATGAGATCCTGATTTCAGAATTCTTAGTGATTCTTGTGTTATCAATTCATTGGTAACTCCAAAACACAAGTCCCAAACTCATGTTTTACAATTTCCTTAAAATCAGTTTATACAAATGTCTATACATCCAAATTTTCTGGAGTATGGTAGGATTGCCAAGAAACTGGTTGATGTTATCACTGATTGGAAAGCAAAACAGTTAATTATGAATGCATCACCTTTTAAAGAATATGAATAGAATTGCTTCTCCTCCATGAGCTCCTCAATTCATCCATGAGTACCGAAATATCCCTCTTGTGGGTATGTGGGAGTGAGAAAGCGTGCTTGATCTAGTGAATGGTGACCTACTTTGCATTCTTTAAGGCCAACTGCATTGGCAAGAACCACAGATATGGATTTACTCAAAGTGCAATAAGGAAACAAATGGCCAAACGTCAGTGAGTCCAAGTACTCACTATCAGGTCCAGAGAACTAAGAACAGTCTTACCTGAGACAAACCTGAGACAGGGTTACAGCAAAGACTCTGGATTAGAGAGAACTCAGGATTGGTGTGGTGAATACCTTCAGAGAGGCCTGGTTCTATCATTCTGGGCTACCTCACTGTAGGGGGACCAACTGTCCTGATTTGCCAGTTTTAGCACTGAATGACCTATCTTCTGGGAAATCCCTGAATCCTGGGCAAACAGACTGTTAGTCACCCTACTTACCTGATTTTTTGCCCTGACTTAAAGGGCCAGGGGTAGGCAGAGAGTGATTAGGCAGACACACCCTAGATCAGAAAGGAGGATTCTGGGGACCCAGCACAGTGTGGGGGCCAGAATGAAGAGTTGAATCAGCTTGTGTTTCACTCTGTAACATTACTTGTGGGGGTAAAGAGGATCCCAGAACAATCAAATTAGGTGGGGCTTATTCAGCCACTTCCACATATCACTGGATGATGGTGCCATTGCACATGACCCTTTTTATTGCCTTCCCAAGTAAACCCCCAGGGTCCTTGGTAAGAGCAGTCTCTGAATTTGGACCCTTCTGATAGGTTCTCTTAATTTTTGAGAGTCCTATGTCCCCAGTGGTGGAGAGCACCAGTTCTTTGTTGATGGTGACGTGATCATGTGGGCAATCCAGTGTTTCATCTACAGACTAAGTATTTACTGACCATCTATTAGGTCAGGTTCTCAAATGTTAGCCTGTATCAGAGTCTCCTGGAGGGCTTGTTGAAACACAGGCCCCTGGGCCCAACACCAAAGTATCTGACTCAGTAGGACTGGGAAAGGGCCAGAGGATTTGTGTTTCTAACCAGTCCCAGGGTGATGCCAATGCTGCTGGTCAGGAACTGCACTTTGAGAACCACTAGGTTAGGAGCCAGGCACTGAGACGTCACGAAAAGCCCACTAAGAGAAGAATTATTACCGATAGGGTATATGTAGAACCGAAGAGACTAAATGGTTTGCCTAAGTGATGGGGCTGGGATTTAAACTCTTATCATGTGACTCCAATTCTAGATTTTTCCCTTCATCTGTGTGTGGGTTTTTTTTTTTTTTTCATTTAAAGGAGTAGCATCTGGGAATGGTTATATCCATTTAAATTCTTTTTCACATATTTATTGAGGTTTGGTTATTTTTTTAATTTTTATTTTGTTATGGTAAGGATGCTGAACACGAGATCTATCCTCTTAAATTTTTTAAGTGGAAAATATATTATTGTTGACTATAGGTACAATGTTGTACAGCTGACCTCTAGAACTTATTCATGTCCCTTAACTAGAAATTGATGACTGTTGATTAAATAATTCCCCATTTCTCCCTCACGATAGCTCCTGGCACTATCATTCCACTCTGGTTCTATAAATCTGACTATTTTAGATACCTCATATAAATGGAATCATGAGGAGTTTGGCCTTCTGTGACTGGCTTGTTTCACTTAGCATAATGTCCTCCGGATCTATTTATGTCGCATATTGCAGAATTTCCTTCCTTTCTAAGGCTGAATAGTATTCCATTGTATGTATGTATGTATATATATACAGCTAGGGTGATGCTGTACAAGCATGTGATTTTAAGCCAGTGTCATGAGCTTGTAGAAAAAGAAGTAACGGTTAACAGGAAAAAAAAAAATAGATGCACTAAAAAAAAAGGCATCTGTTACAACTTTATTTAAATTTTTTGATGGGATCCCTGTTGGATTATGGAAGTATAGAAGATACATGGATTTACCAAAGCACTTGACATCCTTGTGAGCTTGAAATGTGGGTTGTGTGGGATTACAATCTTACAAATAAAACATAGGTTAAACATCTGGACCCTAAAGAAGTTGATTAATTAATGTTAGGCCAGAAAGGGGGTTCAGGGGGATGAGTTGCAGAGCTCCACTCAGGATCACATCCCATTCTCTGTGTTGGAATCAGTGACTTGGACATTCTAGAAGGATAGTGATGGTCAGTATGCTAGATGACACCAGGAGTGTCCAACCTCAAGAGACCAGAGAGTGGAAAAAACATAAAAATATGAAATTTAATTGGAATCATTGTGGATTTGTGCATTTGCACTGTATTAATCAAGGCTCTCCAAAAGAACAGAACTAATAGAAGGCACACACATGCGCAGACACACACACACACACACGCACACACACGCGCGTGCACGCACGCACACACGCACCCACACGCACACACACACACGCACACAACACACACACACACACATATATATATATATATATATATATATATATATATATAATATAAATTTGTTATAATAATTGGCTCATGCAATTATGGAGGCCCAGAAGTTCCACAATCTGCTATCAGCAAACTGGAAAACCAGGAAATTGGTGGTGTATTTCGGTCCAAGTCCAAAGGCCCAAGAGCCAGGAGCACCAATTTCCAAGGGTAAGAGAAGATAGATGTAACAGAACAGGCAAATAGAGCAAACTTGCCCCTTCCTCTGCCTTTTTGTTCTATTCAGGCCCTCAACAGATTGCATGATGCCCACCTGCATTCGTGAGGGTAATCTTTAAGTCTACCAACTCAAATGCTAACCTCTTTTAGAAACACCCTCACAGACACACCCAGAAATTATGTTCTACTAGCTCTCTGGGCATTCCTTAGCCCAGTCAAGTTGACATGGAAAATTAACCATCAGAGACACTTTAAATTGCTCACTTATAGCTTGGGGGAGAACTGGTTTAGTAAGTGTGAAAATTAAAAGGTTTTAGTTGACTGTAGCTCAGTGTATATCAATATCACGAGAAGGTTGCCAAGAAGAGAAGGAAAGAAAAAAGCACAATAAAGCAGCTTTAGTTTAGATTAATAGAGGCAAACTGTCTGGAGTGAGCAAGGTGAGGGGTCTATTCTGCCTAATCTGCACAAGTCAGATCACTCCTGGAATACTGTACTCAGTTCTGGGCGTGGCTCTGAACTGGACCTGGCATCCTGGGGCACAAATGAAGATATGAGTCTCTGCAGCAACCCCCTCCCCACTTGTTTGGAGGTTTCTATAATCCCAGCTCCAAACCTATAATTCTTTCAGCTCTTATCTCTGAAAAGCATGGAATGTGTCCAGAGGTGGATCTACTTTGATGCTTACAAAGCTGAAGCTTCAAACTTCTCTCTTGCCTGGGTCCCTTCTAAGGTATTGGATGTGCCCTGCCAATCTGTTTGCATGGTTGCATATATTTGCTAAATTTATAAACCTAAGATAGTATAACTGTAATCAATTAAGACTGCTATCTCATTTACATCATACTTCCTTCCACTTGTGTTGGGTGTCATGGAGGGGTGGCTGTTATTTTTTTTAATCTTCTGAAGGGGAAGTTGAGGTGCCAAGCATTTTCAACTGAGTTAAGTAGCATGAGGGTATGTAGTTTGATGGCATTTCTAATTGTATTTAGGTTCTTGCTAGCCTTTTGGTGTAAGCATGACTTTAAGGAATACTCTTAACTTCCATGGTACTGACTTACCTTGCCACCATGTAACAAAGATACAAGGCCAGAAATCATATGGTGACATGACTAGATCCTACATAGCCAAGAAACAAAAGAAAGTAGGAAATAAAGGAGAAACAAGATTTGAAGCGTACAGAGACATAATCCAGTGTGTGGAAAAATTTTCCAAGAATCAGACACGAAAAATTATAAGTGGAGGATTGAGTTTCGTCCATGCTTAGACAAAAAAGAGTTTCCTTCCTGTAAGATGGTATAAAACATGTTACACCCCATGCAATGATGACATCTGTGACACGTCGGTAAATGAGGGTCATCGTGACAAAGAGTATTTAAGATTTGTCTCTGAACAAGGATGCTTGAAGTGTCCCTCAATATTGCAGCTGTTGTAGGAAATAACTTGATATACATGACATTAACATCACAAGTTGTGATGCTCAAATAAGCATTTGAAAACTCTTAATATGACACGAGCTTTGGTTAACCATGTTCTCTATCAAAAAAGGCATTACAAAATTTTTATCATATGAAAAGTCAATCAAAGATTATGCAGCCAAAAAAGTAGGGGTTAAAAGTATTACAGAGGGGCATCAGGAAGTTAAGGAATTAAAATATATGCTATTTTTCTGGTTTGTCATATTTGTCAGTTTTTAAAATTTGCATTTTGCTGTGACTTCATTCTTCATTCTAAATAAGTGTTCACTTTGTACTTAATCTGGTGTTTATAAATTTATATTATATTAAATTTATATTAAAATTATATTATATTAAATCTATATTTTTAAAGAAGGCCCTGAATTGTATAAACTATAGGATTCACAGAACCTACATCCACCCTGGCTGGGTTTCACAGTAGTTCAAACACAAATGTGGGCAGTGTCTGGCAAAAGAGCTTATCATATAGGAAGCGAGATGAGACACATTCATCCCAGAAGACTGGAGAATGTGACAAGGCATTCAAGAGAAATATTCACCAATTGACCTGAAGGTTCAGGAGTCTCCGAGGACACCTTTATCAACATCTCAGCTCTCCAGTCTGCCCATCTCTCTGCATTCATAATTCTTTTTCTAAAAGGAAGATTCCTTTTAAAAAGAACCCACTTTTCCCTATTACAAACAACACCCTCAGAATGGAACAACTACGTTTCTCTTACACTGTTTTCTTGGCCTGGAATGTCCCTCCCCTACGTGACTTATGGGGTCCTCAGCAGTGTCGTAGAAGGTCCTCAGCAGTGTCGTAGAAGGTCAGTGAGTTCCAGACTACCTCCCAGGATCCCTCACTCACTAGCTACCTGACCGTGGTTAAGTCATTTGACCTTTCTTCACCCCTACAGTAGGGATTAAAATGCCAACTTCAAGGGCTATTGAAAGGTACTAAATGAGTTAATGTATATAAAACAGGTATCAACTTTAAAGCTCTGAACAAATGTTAGATGTTATTACTACCCATCCTTCAAAGCTCAATTCAAATGCTACCACCTTTATGAAGTCTCCCCTCACCCCCACCCCACTGATCATTCCTTACTTTGTGCATAATACTCGCTTCTCTGTTTTTCATATATTTCATTTGCTGGTTTATTATTGTTAAGTCATTCATTTATTTATTCACTCATTCTTTTATCTCATAAATATTTATTGAGCTGCCCTCTGTACCAGATACAAGCTTTTTCCTACATTGCATTTATAAACTGGGCAGAGGCTGTCTTATTCTAATTTGTATCCCCTAGAACACAAATAAGCTCATTATATTGCACTCACTAAGGACTCAGTAATGGTTGTTTACGTGGGGTGACATTTGAGCTGTGCCTTGAAGGATGGGGAGGATTTAGATCAGAGGGGATGGAATCAGAGGGGATGGATATTCTCAGGAGATAGGTCATGAGCCCTGCTTCCTCCTGGTTCCACCCTTTTAGAAAAAGAATTATGAATGCAGACATTAGAATCATTTGGAGTGAACTATAAAATGGGGATGCCTGAGCCCCCTTCCAGAAATTCCGCTTTAATTGGCCCGGAGTGAGGTCTATGCATCCAGTTGTTTTTAAAGCTCCCAAGGTGATTCCAATGTGCAGCCGGGTTTGCTATCACTGCTCTGGGGCAATTTTATTTTTTGGTGACTGAGACATGCTTCTAGCAAATGCCCTTAGTTTCTTGGCCCATCATGAGGATGATTCTGGGGTCACAAACCCTACTTAATATCCTAGTGCCTGGATCTTGTGAGGTCATTTGTGTTTCTGGTGCACCTGCCAAAAGCCAGGTCAGGAATACTGCTAATAGCCTTCTGGTTTATTGTTCAATTAACTCCATTACGTCACTGAAATGACTAACAGGCGAGTCAGGGAGATACAGCCACGCCAAGACTACACATTCTGCCATGTTACACACCTTTCTAGAAACCTTCTGGCCTCTACCACCAAGGACTGAAAAAGGAAAAGACTGACCCACCCACACGAGAACTAAAAAATTCTTCAGAGTCCAGGCCCCACTCCGTTTCTTCATTTCCTCTCACCTTCTCTAAGTCTCTAATTGAATTTTACACCTCATTTATGTGTTTTTAGTCAGCTCATCCTTTGTTTTCTTTTTTTTCCTCCCCTTGAACAGCTTCCCCTCCAGGTTCACCACCTGTGATTATGCCTCCATGCAGACCTGCCGAGCTACATTTAATAACAGGGGCGCTCCCCTGACAGCGTCGTTGATAAAGGTGGTGGGAAAGGTTCTTTCAAGGGGTGCGCTCAGCAGAGAAAGCCTCTCCTGGTATCACAATCCGATATGTTCCAGGCTCCACCTGTAATTATACCTTCTCAACCTCATTTATCCACCTCCCTTTCAGAGGAAACTATAGCGGGTGACACTCACCTCCACAGTGGGGGCAGGCACCCGACTCCTTAAGCAGAGCAAGCAGGAGTTTTGGTTGGGAAATTAGTATTTCATTCTTTATATGCCCTGCGGGTGCTGTCACTAACAGAGAAAGAGTTCTGGCTGCACTCATTTATTCAGGCGGTAAAAACAACAAGCTTTACCTTTATAGGGGGCTTGTTTCCAAAAGAAATTATGCCTCCATTACGGGCCATTTTAGACCATTAGTGATATGTTTGCATTTTCACAAGAATGTTTACCTTTTCCTGCGGGGAACAGAGGGCCAGTCAGCACTGTTCATGAGTTAGTAACTGTGATCAAAGCTCACGACTTTAGCCCAAGGAACCAAAAGTTAGGTTTTGGAATTGAATTTCAACTCATTAATTGGCTCTGCAGGTGCCTTTGTTTTTCCTTTCCACTCCCTAATTGCCCGTGTGTGTCTTGGGCTGACCTCCCCGGGTGCTAGAGAATTCTAAACAAGGAAAGGAGAGCAAACCGTCCCAGGAGTGGTGTCTCTCTCCGTAAACTGAAGGTTTACTATTGACACTCTCACCAAAATTCTTTTGTCAGCTGGATGTGTTACTTTACTCTCTATGCCTTAGTTTTGGCATAATTATGCTGCCTGTGTGTTATGTGCCTTTGAGTTGGCTCTGACACCTGGTGACCCTATGAGTGAATGATGTCCACAGAGTCCTGTCCTCAACAGCCTTGCTTAGCAACTGTAGACTAGTGCCTATGGCTTTTTTTTATGGAGTCAATTCATCTCATATGTGGTCTTCCTATTTTCCTGCTGCCTTCTATTTTTCTCAGCATTATTGTCTTTTCCAAAGAACCCTGTTTCTCATGATGTGCCCTAAGTAGGAAGGTTTCAGTTTGGTCATTTTTGCCTCCAGCCATGTTTCAGGCTAATTTACTCTAGGACCCACTTGCTCATCTTTCTGGTGGCCCAGGGTATCCACAGAGCTCTTCTTCAGCATCGTATTAAAATGAATCATTTTTTTTTTTTTTATATCAGCCTTCTTCACTGTCCAACTTCTGCATCTGTACATAGTGATTGGGAATATGAGGGTGTGGATGATCTTAGTCTTGGTCTTGAATGACACATCTTTGCTCTCGGTGCTTTTTCCTAATTTTTACTATGTTTTTATGTGAAGATTAGGCGAGATAATGTATATAAACTCAGAGAGTGCATGTAAGAGTGTATCTGCTCATTAACTGGAAGTTATTTTTATTTTGGTGTTCTTTTTTTCCCTTAGTATACAAGTGGAGACATAAGTCCTATCTGGATGACCCTTCTCCCTTCTTCTTCCTGGGAAGGAACAAATGAAGAAATACACAGAGGCCTTCTGAAATCTCCATGGGAAATTGATAGTTAAAGGGCCCCCTTGATGCTTTTCAATCCATTTTCCTACCTATGGCAGAAATCTCTCCAAGTCATTTCTAGTGGGAGAATCTTTCACCTTCTGCTTGATTCTTCCAGGGCCAGAAATTTACTACTTTTCAAGGATGCCTATGCTATTTTCAGAATTTAAAAAGTTCTTGTTCTTATTAATCTCAAAGCTATCTCCTTGTACATTTGACTTTATGTGGTGGATGCGATTGTAATTAAGTCAAGTATTAGGATGGAGAATTAAATTTTTGGGTCTCTTCTGACTCTGAATGTCTGTGAGTTTAGTCTAGTCTTTTCTCTCATTCATAGAAAAGGGGTAATTATTACTTCCCCTGACTACTTCATACCACTCCTGTGAGGATTGATTGTGACCACACTGGTTTTGAAATTTAAGGGGTATTCATTAGCCTTTTGGGCATTATACAATATGTTTACTTTATTTTCAGCATGATCAGTCTTTAAATGATTTATGGAAGTTTTTGAACACTAAAAAACAGAGAGAAGTATAATGAATACTCATTTATTTACTCATCACTTAGCTTCATAAATTACCAATATTTTTGCTAATCTTGCCAAATGGCTTCCTGATCTTGCTCCCATCTGCATTTCTCCTGGACTCTTTCTAGATTGCCACTGTCCCTATTGAAATGGAATGCAAGTGGGTCCTAGAGTAAATTAAGACTGGATTGTAAGTTTGAGGGCAGAGAGCATGTCTGTCTTGTCCGCCATTATATCTCTAGTGCCTGACACTGCCCTGGTTGTGGTGAGCTTTTCATAAAAAATTATGAAATAACTGAACTAAAAGAAAAGGACTTGGGTGCTATAACTCTCTTAAGTATTATATCCGCTAGGATAGGACGTTAGTTCTTTGTATATACCAAAGAGTCCAGGTCATGGTAATAAATATTAACTGACTACAGTTCACTGATAAAGGAATTAGGGGACTCCTTTGGGCTCCTTCTGGATGGAATGTTGGGGCAAAGTAGACCTTATCATTTCATTAGTTTGAATAAGAAATCACCCCTGAATCCTCTTCTGTATATGCACTGAGGGATATTCTTAGAGCAGACATAGGTGCCATCTCAGTACTTTCTTCTCTCAGGACTCAGCTACCTGATTTTCCAGTGCACCCAAGCCCTCCCCAAAGTCAAGTGTAAGCATCAATGCTGCTTCCAAGAGGGGCAGGAAGGCATCAGAGGTCATGATGAGTCCTTTACCTCCTGTGCTTATAAGCTCATGTGTAAAATAACCAACCTCATGGGTCCATTGGGAGTTGTGCGGAGATAATACGTGTAAAGTATCTCACAGTGCGTGGCACAGAATAAGGATGTGGCTACCTTTAAACCCACACAGTAGACTTTCATGCCTGATCTCTAATATCTTCCAGGCTTGGTCTTTTAGTGGGACCATTGTGTGTCAGACATCATGCCAGGTGAATGGCCTTATGTTACCAGGTTACTCAAGGGAACTTAGAACATTGAAGGTAGTATTTGTAATTACCCTATTATTTCTCAAGTGTTTTTTGGTGCCACTTTCAGATCTAGAACATGGGCCTGGAAGGGCTGTTGGTCTGATATGGGGTAGACATGACCAATGATATTATTGGTCATTTATAATATTATTTATGAAAACCATGAAAAGGTCAACACTGTGTCACTCACTCTTAACTAGAGAATTGGTCTTCACTTTTTTACTTGCCTGTAATACAGTGGGCATGCATTAATTTTTGTATTTATGGATGAATTTGTAGTGTGGTGAGCCCTTGCTCTTTCAAGGTATTTTTGGAGAAATACCTTTGGACATAAGCAGCCAGGAACAGTAATTCTTTGTAATGGAAGTTAAAGAAAATCATGCTTGGGAATCACAAAAGTGTTGCCTCACCTAAAGAAAGAAAGAAATAAAAGAAGAAAGAATGAAAGAAAGTGGAAAAGGAAGAGAGAAAGAAAGAAATCAAGCATTTCCTTCTGCCACAAATCTTTCTGGAACTCCAGGTTTAAAGAACAGCTAGACAGCTATCAAATAATGAATTGGGATGTGGCCTGTGGGGAAGAATTGCTCAATGCTTACAAAGGAAGAGGTCAAATTTGCTTTGAAATTTAGCAGTTGACCATTGGAATTTCTCGGCCCCATCCTGTTGATACCTGCTGACCTTTTTCATGACCACCTACACCTTTCCTGTTCAGGGGGAAGGCCTTGTGGAGTCTCACAACTACACTCTCACCTTAATTTTCCTTTCTTCCCAACAAAAGCTTCTCCACGTTTAAAGAGTGGCAAACATAGTTTCTAATTCTGAAAATTTCCATGTTCCATTGCAAATTATAAGGTACTCAGAGACTGCAGTGGGTGTTAAGATAAAAGAAAACGTTATCCCAAAGCAGAGGAGGAAGCGCTCTCTCTCCACCTCCCTCTCTCCCTCATTTCTTTCCCCACTTCTTTCCATGCCTCCCTCCCTTTCTCTTCCTCTTCCCTCCCTCCCTCTTTCCTTCTCTTCCATCCTCCCTTCTATTCCTTTTCTCTGTATCTGTTTGTTCTCTTTCTCTCATTCTTTCTTTTCTTAAAAATATTTTTTTTGTAGCCAAATGAATCATCATTTAACATTTGTGAAAAGAAAGTCATAAACAGGTGGAGGGGGTATGGATAGGAGATGGAAGGTGGGGAATGAGAGCTTAGAAAGCACATTTGTTCCAGGTTGGAGGATTACAGGACAGAACTCCCTCTCTTCCTTGTGCTTTTCGGGGCTCCGTTTGGGGACTATGTTGGTTTACAAAGGGGCCCTGCACATGGAGGGCAGAGAGAGACTGAAGAAAGAGGCAGGCCACTAGATTGTTAGGTGGTGGTTTTAACAAGTAAGGGAATTTACTTGTTAGGCTTTTGTCAGGTGACTGCAACACAAGTAGATCTTGGCACTTATCTGCCAGAATCTTAAAAGTTTATATGGTTGCTCTGACTGGGTTCATATAGTGTCCAAGTGTTTTCAACAACACTACTGTCCTTGAAACTGCTCCCATGGTGGGAACGGTGTGCAGAATGTGCACGCCAAGGACAGGGGAGGGGGTGAGGAGCCTCTGATTGCCTGGTCCTGCTCGCTGGCGTGGATGGTCACATTCTCTCAATTACCTCTTCCAACAGATCACCATCGTCCCCATATGGTACAAACTCAGTCTGCATCCATTAGGATGAGCACAGCAGTGAGGAGCGGCTGGGAGCCACAGATTCCCAGGTGATGTTCATGCCCTTGGGATTCAGGAGCAGAAGAGTAATGCATCTCTATAAACAGCCTGTTGGCCATAAAGGAGTTAAATGAATGTGTAGTGTTCTCCTCTTGGCTTTCTCCCTCACTGTGTTAATGCTGGACTGTGTTTGTTCCCTTTGCCTCAGCTTCTGGAATCTCAGCTAGCAATGATTTCCTCCCACCAGTGTATATTATACACAGGTGTGAGAGGTCCTGTGGTGACTCGGAAGGCAGCTCCCAGGCAATCTATTTTTCAGGCACTTACATTACTCTGACCCTCTTGGGGGCTGATAGGCTAGATAATCTGACTCCAGAGCTTAGGAAATGATGGCATATGTGTTAGTTAACAAGAAGGTAGATATTCTTTTTCCTAGGACTGCAGAATTCTGGAGTGACCATGGGAAGAAAAATCACACCAGAAAGTATATGTTGCCTTATGAAGATGTTGCTTTCACATTCTCACTTTATCCATGGGCATCTGCCTTTCCTTTCCTCTCAACCTAGAGTGTTGATAGCATGGATATTGGTGTCAGGCAGAACTTGGTTCCAGTTCAGGCTCTGTCTCTTAATGACTATGTGAACTTGGTGATTTACTTAACCTCCTGAGCCACACTTTCTTCATCTGATATTAAAAATACCTCACTGGCATGTTGTGGGGATTAAATGAGATTCAATATTTCATATATTGTTCTTAACACAATTCCTGGCAAGTTTCAGTAAATAATAGTCATTCACATTGTTATCCTGTGTACTTTCTTCCTTGTATAATATTTAAGCTATTTTTTTTCCTCTCATGGATAAGGTTCTAGGAGAGCAAGATGTGGAAAGTGGCACTTTTTTACATATCAAGAAAGTAAGATTAATAGTTTGAAGATGTTTGTGTTTATTCCTTCTGCCTATTCATGTTTATTACTTCTGTAAAAATGAGCTTGTCTCTGAAATCATTGCACCAAAGAGGGACAAAACAACCCCCAGAGATCCCCCTGCTGAGGTTTTGACTTGCTGCTCTTGACTTTGTTATGGGGCCCACTACCCACTGGGAACACTGGTCTTAACATCTACCCAGGCAGGGTACCAGAGTCTGATGGTTGGATGTTTAAGTCTGGATCTCAGGAGAAAGTATTGGGCTGGAGACCTCTATTTGGGAATTCATGAGTGAATGATCTAAACCATGACTGTGGCTGAGAGTGTACAGGGGGTGTGTAATGGAAGCAGGACCATAGAGAAATCAGGAGGAGCACCAGCATTTAGGAGATAACTGGAGAATAAAGATCTGGCAAATGAGGCAGCATGGTGAGAGAGAGAGAAAGAACGAGAGAGAGAAATGTCATGGTCTGTATGGTCAGCAAAATAATGGCCCCCATGATGTCCGTGTTCTAATCTCAGGACCTGTTGATATTTTACCTCATATGGCAAAAGAGGCTTTGCAGATGTGATTGAGTTAATGATTTGGAAATGGGGAGATTATTCTGGGTGGAAACAATGTAATCGCTGGGGTCGTTATAAGGAAAGAGGGAAGCATGAGAGTCTGAGAAAGAGACATAATGATGGAAGCAGAAGTCAGAGTAATGCAATTGCTGGCTTTGAAGTTAGAAGGGACCAAGGAATGTGAATGGCCTCTAGAAGCTGTGATAGGGGAGAATTCTCTCCAGAGCCTCCAGGGAGAATTGACCAAGACCTTGATTTTAGCCCAGTGAGACTCTGACCTCTAGATAATAAAGGCTTATTTATAAAGATAATAAATTTACATTGTTTAAACCACTAAGTTTGTGGTAACTTGTTATAGCAGCAAAAGAAAACTTTTAAAGAAAACTTTCTAAAATTTTAAGAGAATGAAGTATTCAACAGAGGTGGGAGTGTTCAACAGTGTCTAAAGCCCCAGACGCATGAGTGGCAGCAGAATGAGTGTCACTCTAAGGGGCAATCAACCCAGCTGCAGGGACCGCAGGGGCAGATGGAAGAAGGGCGTGGTAATCTCTAGCTGCTGCCCAGGCAAGACTGGCAGATGGGGCACCTGAAAAGGAGACGGGTCATACCTAGTCAGACAGTCCTGTAGACTCTTGGTATCAAGGATGCTTCTCAGTAAAAAATAGGCCAAATGATTGACTTGGTTGGGATTCAGTCCAAGATGTGGCCTGAAATACGACATAGGGGTCCAGAAGCTGGACTAAAGCAGAAAACCAATGAAAAGGTGAGATTCTAGATAGACACTCGTTTGAGTGAACAGATGCTAGTCTAGGTTTCAGAATAAGCTCTAGAGCAGGGGAGCCTAGGACATGAGAATCAAAGCTGAATGTCAGGAGGCTGGCCTGGAGGGGCTCAATTCTTTTTCTGCTCAGGTCTGGGGTTGACAGGAGGAAATCAACAGAGGATGGCAGATGTTGGGGCCAGACGGGGCCTGTCAGAGAGGTAGAAATGAGGTCAATGTCCTTACTGGGATTGGTAGTAAGGACAAACAACAGCAACCAGGTGCGAAGTGCTGCCTCATCCACGAGCTCTTCTGATGCTCCTCGTGGAGGCCTCCAGTTTGAGGATGGAGCAAGGTAAAGGCAGGGACAACCCTGTTTCACTGGTGAAGATGCTGAGACTCCAAGAAGAAGTGACTTGCCTTGAGTCCTGAAGCTACTAATTGGAAAGGCAGAAACAGACAGTGGTCTCTGAACTCCCTGTCTTGGGCTCTTTGCCCACAGTCAGCTCTCCAAACAGGGCCAGGGTGTGATTTACATTTGGCCTGGACCCACGTGTACATATTTTACAGGGATCTGGTCTCTTTCGTTTGGGAAAATTCTATTTATTTGAACACCAGAGACCTGGACACTAGATTTGGTAAAGCTATTTATTGCCTTTTCCATATTGGTGATGAATCAACTGGAGTTGGGATGAGGTGGGAAAGGGCTGGCGATAGCACTAAAGGATTTCTTATGGAGAAAAGATCCTTGCATTTTCTCTTCTTTTGAATTTACAATTAGATGACCTCCCATGGAAAAATTTTGTGATGAAAACCTCTCCTAAGAAGAAATCACAGATGAGATCATCATTATCACAGGTGGTGGAGTGAGATGTAAAAATAAATGAATCTCTAAACCAATATTTGCCGAGGAACTACTGTTCTGAAAGGGGTAGGGGCACAGCTAGCGCACGTATGGTGCTATTAACAATTAGGCCCGCCTAAGTCTCATCCTTGGAGATTCTGACTGTGTAGGTTTGCAGTGGGGCCCAGGCATCCAAAAGTGGTTTTGATGCACATTCAAGACTGAGAACCGTGAAGGTAATTTCTTGCCTGTGACAATTTCACTTTGGGGTGGCGGGGGTGGGGAGTGGGTTTGAATATTCTCAAATGGTCCCATAGCTCCACAGCTAACAAAAATCTATGCAGAGGCAGGAATCAGAAACTACCCATGTGAAACCGACAGTGGAAGCAGTGACATGAGTGAGCCTAGCAGACTTCCCAGAGTTTGAGCGCTGCTCCCTTAGTCTCCGTTTACCGGCCTCATGAAGAGTCTGGAGTTATGCTCCATTTTCTAGAGAAATGATAGGATAGCATCATATTCATGAGCTTCAGGATTTGAATGTTTCCCTTGACAATGTTAAAAGCCTATCACCCAAGTCTTTCCAAGTCCTCTCCTCACATGCCATATGCAGATTTCACTTTCAGAACAAATCACCAGCTATTAGAACATGTGATTTCCATTAGTCAGCTGGCTTCCTCTGCTGGGGCTGCTTCTGGTGTGCAAACATATTCTTCTCTCTTTCTTATTTTACCTGCTTGGCACGGGAGGGAAGAAGCAGGGTACAGATTTTGGTCTACGATGATAGTGGAATATTTCCAGATGCTAAGTGTATAATCCCTTTGGTTCTGCCGTGCCTGCCAAGCGAGAGCATAACTGTGTGCTACAGAACAGAGTGGAGACTAGAACAAAAGTGCAACACGGTTTTGGCAGCATGAAGCGCTGGAGGAGAAATGAACGTGATGTCATTAGCATGCGTGCCGACCTAATTTTCCCCTTTGTGTGTATTTTTAAAGAGTTTTGAATGAAAAGGTAGTTGAGCAGAAAGGTAAAAATGATTAGATAGAGCAAAAAAAAAATCTATTAATGAAGTATTTCTCTGGTTTTAATTCAAGGGGTTTCTCTAAAAATTGTTGATTAGTGAAGAGACTCACATTGACCAGAGAGACAAAGGTGAGTGGCCACCCAGGAGAGGTGTGGGGAAAAATCTTAATGATTCATTCTATTCTTTTCCTCCCTGGTGCTGGCTTGTTTGTGGGAAACCTTTCTCAACAGTGGGAGGTGATAGGTCATATGCAAAACTATATGGGAGAGAGTAAAGTGAGCACCTGAGTGCATGAATGCAGTTGGGTCTGTTTTATCTCTGACCATGAAAGGTCCTGGAATTCTGCAAGATCTGTTGTGCCTAGAACACTTGTACCCTCTGGAAGGTCGTCTTCACTGCCTGCTGATGGATTTTCCTGATTTGGGGCTCCACCTTTCTACATGCTCATTGATGATGATAGCTCATTGCCAGATTTCCCAGATACTGATTGACACCTGCAACGACTGTCTGTTTTCTGCCCTACTACATTTCCCTCCAACTACTTCTGCCATTGTTGATCTGTTTGGTCTCTGGGTCTTGGTCAGGTCTATTCCCAACAGACAGTCCATGGTCATGCCAGCTTCCCCTATAAGTCACTGATGCTTTCTTGACCTGTATAATTTTTAGCTATCTTCATGGACAGTCATAAAAAAATCCTGGGAACCTAGGTTCCAGTTTTGGAAACTTGGGTATGTTGTTTAGGTGCTCTCTGTCAGTGGTTTCATATAAAAAAAGGAACAATGGAAGCTGAACTTTATACCTTTGCAACTTGGTAGACCAAATAATCAAAAGATGCTTGATAAATGCTTGTATTAATGGCTTGGTGTCTTTATATGTATGCTGATTTATTCAGAGTGTATTTCACCTCCGAGACACCAGGCATCCTCAGAGTGAGACTCGAGTTCGTGATTCAGTTTGGAGAGCGCTTAGGATATTTCAGAAGTATTATAGAATGCCATTAGGCATTTTCTTTTGTATTTTTAAAATCTATTTTTAAATTTTAATTAGTTTCAAGTATATAGTACATTGGTTAGAGATCTATATAGTTTGTAAAATGATCCCCGCAATTGCTCCCTCCTTCCCCTGACCCTCCATCCAACCAACATATTAATGCTAACTGCATTCCCTATGCTGTGATCCCCATCCCTATGAACATCCATCAGCTACTCATTTGTACTTCTTTAACCCTTCACCCCATTCTCTCAGCCTCCCAAACCCACCTCCTCTCTATCCATTACCAAATTGTCCACTATATTTGTGAGTCTGTTTTTGTTTAGTTTGTTCTTTTTAATCCTTAGATTCTGCATATAAGTGAAATCATATAGTGTTTATCTTTCTCTGTCTGACTTAAATACCTTCTAGGTCCATAAAAGCAATATCTGTTTCCATCCCCTTCCTTTTCATATGTAGGGGTCTTGTTTTCTTATCCTTTCAGCCACTCTATCTTTTGGTTGGAGCACTTAGTTCTTTTCCATTTGAGATACTTGTTGATAGAAATGTAGTAATTACCATTCTTTATTCCTGTTTTTGATACATATTTTTTCTTCTTAAAGAAATCCTTCCAATATTTCCAATACTGTCGATAAATTCCCTTAGCTTATTTGTGGATAAATTCTCTTAGCTTAGTTTTGTCTGGGAAGCTCTTTATCTGCCCTTCAACTCTAAATGACAGCTTTGCTGGATTAAGTATTCTTGGTTGTAGATCCTGAGTCTTCATCATGTCGAATATTTTTTTGCCAAGCCCTTTGTCCTGCATAGTTTCTTTTGAGAAATCAGCTGCCAGTATTATGGGTGTCTCCTTATAGGTA
>NW_006441386.1:4039765-4076860 GCF_000325575.1 Pteropus alecto
TTATTTTTATAGTCTTGGCATCTTTTTTCTTGCCATTCTGATTGAGTGTCCTTGGCTTTCCCATCCTCTAGATAGGGCATTTGATCTTTTTCTTTATTCACTTTGTTTATTCTTTTGTTTATTCCATTTAATACACTTCTCATCTCAGATAATGTGTTCTTCATTTCAGAATGGTTCCCTTTTAAAATATCCATTTCCATTTTTATGTTTTTTATTTCTTTGTAGGAGTTCTCTACACCTCCCAGAAGTTCATTGCATCTTTATAACCAGTGTTTTGAACTCTGCATCTGTTAGATTACTTGATTCCATTATTTCTGGATCTCTGTTCTGTTCTCTCATATGGTTTCTGCTTCTTTGTCTTCCCATTTTGGCTGCCTTTCTGTGTCTGTTTCTATGTACTAAGCAAAGTCTCCCTGTCTTATTAGTGTGGATTTGTGAAGCAGGTGTCCAGTAGCACAGTCCTGAGAGGGGTTCAGCTGTAGGCCAAACTTAGCCCAAGCCTCTATACTTCTGGGGCCACCTGTCAAGATTCAGCAAGCAATCCACAGATGCTGTGCTTATAGTTGCCTCAAAAGACACCAGAACTGAGGCCAGCTGCCCCTACCAGTGTGAGTCTCAGCAAGGAGCACCTGACTTACTGAGGATATACCTAGATGTGGCTTGGGTGGGGCCATGAGTTGGGGGAGGCGGGGTTTCAAGGAATCTTCTGGGTGGAGCAATCTCTGTTATCCAGTTTGATGACTTCATGGCTATGGTGGCGCTGTGTCCGGGCACTGGGAGGGAGGAGGGCTCAACAGGGAACAATGGAAACCACCAGCACTTCTGTACAGAGTGAATCTCACTTTAGCCCTCACTCCAACAATGTCTTCCTGTAAGTCCCTGGTGCACGCAGCCGAATTGGTGCTCAGAGTGAGCAGGTCCGTCACTGCAAAAATCCACTTGCAGATGTGGCCCCTTTAAGAGGCTTCTGCTGCTGCCACTACTGCAGCCTCCGTCTCACTCAGCTGCTCAGTCCGGGCTGCCCCATGTCCTCGCCCCATCCTACCTTCTGCCATTGCAGTGTTTTCTTGGATTTCTCCCTAGTGTGTGGCTTGTTCATCCCGGGTGATTTTTCCTTGCTGCTGCTCCTTGTTTCTGTCACAGCTTTGATTTGGTCACCAGAGGGATGAACAGATCCTCTATCATCTACGCCATTTTTTTCTCCCGCGTTTCTTTTTAGTGAAACAATTTTATTCGAACTTTTCATTACCATTTTTTAATATCATAGTCGTTTACATCATAAATCTACTTTTCCAGTCATTTAACAAAATTTCTCAGAGCTCATTTTCACTTCTGTCCAAATCATGGTAACTGCTATTTGATAGAGCAAGCATTTCTGGGAAGTGCAAATTGAGCAAAATGCAATATGAAATGCATAGATGAGTTTTTATGTAAGTAGAGAGCATAGTAAGTTTAGGGTTAAAATAAAGTACCCACTATACCACGTAAATAAAGATGTCTACTATATTTATTCCTCTTTGGTGGGAGTAAGATGGAGAGATGATGAAATCAATCACCTGTGTTAAATCCTTTGGAAGACTCATGGTATATTTTTAAAATTCTGTTTGTACTTTAAACTTAGCAAAATTCACCCTCTTATGTTTTAGCCTATACCTTTAGTGAAAATAAACCCAGCAACTTATAGTGTTTATCCCATTAGTATTCAATTATATTTCTCAGATAAACAGCTGTAGGCCATCTCTTCAGTGACAAATGTGTTTGATTTGACTTAATCGCCACCACAGGGCACATCATTTACCAACATTTGCTGTAGTACAATTTTAACAAGTAGGGTGATTCACCCTGGGAGAGGAGAGAAAAAGAATGCAAAACACCAAGAGACAAAAAGAGAGGAAAAGGCAAGCATGGAATTGGAAAAACATCTGTGGCTTTAAAATTTCCCCAATTTTACTGAACCTATGACCTTGATACAGAAAAGTGCACAAATCATAAGGGTACACACAGTGCAATGAACTGTCAAAATTTGAACATATCTGTGTACCAGCACCAAGGCCAAGAAATAGAGCATGTCAGCAACCCAGAACCATACTCCCATGCCCCTAGCATGCCTTCATCTCCCAAAGTAACTAATATCTCTTAAATTTTTGTTTACTTGTATTTAAGGATGTTGGCCACTTGTCATTCTAGAAATTTCTTAGGCTGGCCCTTGTGAGGAAGTCCTTGGTATGCTTGTTGACTAAGTTTTCCATGACCAGGTGCTAGATTTGAGCACTGTGTTCTAAAGTTTAACAGTGGCTGGCAGGGGAGAAAAGCATTGTGATAGAAGATATGAATCTATCATCCTTTCCCTTCCATGTCCTGGGAAGCCACAGGACTCTTTCCTTCTGCTACTTCCCCATTAACATGGACATGGGTAGACACCTGATCTGCTTCCTCTCTGGGTTGCTGTAAAGCTCTAATGATGTAATAGATATGAAAATGCTTCGAGCAGGATAAAGTACTGTACAATTATTACATCTTTTAACCAATGCGATGGAGAGACATCGATAGCAGAGGGAGTTTATAACAAGAGGAAGACAAATGCACATGTATCCAAACCAAAAGAGGTACTGATCTTAACGTTTTTAAATGGCCCTAAGTGTTTATCTGAATTTGAAGAAGTGCCACCAACTTAATTCTTTAGGGCATAACTATAGAAAGGCCAGAGTCATGGAGTAACCTCCATGTCTTAGAACATTCCAGGTTGAATAACACTACACCAAAACCATACCAAAGATACCATAAACTGGGTGGCTTATGAACAACGGAAATTTATTTCTCACTGTTCTGGATGCTAGGAAGTCCAAAATCTAGACACTGGCAGATTTGGTGTCAGATGAGAGCCCACTTCCTGATTCTTAGAAGGCTATCTTCTTACCATAACCTCCCACGGTGGGTGCTCTCTTATAAGGTGTGAATCTCACTCATGGTGGCTTTGCCCTCATGATCTAATCACCTACTAAAGGCCATATTTCCAAATACTATCAGGTTGGGGATTAGGTTTCAACATACAGATTTGGGGGGAACACAGTCAGTCTATAAAATTCCATGCAATCTAATTAATTTTATTCTGTTATATATATGTTCCTATTTCCCCAATTGCATCCAATTTATCAGAATTACGGAATATTGGTTTTTGATTATGAATCTGCTAGATTATGATTAGATTATCGCAGCATCAGAAAAGAAATTCAAAATATATAGCCTACTCATAGAAAACTACTTTTACATGAAGGGCAGCATATTCTAATATTTGTGATGTGAAACAACGGCCCTCTGGTGCTTTGGTTAGGCTTCTAGCAGCTTTTGGAACATAGACTGGTAGCGTAGAAGTACCGTTGGCCTCAGTGATACAAAGAGGCATAAAACAATCATGCTCCTTGTCCAATGACATTTTAAATTTCTCAGCACGTTTTTCTTATCTCATTTAATTCCCCTCTTCCTCTGTTATGTTTTAATTTTGTCCATTCTCCTCTTTTGTCTTTCCATTCCTAGGTCATGGAAGTCAGATGTGGCCTATTGAGAATAAGTTTTCTAAAATTTCCCTCTTTATTTCAGTGATTTGCTTCTTCTTTTAGTCTAGGTAGTAAAATTCATTCCCATTTGTTCTGAATTTTTGTTTCACTAGGTGTTTTATTATTATTTTTATTACTTATTTATTTAGTGGCTGCTAGTGGTGGTGGTAGTGGTGGTGGTGATGGTGGTCCTATCTCTTTACTTATCCTTAACAGAAGAGAGATATAATTAGTCATGGCTCTTACTAATAATTGGATTCCCTTACTCACTGGGTAAAGCTCACTTCTCAGAGATTTGGTAAATGCAGCTTCTAAGACCACTCCCCAGTGTATGGCAAGGCAAGTTGACTCTAGGAGGTTCTGTCAAGATGGAACTTTCATTCCCAAAGCCTAAGCTTCCAACAGGCGTAGAAAGTGAAACTCTACTTACAGCTCCTAGAATATACAGCTCTAGTTGCTGTTCAATAGCTTTTCCTATGTACTTTCTTCCCCCAAAATTTACCTCCTAGGGTACCTTGTACTCCTGTTCTCCTACTAGCCCAGCCTACCTTCTGAAACCAGTTATTTTTTGGGAGCGGTGGATTCTGACTGAATCTTGAAAGGAGCCCCTGATTTGGATGAGGAGAGGTGGAGTTTGGAGGAAGAGGAATTGCACTCTAACGGCCTTAAAAATCACCATTCCTGCAGGAGAGGGGACTCTGCTCAGGTTTCTGATGAATGTACTTTGAACTCAAGAGCAAATATGGGAAAAGGAGGAATGACATAGATCTGCTTTCAGCCCAAGTAAGCCATCAGTTGTGTTTTTCATTCTAGTTCCATTGCCTTGTAGGGGTAAATCTCTCCAGTTATATCTAGAAATATGTTGCATATTCGTCCTGATTTTTCATGGAGTTATGAATTATAATTTTTTCTATCTTTTTAAAGGCATTTAAATTAAACATTGGGAATGGCTGTTTCCGGGCCACTAAGTGGATGTTTAAAACTGGAAGTTGAATGTAACCGATTGCTGCTTAACGTTATAATCGTTGTATTTATCCTTTTTTCCCCTCAAACTGTCTTCTTTTTTATTTAATGAAGTTCTTTGTTTTCTCTCATCACAAATATTTCTGGTAAATATTTTGAGCTATTCTATTTCTATTTAAATACAATCATAAGTAAACTTTTCCTACCAGACTAATATTGTTTCATAATTAAACTTATTTAACTAAATAATTTTTTTTTTGTATTAGTCAACTTTGTTTTAAGCCCTAATTTAGAGTGGATGATAGATGCACTATTGGACTTACTTCCCTCTTCCTAATCCCTACTATTTGTTATACATTTGTGTCTTGGAAACTGCACCTTAATTTTTTTTTTTCTTACCCTTTTATCCCTTCAAGTTCTCATGGTAAAACGACACAGTACAATATTTAAATGACTTATTTTAGATAACCTCCATCTTTTAATGTATAATCAGCTACAATATGTTAAAGATTATACTTTTAAGGTAGTCTTTGATAAGTGATGTTAACAGGCCCTGGCCCTTTTCACAATTTGTTCTTATTCCCTAGAGATTTCTCTAGTTTCCAGGTATTTAGTAGCATCTATGAATGATGAAGTAGAGCTCTACCTTAGCTCCTTCCTTAACCCCAGGCTTGCATATCCAACTATCTTTCTGACATTTCTCCCTTAAGTAGAGACATTTCATAATTAAAGGCACTAAAGCAGAACTCTAATTTCTTCTCCTTTTTCCCATCAAAATTCCACTGTATTACATCCCTTCCATTCTCATCTCAGCAACTCTGTTCTACCAGACATCTAGCTAAAAACTTTAGAGCCACCCTAGACTCTTCTTTATCACATCATATTCAGTTCATCAATAAATGCTACCAGCTCTAATTTTAAAGAACATCTTGAATTCATTCACTGCTCACCACCAACACATCTCTGTCTCTACCATTGCCTTCTAATTGCTTTATTATTTACACTCTTGACTCTATTCATTCCCCAGCAGCCAGAATGATTCATATAAAATGTAAATCAGATCATGTCCCTGCTCTGTTCCACCCCCTCTCTCCAATAGCTTTCCATCTCACTCAGAATGAAATGCATAATCCTCTCCATGGCTGGCATGGCCCTATGTGACCTTGCCCATGGCTTCCTTATCTGTCTTATTCTTTACTCTTCTCTATGCTTGGACTGTTATTCCAGCAGATGCCTGCATGGTTCAGTTCCTCTTTCTTTTAGATCTCTTCAAACATTGCTTTATCAGCCAAGTCTTTTCTAACCAGCCTGTTAAAATACCCTCAGTCACCCAATCCTTCTCCTCACCTTGCATTTATTTGGAGCACTTGACATGTTATATATTTATGAGTTTATGTGTTTACTGTCTATCTTCCTCATTATTTTTTCTCACTGCTATATCTTCAGTGCTTAGAATAGCTCCAAGCACAGTCTATATTTGATGAATGTATGAATAAATGGAATCTAATATATTAGGTTTATGCTTTCCAGTTTATAATGTACCTTCACTCTGGTTAGTAGTTCAAACTATTTCTCTGCCATAGAACATTCCCTGCAAACAGTCTTATGAATATGACTAATATGCAAAACTGATATAATTGGAGTGACTTGGTTGAGTAGAAGGGTGAGAGCTGGGGCAGGGAAGCGTCCCTCTCTCTGAGTACTGTTCAGTCCTTCAGCCCCTCATGGCAGTCCCTGATATGTTTGAAAACCACCAACATAGGTTATCTCACTCAATCCCTGTAACTACTGTAGGAAGCAGATATATAATTACTCCCATTTCTTAGATGGGGTAAATACTGAGCTGGAGTAAACTGGCCAAGACAACATGGTAAAATGAATAAACCACTCAGTTGCAAAGCGACAGAACCAGACACTAACTCAAGTCTGCTACTCCAAATCTTTGTTCCTTCCCTCTGTACAACTTGCTTGTTCTATTAACTCTCTTCTCAATTAATTATCTTTTATTCTTGGCATCCTGTTTTCTTTCAGTGTCTTTCTCTTTACCATATTTGTAATTGCATGCTTTCGGCCTTTTTTTTAGGGACATTACTGGCCAGAATTCTGAGAATTCCTTCCATTTGTCCGCTGAGGTCTCTTTATAGATCAGGGAAATGTTTTCCCAATTATTTCCTTAATTATAATTTCAAGGTTACTTACCTTTTCTATTCCTCCAGAGACTCCTGAGAGGTTTGGATAATCTTGATCTATTTTTAGGGCCATTACATTCTTTCCCTTGAAAAATGGAGAGCTGTTTGTTGACATCCATTTTGACATGGAAACTATTTGCTTTTTTAGCATAACTAGTTTATTTTTTCTATGTATTTGTCATTCCATTCTCCACTTCCAGCATGGCCTTACAACCTGGATCTCTGCACTTGGTCTCTCTCAACCACCTCCTGGGGGGTGTTCGGCTGTATGTCTGATATGTGTATGTGTGTAGAAAGATTACACTTCAGATAGAAATTATCAACACAAATATATTAAAATGTTTCCTTTTTCTTCAAACAAGAGTACTTTTCTATATCTTACACTGGTTCTTTTGTCCAAGAATTGCAGCTTTTCTAAATTGCCCATGTGATTTCTTCTTAAACTCACTCTTAAAAGTGTTTTCACGTTTCTTTTGGTAGTTTCTGTCTCCATGAGAAATTCACACCCAGCACATGCTCTACTATCTCCTTGGATGTCCTAAAAAGAAAAAAATCTTAAATCTACTCCCACAAAACCACATAATTTAGAGACAAATATTTAAACAGCTTTAAGTTGATAAACTGTAAACCTGAGATAATTTTACTTTCTAGAAATCTGATTGGCCTTTTAACCATGAAGGTTGAGACTTCTCCAGATTCCCCACAATATTCTATGATAGATGTTTTTGCAAAGTTGGAAGAATTTTACAATGGTCATTCATATACCCAGCACTAGGATTCTATCATTAGCATTTCATTGTGCTTGCTTTTCTATTCATTCTCCAGATGAGATTTCAAATATCAGGAGTGATTGACTTTCAAAAGGGGAGAAATTTCTTAGGGAATCTTTGAGCAAATTTCTTCTCTGAACTTCATTTTCTTCATCTGTAGAATGTGTTTGGAGTAGATGGTGGTTTTCAATCTGTTTTCATGGAGCCCTCCAGTTCTGTGGAGGGGTTGGAAGGCTTCTATGTGAAGTTTAGAAGAAGAGTATGAAGTGATGTGGGTCTTTTGAGCAGGCCAGGCTCCAGGCTCCCCCATAGCTTCAACCAGAACACCCTGGCCTTATTCATTTTATGTTTTCGATTTCTATGTATTTGCTGAGGGAAAAGAGAATTGTGCTGCTGAATCAATTTTTAAAAGGCCTGGATAGCAAGATTTTAAAACTCCTTTCCAGCTCATAGAAAGGATGTGTCTGTTTTTTCTAACTAGCTTATAAAGTTTTAGAGAGGATAAATGAACTATCATTTGAGACTCTCCAAAGTGCCAGGCACTTTGCCAGACACTTTCTCATGTTACTGCATTTACTTCTCATAACAACCCTATAAGATAGGGATTGTTAACCTCTCTTAACAGGTGCAAAAATCCAGGGCTTAGGAAGTTGACTTGTTCAAAGTTGCTTGGCCTGCTGCTGAAGGCATTGAGGGTAGAGTGATACACAGAACACCCACCTCATAGCAAAGAAGGTATTTATTTACTTGTTGACATAATTGTAACTAAATAGGCATCTCACAAAACTCTTTTAAGGTGAGTCATAAAACTCTTGGTTGAGAGATCTCCTGTGTTGTTACCTCAGTAGGCTGTGAATATAGAATTCTCCTTTCAATTGTAGAGGCTGTTATAGAAAAACCCTATGGTAGGGGAATCTGAAACTGAATTCCAACTGTGAAAAAATAGAGCAGGATGGTAGGGAGGCATGGCCAAGGTCAAAGGAAACCTGTTATCCCTTTGTAAAGATATTTGTCATCTTTATATTTTGCTTTCTAGTATCCAGCCCCATTTCCTGTCTTAGAGAACTCTCTCACTGAGTGTGATGTTGGAGGATTGAAGTGCACTGTCTATAGAAAATGGGGACTCTCTATTTTGGCCTCTTGATGGTCACGTTGTGGCATGTGGCCTCTGCTCAGTCAACTGAACGCCCTCTCTTAGGTCTTTGCCTCTAGAAATAAGTGAAACAGATAAGGATTAATTAGAATTGATGCATAGAAGCAGCTGTAGAGGTGTCTAAGGCAATGCACTCAACTAGTAGTAGTGGTGTCCTGGTCATACCATCCTGTTCAAAGATGATTGCTTTATCTGTTTCTTGACTTTTTTTTCCATTCTGCTAGAAATGGTGTGCTCTGCTGCTATTTTATTGCTGCTGCAGAGTTGCTATTCTTGCTGTGTTTTGTTGTGAAAATGGAGAGAGTGCTCATTTATCTACTCCATATTGTACTTTGCCTTCAGCTGTTAAAACAGCACATATTTATACTATACTCTCACAAGGACCTTTGTATTAGTCAAGTTAGGTTCATTTATGCTGCAATAACAAGCAGCCCCCAAATCCCAGAGGCCCAAACAACAAAGCTTAATTGCTCTCTCACTACATGTCCATTGCAGCTCAGTAGTGGTGCTCCATTCGTTATAATCAGGCAAGGGCCCAGGCGGGTGGAGCAGCTACCATCTGAATATTGCAGGTTACTGTGGCAGAAGGAAAGAGGGCCTGGGTGAGCCTTCACTAGAAATTAAATGCTTAGCCTGAAATTGATATAGATCACTTCTTCTCCCAGTTCACTGGCCAAAACAAGCCACATGGCTCCACTCAAATACAAAGGATTCAGGAAGTGCAATCCTACCACATATTTGCAAAATACAATCTTTATGGAAACAGCATCTTCTAGTCCTATGTCCTCTATTTCTAGAGGTCAAAAACTTGTCTACATAGCCTGGTAGAGACAGTTCCCATATCATTCTCTTCATTATTCTCTTTTCTACCTACTTCTCCACAGAACTTGAACAAAATTTCTCCCTCCTTCTTCTGTCAAAATTACAACTCAAATCCTCTACACAACCACATGGCAACTCATGTATATGGAAGGGTGGCCCAGTGAACCAGTTCCAGATATTGCCAGACTCTGAATTCCAGTTTGAGTGCATCTGGAAGAGCTGCTATAAACATGAACACACAGATGTGCCTAGTGGCTGAGCTCTGCACATATGTGTAAGCCAGATGTCAGCTATTGCTTTGTTCCTTGTTCTCTTGGACAAGCTGATTTTCCCACCATACCCCAGTCACCAAATTTCAAGTTCTCTGCAAATAATCCAACCTTTCAGATGTTTAAGAAGCGATATAGACTTCAGCAGAGATTTTTGTAGATGGAATGGGGGAGGGGATGCTACAGAGATATCTAGCTATACACCAAAATTTGGTCTCATTTTCATAGCTGGCAGGTCCTACATAGGGACCTGATCTTTACAAGCAACTTTGCGTGCAGAAGGTCCATGAGGCTTGTTTTTGCCAATGGAGTGTGAGTGGTAGTGACATGTATAATTTCTGAGCATGAATTTTTAAGAAGTGGGTGTGCCTTTTCCAATGTTTTGTTCACTTTCCACCAGCTGGAAGCAGAAAACTCAGGCCTTAGGGAGTGGTAGACCCATAAGGTAGAAGGAGACTGAGTCCCCGAATGAACTATGTGGAGAAAAGTAAATCACCAACTAGGAACATCTGTATTAGAATGTTACATAAGTGAGAAATTATGTTCAGCACTAAGGTTTTGGGGTTTACTTGTTTTACCAGATAACATTGTCCTAACATAAGAGTGGAAATCACATGCAACTCAGCCAATAATCTAAGAATCTCTCTTAGACATTTTCCCCCCATAGTCCATCTCTGGCAAAGCTGTTAATAACCCCCTCACCCCTAATTTTTCCCCAAATAATGCAGTTTTACTAGTTTCTTTTCCTTACCCCAGGATTATGATCCTCTAATCTGAATTTTACTTTTCTGATCATTCTATAAAGAAGAGCTATTCTATCACAGTTCTTGATCCTGAACTGCATTCCATTCTCAAGAAGAAAGTCAGAAAATCACCATTTAACAGGAGTCATTCTTTGAAGATAGTTGGGAAATTATCTCTAATTTCTTGAATTTACCTTTTGGATTTTAGACACTATTCTAAACAGATCATCAAGCATTGCTAACACATAGCCTGCTGATCCCAAGGGAACTCCTGGTGAACATTTCATGTTCTCCATCTTGTTATATACACATTGACTGGTATAGAAAAGCACTGTGGAATGATGACACAGCACTGACCAGGGAACTAGGAGACCTGGGTTCTAGGCCCTGCTCAGCCTCTAAGCATCTGTGTGACCCTAGGCAGATTATTCTACTCCTCTGGATGTCAGTTTACAAAACTCAGACCAAAAGGGTATCTCTGGAAGAGCCAACAGAGCTCATTCCACTCCTGCCATTCTTCATTCTTCATTGGTTCTGTTCTTGGTGGTGTGGATGACACTAGATTTTCTACTATTCTGCTTCCCAAAAAAGCAGATGTATATAACTCTGGACTGAAACTCAAGGTGCTGACTCATAGAATGATTATTTTGATGGATATCAGCTTATTTGCTTTAAGGGAAATTTGAAAGAGCTGTTTTATTTTTTTATTTTTTTAAGTCCCAGTTGGATTTTTCAAGTGTCTGGGAAAAGCAAAGCTATAAACCCTCTTTATTCTCTCTCTCTCTCTCTCTCTCTCTCTCTCTCTCTCTCTCTCTCTCTCTCTCTCTCTCTCTCTCTCTCTCTCTCTCTCTCTCTCTCTCTCTCTCTCTCTCTCTCTCTCTCTCTCTCTCTCTCTCTCTCTCTCTCTCTCTCTCTCTCTCTCTCTCTCTCTCTCTCTCTCTCTCTCTCTCTCTCTCTCTCTCTCTCTCTCTCTCTCTCTCTCTCTCTCTCTCTCTCTCTCTCTCTCTCTCTCTCTCTCTCTCTCTCTCTCTCTCTCTCTCTCTCTCTCTCTCTCTCTCTCTCTCTCTCTCTCTCTCTCTCTCTCTCTCTCTCTCTCTCTCTCTCTCTCTCTCTCTCTCTCTCTCTCTCTCTCTCTCTCTCTCTCTCTCTCTCTCTCTCTCTCTCTCTCTCTCTCTCTCTCTCTCTCTCTCTCTCTCTCTCTCTCTCTCTCTCTCTCTCTCTCTCTCTCTCTCTCTCTCTCTCTCTCTCTCTCTCTCTCTCTCTCTCTCTCTCTCTCTCTCTCTCTCTCTCTCTCTCTCTCTCTCTCTCTCTCTCTCTCTCTCTCTCTCTCTCTCTCTCTCTCTCTCTCTCTCTCTCTCTCTCTCTCTCTCTCTCTCTCTCTCTCTCTCTCTCTCTCTCTCTCTCTCTCTCTCTCTCTCTCTCTCTCTCTCTCTCTCTCTCTCTCTCTCTCTCTCTCTCTCTCTCTCTCTCTCTCTCTCTCTCTCTCTCTCTCTCTCTCTCTCTCTCTCTCTCTCTCTCTCTCTCTCTCTCTCTCTCTCTCTCTCTCTCTCTCTCTCTCTCTCTCTCTCTCTCTCTCTCTCTCTCTCTCTCTCTCTCTCTCTCTCTCTCTCTCTCTCTCTCTCTCTCTCTCTCTCTCTCTCTCTCTCTCTCTCTCTCTCTCTCTCTCTCTCTCTCTCTCTCTCTCTCTCTCTCTCTCTCTCTCTCTCTCTCTCTCTCTCTCTCTCTCTCTCTCTCTCTCTCTCTCTCTCTCTCTCTCTCTCTCTCTCTCTCTCTCTCTCTCTCTCTCTCTCTCTCTCTCTCTCTCTCTCTCTCTCTCTCTCTCTCTCTCTCTCTCTCTCTCTCTCTCTCTCTCTCTCTCTCTCTCTCTCTCTCTCTCTCTCTCTCTCTCTCTCTCTCTCTCTCTCTCTCTCTCTCTCTCTCTCTCTCTCTCTCTCTCTCTCTCTCTCTCTCTCTCTCTCTCTCTCTCTCTCTCTCTCTCTCTCTCTCTCTCTCTCTCTCTCTCTCTCTCTCTCTCTCTCTCTCTCTCTCTCTCTCTCTCTCTCTCTCTCTCTCTCTCTCTCTCTCTCTCTCTCTCTCTCTCTCTCTCTCTCTCTCTCTCTCTCTCTCTCTCTCTCTCTCTCTCTCTCTCTCTCTCTCTCTCTCTCTCTCTCTCTCTCTCTCTCTCTCTCTCTCTCTCTCTCTCTCTCTCTCTCTCTCTCTCTCTCTCTCTCTCTCTCTCTCTCTCTCTCTCTCTCTCTCTCTCTCTCTCTCTCTCTCTCTCTCTCTCTCTCTCTCTCTCTCTCTCTCTCTCTCTCTCTCTCTCTCTCTCTCTCTCTCTCTCTCTCTCTCTCTCTCTCTCTCTCTCTCTCTCTCTCTCTCTCTCTCTCTCTCTCTCTCTCTCTCTCTCTCTCTCTCTCTCTCTCTCTCTCTCTCTCTCTCTCTCTCTCTCTCTCTCTCTCTCTCTCTCTCTCTCTCTCTCTCTCTCTCTCTCTCTCTCTCTCTCTCTCTCTCTCTCTCTCTCTCTCTCTCTCTCTCTCTCTCTCTCTCTCTCTCTCTCTCTCTCTCTCTCTCTCTCTCTCTCTCTCTCTCTCTCTCTCTCTCTCTCTCTCTCTCTCTCTCTCTCTCTCTCTCTCTCTCTCTCTCTCTCTCTCTCTCTCTCTCTCTCTCTCTCTCTCTCTCTCTCTCTCTCTCTCTCTCTCTCTCTCTCTCTCTCTCTCTCTCTCTCTCTCTCTCTCTCTCTCTCTCTCTCTCTCTCTCTCTCTCTCTCTCTCTCTCTCTCTCTCTCTCTCTCTCTCTCTCTCTCTCTCTCTCTCTCTCTCTCTCTCTCTCTCTCTCTCTCTCTCTCTCTCTCTCTCTCTCTCTCTCTCTCTCTCTCTCTCTCTCTCTCTCTCTCTCTCTCTCTCTCTCTCTCTCTCTCTCTCTCTCTCTCTCTCTCTCTCTCTCTCTCTCTCTCTCTCTCTCTCTCTCTCTCTCTCTCTCTCTCTCTCTCTCTCTCTCTCTCTCTCTCTCTCTCTCTCTCTCTCTCTCTCTCTCTCTCTCTCTCTCTCTCTCTCTCTCTCTCTCTCTCTCTCTCTCTCTCTCTCTCTCTCTCTCTCTCTCTCTCTCTCTCTCTCTCTCTCTCTCTCTCTCTCTCTCTCTCTCTCTCTCTCTCTCTCTCTCTCTCTCTCTCTCTCTCTCTCTCTCTCTCTCTCTCTCTCTCTCTCTCTCTCTCTCTCTCTCTCTCTCTCTCTCTCTCTCTCTCTCTCTCTCTCTCTCTCTCTCTCTCTCTCTCTCTCTCTCTCTCTCTCTCTCTCTCTCTCTCTCTCTCTCTCTCTCTCTCTCTCTCTCTCTCTCTCTCTCTCTCTCTCTCTCTCTCTCTCTCTCTCTCTCTCTCTCTCTCTCTCTCTCTCTCTCTCTCTCTCTCTCTCTCTCTCTCTCTCTCTCTCTCTCTCTCTCTCTCTCTCTCTCTCTCTCTCTCTCTCTCTCTCTCTCTCTCTCTCTCTCTCTCTCTCTCTCTCTCTCTCTCTCTCTCTCTCTCTCTCTCTCTCTCTCTCTCTCTCTCTCTCTCTCTCTCTCTCTCTCTCTCTCTCTCTCTCTCTCTCTCTCTCTCTCTCTCTCTCTCTCTCTCTCTCTCTCTCTCTCTCTCTCTCTCTCTCTCTCTCTCTCTCTCTCTCTCTCTCTCTCTCTCTCTCTCTCTCTCTCTCTCTCTCTCTCTCTCTCTCTCTCTCTCTCTCTCTCTCTCTCTCTCTCTCTCTCTCTCTCTCTCTCTCTCTCTCTCTCTCTCTCTCTCTCTCTCTCTCTCTCTCTCTCTCTCTCTCTCTCTCTCTCTCTCTCTCTCTCTCTCTCTCTCTCTCTCTCTCTCTCTCTCTCTCTCTCTCTCTCTCTCTCTCTCTCTCTCTCTCTCTCTCTCTCTCTCTCTCTCTCTCTCTCTCTCTCTCTCTCTCTCTCTCTCTCTCTCTCTCTCTCTCTCTCTCTCTCTCTCTCTCTCTCTCTCTCTCTCTCTCTCTCTCTCTCTCTCTCTCTCTCTCTCTCTCTCTCTCTCTCTCTCTCTCTCTCTCTCTCTCTCTCTCTCTCTCTCTCTCTCTCTCTCTCTCTCTCTCTCTCTCTCTCTCTCTCTCTCTCTCTCTCTCTCTCTCTCTCTCTCTCTCTCTCTCTCTCTCTCTCTCTCTCTCTCTCTCTCTCTCTCTCTCTCTCTCTCTCTCTCTCTCTCTCTCTCTCTCTCTCTCTCTCTCTCTCTCTCTCTCTCTCTCTCTCTCTCTCTCTCTCTCTCTCTCTCTCTCTCTCTCTCTCTCTCTCTCTCTCTCTCTCTCTCTCTCTCTCTCTCTCTCTCTCTCTCTCTCTCTCTCTCTCTCTCTCTCTCTCTCTCTCTCTCTCTCTCTCTCTCTCTCTCTCTCTCTCTCTCTCTCTCTCTCTCTCTCTCTCTCTCTCTCTCTCTCTCTCTCTCTCTCTCTCTCTCTCTCTCTCTCTCTCTCTCTCTCTCTCTCTCTCTCTCTCTCTCTCTCTCTCTCTCTCTCTCTCTCTCTCTCTCTCTCTCTCTCTCTCTCTCTCTCTCTCTCTCTCTCTCTCTCTCTCTCTCTCTCTCTCTCTCTCTCTCTCTCTCTCTCTCTCTCTCTCTCTCTCTCTCTCTCTCTCTCTCTCTCTCTCTCTCTCTCTCTCTCTCTCTCTCTCTCTCTCTCTCTCTCTCTCTCTCTCTCTCTCTCTCTCTCTCTCTCTCTCTCTCTCTCTCTCTCTCTCTCTCTCTCTCTCTCTCTCTCTCTCTCTCTCTCTCTCTCTCTCTCTCTCTCTCTCTCTCTCTCTCTCTCTCTCTCTCTCTCTCTCTCTCTCTCTCTCTCTCTCTCTCTCTCTCTCTCTCTCTCTCTCTCTCTCTCTCTCTCTCTCTCTCTCTCTCTCTCTCTCTCTCTCTCTCTCTCTCTCTCTCTCTCTCTCTCTCTCTCTCTCTCTCTCTCTCTCTCTCTCTCTCTCTCTCTCTCTCTCTCTCTCTCTCTCTCTCTCTCTCTCTCTCTCTCTCTCTCTCTCTCTCTCTCTCTCTCTCTCTCTCTCTCTCTCTCTCTCTCTCTCTCTCTCTCTCTCTCTCTCTCTCTCTCTCTCTCTCTCTCTCTCTCTCTCTCTCTCTCTCTCTCTCTCTCTCTCTCTCTCTCTCTCTCTCTCTCTCTCTCTCTCTCTCTCTCTCTCTCTCTCTCTCTCTCTCTCTCTCTCTCTCTCTCTCTCTCTCTCTCTCTCTCTCTCTCTCTCTCTCTCTCTCTCTCTCTCTCTCTCTCTCTCTCTCTCTCTCTCTCTCTCTCTCTCTCTCTCTCTCTCTCTCTCTCTCTCTCTCTCTCTCTCTCTCTCTCTCTCTCTCTCTCTCTCTCTCTCTCTCTCTCTCTCTCTCTCTCTCTCTCTCTCTCTCTCTCTCTCTCTCTCTCTCTCTCTCTCTCTCTCTCTCTCTCTCTCTCTCTCTCTCTCTCTCTCTCTCTCTCTCTCTCTCTCTCTCTCTCTCTCTCTCTCTCTCTCTCTCTCTCTCTCTCTCTCTCTCTCTCTCTCTCTCTCTCTCTCTCTCTCTCTCTCTCTCTCTCTCTCTCTCTCTCTCTCTCTCTCTCTCTCTCTCTCTCTCTCTCTCTCTCTCTCTCTCTCTCTCTCTCTCTCTCTCTCTCTCTCTCTCTCTCTCTCTCTCTCTCTCTCTCTCTCTCTCTCTCTCTCTCTCTCTCTCTCTCTCTCTCTCTCTCTCTCACACACACACACACACACACAAATACACACACACTAACTGTAAAGTCCAACAGCCTTTAGTACTAAAAAGGCCCATTGGCTGCCCTGAAAGTTTTATTGGTTTAGACATGCTTTTAGTGAGCAACTGATCCCGATACTGAATGGGGCTTTCTGGGATAATAGATTGAATGAAATTGAAAAACAAATTGTGAGGAAAGAAAAACTCCCTGGGAAACTTTTAGGGAAAAAGTTGCTATCTTGTGTGTGCTTGCCTATGGGGGACACTGCAGGGGCATAATCTTAAAGACACTAGAGAGACAGAGCCTCCTGAGCACGGCTGGCATCAATGAGACACCCACAGCTAAAACCTCATTTCACAGCTTGATAAAAATTAAACATAAAAGACTCTTCCTGCTTCACATAAATGGAAATATATGCTGTTTTGAGTTGAGAAGTGCTACCTCTAGTAATTGAATTACTAGCTTCCAGCCCTACTTTGCTTCTGAATAGTGAGTGGTCCATGGATTCAGAGGCATTTGCTTGTTATTGAAAGTATTTGCTCATTACAGCTCAGAGAGTTTGCAAATGCATCTGCCTGGAGTCTCAAAGCCTTGTTAACGTGACCTCAGGAAGAGTCTTCACCACTGGAAGTCTGACTCTTTGCATGGAGTCATTGACTCCAGTATTTAGTCTGCTTTGTGCTCTTGAAGCAGGGACTCTGAAAACCACATTTGGCTTTGTTTGGCTCTGCCAAAGGTGGGCTAGAAGGAGACTGCAAAGGGGAAGAGGAAGTAGAGAATTACTTCCTGTGGACAAAAGACTTCCTGTCTGCTTCCTGTAACTTCCTGTCTGTTTCTTCTGGACTTCCTGGTCTTATTAGTGTCACCCTAGCAGTGATGATTTCTTCCTGTGATAGTAGCTTAATCCAGTTTGCAGTTTCTCAGCTCTTGCATTTAAGCCTCATCATTTGCTCTCATAGCTACCATCATCAGTTGACCATTATCCCCTTCTCAGAGGTTTGGGGCTCATGCTTTTTTCTTTAAATTCTCCAAATTTTAATAATTTCAGTCTCTTCTTTTTGTTCCTCTAGCCATAGAGGTGTAGTTACTTCCTGTAGGTGCTCCTTTTGTTATAAATTTCAGCTACCTAGTTAACAACTCTATACTTAGTTAACAATTTCTTTTTATTAAATTCTCTGTGTCGAAATAACTTTTGTAATATAGGCAATAATATTATAATAATTATGCATGGCATCAAATGGGTACTAGATTTATCAAGGTGATCGCTTCGTAAGTTATATAAATGTTTAATCACTATGTTGTATACCCAAAACTAATATAATATTATATGCCAACTGTAATTGAAAAATAAAAAAAATTGTTTAAAGAAAAAAGAAATAACTTCTGTGATTTCTGATTCCAGACAGGACTCTGACTAATACACCTCTATTGACAAGTTAATTTGTAAGTTTCTGATTTTTTTCTATACATTTACACCCACACATGCATACACATAACATATATATTATGTTTAATCATAAGTACTTAACTATTTTTACAACAGTGGCATTATACACTTTGCCCACTGTTCTGCAACTTGCTCCTTCTACCTAATGTTAAATATGAAAAAAATGTAAGAAAAAATATGTTTTAAAGGACTTTCCATGTCAGTACATATGAGGCTTCATTATAATTTTTCATGTCTGCATAGTGTTTCATAATTTGTTTAATGATAACCAGTTATAGATTTTTTGTTGTTTCTATTTTTTTTTGTAATTATAAGATAATATTTTGGTAACTATACTCATATACAAACACAGGTAATTCTTCAGTGAATGTTTGAATATGTATCTTTAAGATAGATTCCTAGAATTGGAACAGTTTAAATAGCATGCATATTACAATTTTTTTATACACGCATCCAGTGCCCTCAAGTCCTTATAATCTGATATCACCAACAATGTATGACTGCACCCATCTTTCTTGCACCCATCTTTCTTTCTCTCTTTTATGAATTCCTGAAACTTTCTACATGTTGATGGCACGCTTTCTTATATTCTAGCAATAGTATTAATTTCCTGTTTTTTTTTTCCAGGGTAAGAGGAGTGACTAAAGTATGTGCTCAGCTGCCATCTTGATCCAATTTTCCCCAAAATAAGTTTTCTCCGGTGGCCTTGTTATTCTCCTTTCAACAAATCTTAAAATAATCTGTTGCCAATTATCTTGCTTCCAGGACAATCCTGAAGATGTTCTGAATTTTTCCAGCATAGGTAAGATAATTTGAACATTTTTCTTTAATGAGGGAGTTTCTCTCTCCTTGAAGGACAAACCCTTATAAGGAGTATTAATGAGAAGTCTTATGGCCAAGAATTAATAGTAACAATAATAAAAAATGTAGCCAACATTTATTGAGCACTTAATGCACTCGACATTTATTGAGCTCCATACCATATTAAGTGCTTTTACACTGAAAATAATTTAATACTTATAACAATCTTATTTTATAGTTGTAGAAACTGAGGCTTAGATAAGTTTAATTATTTGCCCAAACCACACAACTCTTAAATGTCAGAGCTGGAATTTAAATACTGCAGTTGGACTTTTTTTACTATTTGATAATGAGTTTATTCATCATTCTGTATTAATTAAACACTAGTGTTGTAGCCAGCTTCCAAGATGGCCCACAATGATCCCTGCCTCCTGGTATTCACCAAGAGGTAATCCTTCCTCACAGAGAACAAAACTAACCTATAAAGCCAAGATGTTATAGATGTTATTGTAGAAATAACAGTGTGTGACTTCCAAGTCTACATTATAAAAGAAATTGTGGCTTCTGCCTCTCTCTCTTGGATCAGGTCTCCTACCGCCAGCTGTGAAGATGAGCCATCTTAGAAGGCTGTAGTCAAACCTTCAGATAATTGCAGCTCTGGTTGACATCTTGGCTGCAGTCTCATGAGGGACCTTAAACCAAAACCACTCAGCTGAGCTGCTTCCAAATTCCCAGCTCACAGAAACTGTGTGAGGTAATTAATGTTTCTTGTCATTTTATGCTACTGAGCTTTAGGGTAGTTTGCTACACAGCGATAGCTAACTATTACATTTAGTATATGTCAGGCAGGATCCTAGGAGTTGGGGATATAGAAGCCAATAATACAAAACAAAATTCTTGCTCTTGGGTCTTAAAGTTCTCTGAAAGAAAGGGATAATAATCCAATTGTGATCATTAATTTTTTGGTGTCAACTTGTCTGGCCACGGGGTGCTCAGATTAAGTACATTTCTGGGGGTGTCTGTGATGGTATTTCTGGATGACATTAGAATTTGAATCAGTTGACTCAGTAAAGTAGATGGCCCTCCTCAGTGCAGGTGGGCATCATCCAATCTGTTGAGGCGTGAACAAAAGAAAAGACAGAGGAAAGAGTAATTTGCCCTTTTTTTCTGCCTCATTGCTTGACTTGAGACATCGTACCTCATCTTCTCTTGCTCTCAGTCTGGAGTTTACATCATTGGCTCCTCTGGTTCCTGGGCTTTTGGACTTGGACTGGATCACACTGGAATTTCTCAGCTTCTGTAATCATTTCTCTGGAGAACCTTGACTAATATACCAATAACTAAATCAAGGAAAAATAATCAAATAATAATCTAAGAAAAAAAATTAAGTTTTATTCTGATATTTCAAATAGAGTGATTTGATAAAGTCATTTATTTTGGGTAGGTGATCAAAGCACTCATGGAGGTGGTAATATTTAGGTTGGGATCAGTAAGTTGTGGAGGAGCCAAGAAGATGAGGAGCATCTAGGGAGAGAGAATGACTAGTGTAAAGACCCAGATGAAGGAGAAAGCTAGGCTCGTGTGCTTGATCAATACAGGCTGAGGTGGGGCAGGGTGGAAATGAGGTGCAAGAGGAGGTAGAGGTAGGGTCATGAAGGGCCTGTAGTGCTGTCAGGAGTTTGGTTTTTATTGGATGTGCAATAGTAAGCTGTAGAAGTGAGTGAGTGATGCAATCAGGTTTAATTTTTAAAAGAACATTCTGACTTCAGTATGGAGAATGAATTTCAGGTAGTCAAGATGTGCGTGGATATCCTGCTGATGGATGAGGAGGCTGAGATAAAGAGAGAACGATAGAAAATTCAGAGGAATATTAGATTTTTGTTTTGAGCAACTGGGTAGATGGTGGTACCATTTATGGAGATGGGACTAGTGGGAAAAGCAGGCTGACAGGGCAGTCAAGAGTTTCATTTGACCACGTTAATTTTGAGATGCCCATTTGGCCACTAAGTGAAGGCCTGGAATTTCCGAGAGAAGTCAGAGCTGGAATAAGATTTCAGAGACAGTGTTACTAACCAATATGCTATGCTATGTACGAGGGCTAAAAAGAATACTAAAGGGCATTTGGAAGAGCAGCCTGTATTCAAGGGTGGACAAAACAGAGTCAAGGAGTGAGCTAGTGATTGCTTAAAGTCACACACCTCAGCTTAGCTGGATATACAAGCCTGCTTTCTTGATTTTCATGTTAGTGAAGGTTCGATATGCAGTTATTCAACTTCTATAATCCAGGCTCTCTGCCAAGTATTTTAATCTAAATTATTTTATTCAATCCTGTAGTATTTATAATTTAGTATTACTGTCTAAAAGCATAAATGCTTTTTAAGAATATGTCCCTTATACTCCTCATGGACTAGAACTGACAGTTGCTTTTTATAGTTGTTTTGCATGTCTCTGGGAGAAGCAACTTATCTATTCAACTCCAGTGGCCAGCATTTCCAGGAGCAGAGTATGGCTGCAGCATGTTAGGATTTTAACGAGGGCATTCTTTAAGAAGGAGATGTGAATCCAACCCTGAAACTATTCGGAAGGAATATGTGGCTTCAGGATACATTTTTGTATATGGTACCTAATTCAATAAATATATATGCCAGGTTCCCTCTCTCACCCTTCCTTCCCTCTCCCTCCCCCTCCCTTCCCCCTCCCTTCCTTCCTTCCCCTCCTCCCTTCCTTCTCATCTTTCCCCCTGCAATCTATCTTTCCACAAGCTCTTATCTGGTCCCTATGATTTGCCAAACATTGTCTGGGCATTGTGAATACAACCATAGCGACTACTCTCATCTTTCAGCCTGGGTGCCTACCTCCTGGCTGTAGGGTCATGAACTCCTTGAGGGTGCCAAATCAGTACTGTACTTTTAAATAATTGTGGTAGAATACATATAACACAAATTTTATCATTTTAGCCATTGTAAAGTGTACCCGTAGTGGCATTTAGTACATTCACGATGTTATGCAACTATTATTTCTAACTAGTTCCAAAATATTTCATCACCCCTAAAGGAAACCACATACCTGTTAAACAGTCACACCCATTCCTATTTTTTTCCATTAACCTGGTTTCCATATAATCTATGGATTTGCATACTTTGGATATTTCATATAAATAGAATCATAATATGTGGCCTTTCATATCTTTCTTTCACTTAGCATAATGTTTTCAAGGCTCATCTATGTTGGTCCATGTATCAGCACTTCATTCCTTTTCACAGCTGAAAAATATTCCTTTGTATGACTAGACCATGTTTTGTGTATCCATTCATCAGTTAATAAGCATTGGGCTGTTTCCACCTTTTGGCTATGGTGAATATTGCTGCTATTAACATGCATATACAAGTTTTCATTTGAATTCATTGAAATTCCACAAGAGTAAAATGACTGTTTTCAGTTCTTTTGGGTATATACCTAGGAGTGGAGTTGCTGTATTATATGGTAATTCTGTGTTAACTTTATTGAAGACTCACCAAACTGTTTCCCTAGTGTCACACTGTTACATTTTTGTGCTTCCTTGCAGAGTCTAGCTCAGTCTCAGATGTGGTATTTGAAATATCAATCTTTTAAGGCATGTATTTGCCAGTGCACGCGCGCTCTCCCTCTTTCATACATATTGAAAGATCTGGGTTATAAATCTCTGAAAATTGGATTTTGTGATGAAAAAATTATAATAAATTTAGTGGTGCTTCTTAGCTCTTAAGTCATTCTGATAATAATGTTTAATTTGAAAGTTAAACAAAGTATTTTATAAAGGAAAAAAGTCAATGATAATTCTACCACCCTACTGTGGCAACAATTTTGCTTTAAATATGTCCCAGTTGGTCTCTGTTCATATATTTTATATACATACAATCCAAGTATACACATAAATGTAAATCCTGCATTCTTTAATTAATGCTTTACTAGAATATTTCTATAATGTGGTATGTTCTTCATAATTATTTTTGATGGGTATAAAATATACCGACAGGCTGATTTCTCATAGTTTATTTAGCTATTCCCATATTACTAGATATTTAGATTGTCTGCAAATTTCCCAACATTGGACATAATTCTGAAATCTTTATTCCAATGCATGTAGCTTTTTTCCCAATGCATTTTTTCTTAGTTATTATTATTTTTTAAACAAATCTCTTAAGGGGAATTACTGGGTTAAAAGGCATATTTATTTGCATTACTCTTGATGCACACTGACATGTCTTCCAGAGTAGTTGCACCAATGTAAAATGCTATCAGCAGATGCAATAGCTTCCTTGTTTCAACACAATTAAAATTATCTTTCTTTTCTTCTTTCCAAATCCACAATAGTAAAACAACACTTTGTTGTCACTTTGATGACTTTGTCTCACCACTGCTTCAGAAATGTTTTTTTGCTTTCAGTGTAGTCTGAAGAGGAGGGAGTTATGAGGAAATGACAAACAAGTGGCAGTGGGGAAGATGAGGGGCCTTAATACAAACTGTATGGGGTCTAAGATGCTTCAAGGACCTGTTATCATCCCAGAGGCAAGTGAATACAGAGCCCTTGTTGGAGGATGACCATTCTGGGTTTCCTTGAGAGCCAGGTCTCATGAGTCCCCACTTACCTTCCTTACAAAAAAGGAAACAGAAAGGAGAGACAGGGCTTTTTATTTCTTTCAGTACCTGATTTTCATTAGGTTTGAAGCAATTCTTTGTTGTAGTTTAAACTGGTTCTTTTGTTCAGTCCGAAAACTGCCGCCTGCTTCTCTTTTCAGGATGAGGAGGACCACAGGGCCAGTGGTAAGTTAGACGTGTGAGACCCTAGCTCCTGGACTGAGGTGAATGAAGGATTAGGTGACAGGTGATTAACCAGCTGCAGCTGCGATTCCTCAGGACGCCCCACCTCCTCCCTCTGGAAGAGCAGCAGCTCCCAGGATTGGAGAAGGTTTGCTCTGCCCTTATGTGACTCAACCCAGGAGTGCTGGGGAAAGGGAGCAGTGCCAGGGTCTGTGCTCAGCTTCTGTGTTAGAAGACCCCCTTTCTCTTTGTTAGGAGTAAAACAGAAAATTGTCTATCCACCCATAAAATAAAATACATAAAATAAAATATACCATCTTTACTGTTTTTAAATGTAAGTTCAGTAGGATTAAGTACACTCACATTGCTGTGCACCCATTACCAGCATCCATTTCCAGAACTTTCCTTCATTTGCAAACTGAAATTCTACCCATTAAGCTATAAATTTTTCTTTTCTCCTCCCTTCCAGCCCCTGGAAATCACCATTCTATTTTCTGTTTATATGAATTTGACTGCTCTAGGTACCTCATATAAGTGGAATCATACAGTAGTTGACTTTTTGTGTGGCTTATTTCACTGAACATATGTCTTCAAGGTTCATCTGTGTTGTATCATATGTCAGAATTTCCTTTCTTTTTAAGGTTGAATAATATTCCATTGTATGTATATGCTTCATTTTGTTTATCTATTCATCTGTTGATGTATACATGGGTTGCTTCCATCTTTTGACTACCGTAAATAATGCTGTTGTGAAAACGAGTGTATAAATATCTCTTTGAGACTCTACTTTCAAATCTTTTGGGCATATACCCAGAAGTGGAATTACTAGATCTCATGGCAATTCTATTTTTATTTTTGAAGGAACTCCATATTATTTTCCATAACAGCTGCACCATTTTACGTTTCCACCAACAATGCACAAGTAATTGACACCTCAGTACTGATTTACTGGGATTATGTGAACATGATGAGATAGAAAGAGGCTGGCTTTTTTAGGTATCTTCTGCAGATTAGAAACAGAAGTGAACCCATAGCCAGTTGTGACAGGCCAGGTTAGCTGGGTCAAAACAGTTCTGAATCTCTATAAGGTGCCAAAGCAGTGAACACCCAATGCAAGTTTATATCTGTAACTGCTTCAACCTTCTTTGGGTACTCCATATTCTAGTGGTTGCCAAAAATGTGTTCTCAATGGTTACATATTTAACGAGATTATAAAAATAGTGCTCTCTCACTGTTTTATTGTCCTAGATAGAACGTTCCCTAAGTATGTTCCTTAGAACACTAGTTCTTCAGGATATGAGTGAACAGTATGTGAAAAAAGGGTTTGGATTCCAAACAGATTTCTATTTCTAATATACGAATGCTCATGTGACTTCAAGAAAGGGGCTCTATCATACATCAGCTCTCACACTTTTTTACTTAGGGGTCATCATCTTCGAGGGTAATTGCAAGGTACTAACATTACACAGGACGTGTTCTGAGACACACTTGTCTAGGCGGATGAAGCCTCCTATTTTTACCTTTTCCTTATATGGTAATTCTTATATTCCACAGGGAAGCAACATGACTGTTTTAGGCTTAGGCAGAATTGGGTCCAAATCCTACTTGTTTTACATGTTGACCGCATGGAAGTGGTAGAGTTCTTTAATCTCGAGTCTCAGTTTCCTCTTTTGTGAAATGTGTGAAATTTTAATTTCACAGGATTAAGTGAAATAATGAACACGAGTCATCATTTTCCAATCACTTTACCTGCTATTCGCTCGCTCTGTTATTTGTAACTTACATATAACATTGGAAGGTAATGCTTTTTTGTTGTTAATGAAGATATCATGTTTTTTTCTTGGGTTGTTAATGAAGATATCATGTTTTTCCTTGGGCAAAAAGTTCTTCCAAACCTAGTAAGTTATTTGTATCATTTTTGTCAGGTGCTGTTATGACAGAACTCATAAGCCTGAGGAGATATATCCACTGAGGTCTGCCATCTGGTTTGACACATGACCCCTACAACAGAAGGCCATCCAATACATTGATCCAGATGTTGCAGATACAAAGTTCTTTGCTTTGCCTCCCCATCAGTCACTGCTAACTCTTGCCTGACATTGACCCATGGAATCTGATGCTCATAGTTGCTCTGAGGAGATCTGGTATCTCCTGCTGTGTAGATCCAGTATCTGATCTCCCCTTCATCTCAGCCCTGTAGGTGCTTATCCCCAAGTGACTTCACTGCCTATGTTCCTGATTTCTCTCACTTTCTTCCTATGCTCAGCTGTAATCTGTGTTTTTCTTCAGCTCTCTTAGTGCTGTCAGCTCGTGGAGACCTTGCCTCCCTATGTAAATAAGCTCAGACATATCTTTCAAGGCATTATCTTTTACTTGCTCACTTTTCTTACTACTTTTATGCCTTTGCGAGCTCTCCTGTGTTCATTCAGAAAGAATTTACTGCACGCTTTATGTGGTAGATAACCTCTGAAGATGGCCACCAACCATTTCTGCCCTCTCTGCTACCCTTCCAACCATGAATGGAGAGTTCTCTCTCCTTCAATGTTGACTGACTTGTGACTTGCACTGACCAATAGAATGCAGTGGAGTCAATGCTGTGTAAGTTCTGGGTTTAGATCTTAAAAGGCTTTGTAGCTGCTACTTTTGCTCTTTCTCTTAGAAGTTTCCATAAAGAAACTTGGGATGAATAAATGAGAGTCCAGAGTGAGAGGCTGCATAGAGAAAATTCAAGATGCCCCAGCTGATAGCACTAAGGCCCCAGACATGTGAGCTGACCGTCTTGAATGTTTTAGCACTAGCAACCTCTCAGATGAATGAAATCTCATCTGTGACCATGTAGAGGTAAAAAAACCCCTTTCAGCTGAGCCTAGACAATCACAGAATTTGAAGAAATAATAAATCATCATTGTGTTAAGCCAAAGGCTGGTAAACTTTTTCTGTAAAGGGTCAGATAGTAAATATTTTCAGTTTTGTGGGAGGGCTTTATAGTCCGTTGCAACTATTCAAGTCTGCCACTGCAAAGTGAAGGCAGCTGTAGACAATATGTAAATAAATGAGTGTGGCTATGTTCCCATAAAACTTTATTTACAAAAAGATATAGCAGGCCATATGGATCATAATTTGCCAACCTCCATGTGAAGCCACTAAGTCTTGACTATCACAATCGTATGATAGATAACTGAAATTGCCTATTCATATGCTCCAGACACTGTGGCTGGCTAATATTAAGATATAATCAACATGACAAACTCATTCCTGCCTTCAGAGAGCTTTCAGCTTGTCCCAGCTTTATGGAAAAAGAGTTCAGAGCCAATAACCCCCATCTAAATAACTTTCAAGGCTCAAATCCAACTAGTAAGAATTCAGTAAAATGGATAGCTATTAAAGGAATGAGCTGGAGGTGGATCAGGGCTCAAAAGGGAGTATCCCAGTGAATACGGTGGAAGCCTTGGAATTCATGAAGCATCATTTTCACTGGCTTCTATTAGTTATGTCTTTAAAACCAGCCCAGATTCGAGGGTAGGGGGCACAGATACTGCCTCTCTATGGTCAGTGTCAGGAACTTACAGATAAGTTTTAAAACCACTTCAGTGTCTGATATTTGTATAAAAAGAGGATTGAGTAATTTAGATTTGAATAGCTTTTGAGTTCTGAATATTTCTTGTCAAAGGCTAAATCTGAGTTCATAATGATCTGCTTAATATGACTTTGGAGAATAAATAACAAGGGAAATTATGGTCAATGTTGGTCATAGGTCTTACTGGATAAGGTCTGTGATTTTTGCCTTTTTCATAGTGGTGCAGTGTAGTGATCAAACATATTTACTATAGAGTAGACAGTCTTAAACTACTGTCTGAGCTCTGCCATTTTCTTGCTGTGCAACCTTGGGCCAATTTCTTAACATTTCTAAATCTTAGTTGCTTCATTAAAAAAAGAGATAATAACATTATACTTCCAAGAATTGCTGTGAAGTTCCAATGAGACAATTCATGTAACCAGTGATAGGTATGTGCCCAATACGCAACTAGGATTCTTTGATAGTGGTAAAATATAGAAAATAGCTAAAACAAAATAAAAAATCATTGAACAATCCACTTATCCTGAAAGTATTTTAACTTTGGTAAATACGCTTTCAAGATGCAAAATGTCTCTATGTCCCTTATATCTGGAGACATAAAATTATACCCCAAACACATACATATAAATGGACGATTTTACATAAATGGCATGGTGTTTTATAACCCTGTTTTTATTCAACACTGTATCATGAATATCTTCCCAGAGAAATATATAACTCTTTATGACTATTTAAAGAACTAATAATAGCCCACTCTTTGGATTTACCATAGTTTACCATTGTCCCAACTTATGAACAACTAGGTTGTGTTCATTTATTTGTAGCCTGCGATTCTGCACTAAAGATGGTAATAATGATGCCCTTAGAAAAAAATATGAAAACTAGACTGATCGACAGCTCCATATGTTCAGTTGTGCCCTTTTCCCTTTAGCTGGATGACTCTGCTATTTATTAGGAAGCAGGAACACAACATAAATGAGCCATCAGGTACTTTGATTTATCCACAGTTCTTGTCAGGAACCCTCCAGACTCATCCCACATTTCTCTCCACTTCCAACCTCTGTCTGAGGTCTTTGGCTCCTGATTTTACTCATTTCCTACCTCGGGGGCTCCCTTTCTCCTTTAGCAAACATATGACCCTCCTGGGTGTTGACTTGTGTAGGCCCCTGGCTTCCAGTGGTTCCAGATCCAATCAACATGCAACCATGTGGCCAATATTTCTATTGGGTTTGCCTAGCCTCAAAGAAAGGAAGTCACTGATAAGAAAATCATAAACATTGTATTAATAATGGAATCTTTCTACATCACAAAGAAATGCCACAGAAACTTTATGGCTAGCAGATATCTCAGAGCACTTCTGGTCTCATCTTTCTGCTGTGAATGGTTATTGAAGGGGATAACAGTTAACAAAAATATGATGATAAAAGGCAAAACGTGATATATTTTAAAAATATAAAAGAGCTATTAGAACTTAGAAGAGGAAAAATGTGCCCATCTGATTCAGAATCTAGGGCTGCAGAAGACTCATCTATTATGGGAAAATGTTTCTAGGAGGATTTTTTCCTTACCAAAATTAGACAAAAACATACCTTAACAAGAGACTGGACTAGAAGTTCTCCAATCTGTCTTCTTCTCACTAGATGGGTGATCCTGAATCCTCAGAACTTGTGTCTTTGTAAAATGAGACTAATAATATCAAGTTCATAGTGTATTCTTAAAAGGATTACCTAAGATAATATCAAAGGATTTTTAAGAGATAGTCTTATTACTACTGTTATAAATATTCTTAAGAACTACAACCTTAACATTGCTTCCACCTGTTTTGCAAGTAGCAGATGCTCAAAATTTGTTAAATTAGTTTGCTAAACAACGTAAAAGTAGCCAGTTATTAAGTGAACTCCTTTATTCAAAATTTCTTTTCCCTCAGAGTATTCCCAGTTCAGTTGGCCACACTAACAAAAAGGTGGAAACACTCTAATGTTCATCAGCTGATAAATGGATAAATAACATGTAATATACCCATAATATGAAATATTATTCAGCCATAAAAAGGAATGATATACTGACATATAATACAACATGTTTTTGAGAGTTTAATGAAAGAAGCTAAAGGACCACATTCTATATAATTCCATTCATATCAGAACAGGGAAATCTGTAGAGACAGAAAGTAAATTAGTGGTTCCTTATGGCTGGGAGGGATGGAGGAGAGAAGCATGAAGATAAAGGGTACAAGGTTTCTTTTCAGCTGATGAAAATGTTCTAAAATTGACTGCAGTGATGGTTGAACATATTTGTAAATACCCTAAAAAACATTCAATTGTACACTTTAAATGGATGAACTGTATGGTAGCTGAATTATATATCAATAAATCTGTTTAAAAAAGAAGATTCCCAATTCAAAGACCCAGTTAAGCCAGTGACAAAGTTAAAGCAGAGAGAAATCTATCTCAGTTTACACCCTGAAAAATAAACTATAGGAAAACCCTTCATGGAGAGAGGCCACTCCAGGGTGTATGGGACTGCCATGTCCACTTCAACCCTGTCTGAGGCAAATAAGCACTGGGCAGTAGGCTCTCAAAAAAACCAAGCCAGGGGCACCCAACTCCATTTATCAGTGACCGGGGACACAATCCCATTGCTTCCTAACTGGCTTTTAATCTCTAAAATGTTCTGGGTCTGGAGTAGTGTGGGCTCTTATTATGTTCCCAAACTGAATGTCTGACCTGGTCAGCTTTGTGGGTTCTTGGAAGCTGCAGTCTCTGAAGGGCTGTTGAATGATGGGATGTGGCTGAAGCAGGGGAAGCGGAAGGCAGTCTGCTGTCTACCACTTTCTACAGTAGTATTTGTGTTGTCCACTTTTCTTGTTGTTTTTGCTATAATTTCTTGGGAGAGATAGTGAAAGAAGGACTGAGTGGCTTCCCATCTCCTTTTATGATACCTGAGTTTTTCTCTTTGTGAAATAAGATGTCTGGAATCCACATATTACCTTTCTCTATTCAAGTCTATTGGCCTACAGTTAGTGGAAATTTCCCAGATTTCTATGATTCCAAAGACATTTTAGAGGAAAACATGAAAAGGAGATATCAGGCTGCTGCGTGATGCTTTTTCATTATATTTCTTAATATCAATATCAATGTTCCAAAGTGTTTTATAATTCTAAGGCAATCTGTTCATTCATTTTTTATTTGCATTTGGACAGGGCTTAGAGAACAAATTTGCACATACATTTAACTTTGGCTCTTTAAGATTTGAAATTCAAATTAACTGAACCCAATTTAATATTAATATAATGTGACCACTTTTACACTATATGTTTCAGAGGGCTTAACAAAAATGATCTCATGAGATGATGTGAGCAGAAAGAGGGCTGGATCAGGAATCAGGAGGCTTGGGTTCTAGTTCTGGCTCTCCCTCCAACCAGTGGTGGGGTCTTGGAAGATCCACTTACTCATCCTGGACCTCAGTTTTCAATTTATAAAGTGGGTGGGTGGACTTGACGGTCTCTGAGATCCCTTCTACATCAGGTATTTTATGACTCCGTGTTCACCACTGATGGTTATTTTGATCTAGCATAGAGAATTAGATAATAAGTGTCAAAGAAAACAAACAAGAAACAATTTACATGTGACAGAAGCTTCCTACTTAATAAAGACTTTAATTTTAAGTTGTTCCAATCAGTCAGACTAGAGCTATGAGTTTTACTGTCATTGCTCTATACTTTTAGTTTTGAAGGATTAGAATTCTAGATATGCCTCTTAGGTGTTTGCTTACAACTAAATGGAGTGCTATCAGTTGACATACATAGGGTGCCTTGCTATGGCCCAGGTCATAGTCAAGCTTTAGTCAGAGCAGTGGTTCTCACACTTTAGTATGTAACAGAATCAACCAAAGGTAATTAAAACACACATCGCCAGAACTTCTTCCCAGAGTTCTAGAGTGGATCCTGAAGATTTGAATTTCTAACAAGTATCTGGATATTGCTTATGCTGCTGGCCCAAGGACCATACTTTGAGAACTATTGAGCTATTAGCTCAGTGAGATTGCTTTGTTTTTCCTTTATTGCCAGAGAAAATTTAAGAGTATCCCTAAGTAATTAAATAAAAGGAATTGTTTTGTGTTTGGCCACTTTCTCCTCTCCTTTTTATTTTCTCTGATTAATTTCTAGCATGATCAAATGCCATTTGGCTTGGTTATAGAGTTCGTATTCCAGGGGCAGAAGCTGGGATAGGTGAGCTATCTTACTCAAAATAACCAAAAGGAGAAGAAGCCAGAGGTGTCACAGTAGTTGAATATTGAGGGTCAAGTCTTTTGCAACTAAGAAAAGCAATAATGACAAAAGGGAAAGCAGAAAAAGTTCACATAGCAGTATCCACTGGTGATTCTAGTTTCAAACATGGTGGCAGACTTTTCACCCACTCAGTGTTCTTTTCTTTTCCTTCAGCTAGACTGCATTTCCAGCTTTACTTGCAGCTAGTTGTGGTCATGAATTAGTTATTCCCAATGAAACATGAGTAGGTGTGATTTGTGCTAGCTCCAGGCCAAGACTTTTCCTTGTTCTCTTTCTTTGTCTATCTATCTGTTGAGTAGAAATGCAAGGAACCTGAGTCTCTGCATTACCAAATGGAGGAGAGCTGCTTGTTGTTCAGGAACTTTTAACTCTTATATATATCTTATATATATCTACTGTATTTGAGTCATTAAAAACTTTCGAGTCTAACTTTTACTGTATCAATAAACATATTTTCTATTATTTCTCAATGTTATAGGATCAAGCTATGAGGACGGGAGGAAACAAAAAAGTTAGGACCAGATAAATGCATATCAGATCCCAAAAGATGAGCTGAGAGCTGTACTAACCAATATTTCATCTAGCGTTAGATCAAAGTAGAGACTCTTCTGGCACTTGTGGAGCTTGTGACTAGAACCCAAAGAAATTCACACTAAATCTGTTGAGAAAGCCCAATTATACTCTTCTGTTTTCAAGATGAGAATATTATAAACATAAACATAGGCTAGTTGGAAACATGCTGCAGAATAAGGAAAGACAGACATCTCTCAGTGTAGTCGATGGAGGAATACAGTTCTAGAAATATTTACTGCAAGAGCAAAAAAGAAATTTTAGAAAACTTCGACGATAAAAATAGTTGCAAAAAGACATGGCCTTGATGAAATAAGAAGCAAAACCATAAGAAGGAAATGAAAGAGGCAAAGGGTCTAATGGAATGAGATATATATATAAAAAAAGAGAAGAGTTAAAAGAAGAAATCAAGGAAAGTGATATGCAGTGCCAAGATTACAATTCGCAGTGATGTGGAAAGCAAAGAAGCTCTCTCAGAGTTCGGGGGAAAAGAACTAGGAGATAAAAGGAAGCAGAATTAGACAGATTTTGAAGACATAGGAAAAAAAAACCTTAAAAATTACAGAGGATTATTTTTGAGGAAAAAATAACAAATGAAAAAAATGTAAAAACTGAAAGTATATTGAAGGAATCGCTATGAATCTAAAAAAAGTCTGAATTTAGATTAAAATAGCTTGTTGTATTACAAGCAACACAAACGAACACATATTCTGGCTTTTTTTTTTTAATTCTTAGAATTAAAATAAGCCATTTAAAATTATGCAAATATCTAGGCAGAAAAAAAATCAGTTTTACCACAACAAAAAATCAGGTTGGCTTTAGACTTCTACTCTTTAACATTAAATGCCAAAAGATAACATCTACAGATTCTACAGAAAAATCGTTTAAATTTATGAATTTTAAACCTGGCAATTTTTCATTTATGGTTGAAAGTTGATGCACAATATTCCAGGAAATGTAGGTATCTAGGAAATTTTCCAATTATTTGCTCTTTGTGAGAAAAAAATTTTTTTGAAGACATCGTGCAATTGACTTAGAGATGAATCAATATTACAAGCTCAAAAAACTCAGTGCTTTGATATCCTTTATTTAAAAATGATCTCTGAGCTCTGTCCCATGCTCCATCTGGACTGCTGGCCTATGGGGTGAGTGCAGGGTTGGAGGCCCACCGTGGCCTCTGCAGCAGGCCCACCTTGCTCTGCCACATCCCTGGGCAGCACATCTGGCTTTCTACTTTGTATCTGTGCTATTCATGAACTCAGGATGGCTGAGAAGAGCCAAACGCTGGTGTTTCTCTGTTTGACTGATGCAACTGCACCCCAAGATGGTGCAAGGGAAGCCTTGGAGGCAAGTGTTTTTCAGAGTCTTAGATGAGAAATGAGGCCTAGGGCCTCTCTATAGATTGAACATTTGCAACCCCCAAAATTCCTGTTAAAACTTAATCCCCAATGTAATTGTATCAGGAAGTAGGGCCTTTGGAAGGTGATTAGGTCATGAGAGAGGAGGCCTCCATGAATAGAATTAGTGCCCTTATGAAAGAGGCCTCAGAGAGCTCCCTTGTCCCTTCCACCACGTGAAGATACAGCGAGAAGATAGCCATCTATGAACAAGGAAGTGGGCCCTCACCAGACACTGAAACTTTTTGCATCTTGATCTTGAATTTTTCAACCTCCAGAACTGTGAGAAATAAATTTCTATTGTTTATAAGGCACCCAGTTTATGGTATTCTTGTTATAGCAGCCCAGAGGGACTAAGACTATTTAACTATGTACCTGCCCTCCTCAGGCTGAAGAGAGGGAAATTGGCATACCTACATTGAAGGGTGGGATTTCCTATTTCCTTTTTCTGTCTGGACCTCTCAAATAAAGATCTATAATCTAGATGATAAAAAGAGTTGGCTTGGGATGTGTTGGAGTGGGGAAGATTTTAAGAAAATGCTTGGGATTGCAAGATACCATTTGCTGCCAAACCTTAGTTTTGAATTCCAGAAGCTGAATTTTACTTTAGTTTTCCTCTTGCTTTCTTTCTCTAATAAATTCCCACTAGGCATTAAAGGATAATTAGGGCTAACTAGGTTGTAGACCATTCACAGAAAAAGGCAAAATGTTACTATGTTACCTTTATATTAGATGATCCTAAGTTATATATTTTTGTACATGTACATTATATATACATAAAATTCAACAAGTTATGAACCATAATTATTTTGGGGGATAATATAATAGATAATTTTTTCTTTTATAATAGCCTGAAATATAATTTTTCTAAGCTCACTATAATGCATATGCATTGCTTCTGTCATAAAAACAATGTATATTGTTTAAAATATTGTAAAAATACACATGCCCAAACAGAAAATATGTAACAAAATTCAAAATGGCAATAATAATTTTTAGGACAGAAATGTGAGACTCAATATTAATAAATCTATATACTTAAGCATCAAAATTTAATTTTCCTTTAAAAAACCAAATGTGTTTACCTTTAAATAATTAAAATGTTCAGGTAGAAAAATCTACTCACTTGTTCATATGTTGCCATGGCTGTTCAATGACGCCTAGGGCCTCTGCTATAGATTGAACATTTGCAACCCCCAAAATTCCTGTGTTGAAACTTAATCCCCAATGTGATGATATCAGGAAGTAGGGCCTTTGGAAGGTGATTTGGTCATGAGAGAGGAGGCCTCCATGAATAATGTAAATGGCCATTGTTTTGTCAATATGCATAGTCTTTCCTGAAAATGATCTGATAACCTGCTTGTATCTTCTTATTGAGAGCTAATTCTGGCAAGAAAAAAAAGCTAGAATATCTGGCTTTCATCACCTGTTTCTTTCTTCAAAGGAGAGAAATGGAAAGAGCATTATAAAATAGGAGCCATAAACTTGCTGAGAAAGATGAATTACCAAGTGATGAATCAAACCAGAGCCATGATGGTGCCCTAAATCATAAGAGCAGCCTGTCATGGGAAACCCCACAGGAGATTTAGAACTTGGCACCACCCATCATCTCATTCAGGGTGCATCAATGGGCCCATGAGCTCATGTGACAAGTGATATTTTGGGATAAGCATCTCCTGGGATTCTTATAAAAACTTCTCTGACTAATTAGAAATGAGTCAGGTCCCCCCTGTCTTTCCCTGGAGCTCCGTAACTATTGAGAGATGCTAGAAATGGATATCTATATTTTTGTCATTCCAACTCCAGCCCAGTTGTTTAGAATAAGCAGCCAGCTCTCCCTGTACTTCTCTGCCTTCCTCTTGGAACTAACAAAAGTTTGGCTGAGCAGTATCTCAAGAGTGCTCTTCTTGAAAATTTCTGGATTATGAAAATAGAAATGACATTGCATGTGGAGGAGAGTGCTTGCATGCCACTGGATTCCACCTTGCCAACCCCCTGCCTGCCACCCCTTGGAGAGATCAGATTGCCTTGCTGGTTCTTTCTTCCTATTTTCTGAGGTTACATTGTGAGCCCTGGTGCTTGGGAAAAACTATGCTTCTGTGACACATTTTAGGAAAGAATTTTCTAAAATTGCCTGGTTTTTCTCTGGCAGTTCCACTGTTCAGTTCAGTATCTCTCTTAAACTGGAATTAGCTCTTGATCAGTGGCCCCTGTTGGATCTTCTCCTGGCTGCTGCACTTTCTGTTAACTCTCTCCTTCAACCCATTTCCTTAGCTTGGTTTAAACTTGCAGCTGTCACCCACCCCACTGTTTGAGCTTGGGCAGACGAGTGAAGATAACACCCAACAAATTGGTTCAAAAGCGAGGATGTTAGGCAGAGTGTGGGTTACTTTCAAATAGCTGAATTCAGTTGAGCCACCAAGTAGTTACTAACTGGTTGGTTGTGATCCAATCATCAGAAGGGTTGATTTCTTTCAAAGCCATCTGTGTGTATAGACACAGCATTAGTTTCTATAAACTGACATTCCTATGATCACTCCTTTTAATCAGCACATTAATACTTTGTACCCTTTAGTTTTTCATGCTTGATGGTATGATTTATTAAGGAATGAATTTATCCTAATTAATTTTAAGGCACAATATTCCTCTGTTAAGCCTGATTCCACTCAGAAAAAGATATGAATTATATAGGAGGAAGCAATTTCAGTTTCAATGACTTTCTGGGTTTGGGAACTGGAAATACAATTTGCAGTGAACCCCTTCTTTATTCCTCCTCTTCCTCTTCCTCCCCCTTCTTCCATAGTCCTTCTAGGTCCTCAATGTACAGCATTGTTAATCTAGATTCCAGAGGTAAAAGCATTGCCAGGAATGGGGAAAGAACATGAATCACCTCCTTCCCCTCTTTTTCTGCTCTAATTATAAAAATGCAAACCACAGTCTTAGGAAAACACATTGAGTAAAGAAAAGCAATATATGGAGAAGGAGGTAAAATGTATGGCCAAATTTCTAGTCAGCCTCTGCAAGGCATACACCAGACAGGCTAATAACTTTAGACAATGTCTGACAGGTTGATATTTTGAGCTTGCTTTCCTAAAAAAATATTTTGAGACCCAAACTATTGCAGTGCTTACCTGCCATGTGAAATTCTCAAAGAAGATTCAGAAAAGCAAAGAGGAGTGACTATAAAAAGGACTATTTCTGATTTTGTCAATAAATTTCACAGGTCACAGAAGTTGTTGATTTAAATAATCTATTACAAGTCTTGCTCTGTGAGCTCAGTTCTCAGGCAACAATTTACTGGCTGGACTTATCATTATGTTCAATTTTAGTGACTTACCACAGTACACACTTGTTCCTTAATTTTATTTCTCTTAAGACACACCCGGCCCTTTGTATTCTTGGGGCCCCAGATAGAGTTGAGCTCTGTTGTCTCTAATGAACTTGCTTCCTACACCCCAACTCAGTGGGAGGAGACCTCCTACCTCTGACCTCTATCTCACACAATGCTGGGACACCACACCTTCTAAATTCCTTTCTTTTTCTTGGCACATCTTAGATGGTTCAAACATAAAATCTTGATAGCTATTGAAGATTTCCTGAGTTGCCCACAGCAGCATCTGCCATGGGTGCCCTATCCCACCGACCTTGTTATCAGCATTTGCTCCATGAGCGCTACAACTATTTTGTTAAGAACTCCATGTAGTGGTCTGGGACCTTTTGCTTTCTTATAACCCTCATTCCACTGGAGCCACCCTCTTGGAGCTCTAGGTCTTTCTGTTCTTGCTTTCCATTGCAGGGAAAAGCTCTGGTGTGAGTGAGAACACCTCATTTCTAGTTAAAGAGACGGAATACAAACATCTATTCAGAAGAATGCTGGCTACTGCACAGCCACAAAAAGGATGTGGAGACCAGGGACCAGGCAACCCAGAAGGGCCATTCCTTAGAGCTAGCTATGATGAGTATGCAGCTTCCAGTGACTTACTGTGTTATTTGCCTGGATCTGAGAAACTTTATTCTCCAGAGGCTGATGATGATGCTCCCAGGGCAGTGTTTTATTTTCCTGCCCAACATCTGTTTTACATTCCT